>NC_092723.1:147361476-147686163 GCF_047496885.1 Scyliorhinus torazame | reverse complement strand
ACAATCGAGTGACCCCCGGGTGACAAAGGCTGTCGTGTAGGGCCCGGAGTTGGTCCACTTGTGCGCTGGCACATGTACCTCGGGAGAGGGCGTCTGGGGGCTCATTGAGTTTACCGGGGCGATACAAGATATCGTAATTATAGGTGGAGAGCTCGATTCTCCACCGCAAGATTTTATCATTTTTGATCTTGCCCCGCTGTGTGTTATTGAACATGAAGGCTACCGACCGTTGGTCCGTAAGGAGAGTGAATCTCTTACCGGCCAGGTAATGCCACCAATGCCGCACAGCTTCAACGATAGCTTGGGCCTCCTTTTCGACGGATGAGTGTCGAATTTCAGAGGCATGAAGGGTGCGGGAAAAGAATGCCACGGGTCTGCCTGCCTGGTTTAGAGTGGCGGCAAGGGCGACGTCTGAAGCGTCGCTTTCTACTTGGAAAGGCAGTGACTTGTCCACTGCGCGCATCCCGGCCTTGGCGATGTCTGCTCTGATGTGGGCGAAAGCGTGTTGTGCCTCAGCCGCGAGGGGGAATTGGGTGGTCTGGATGAGTGAGCGGGCTTTGTCCGCATAGTTTGGGACCCACTGAGCGTAGTAGGAAAAGAACCCCAGGCAGCGTTTGAGGGCCTTGGGGCAGTGGGGGAGGATGTAGTAATTCCATGCGGTCGGGGTCGGGCCCGAGAAGTCCTTTTTGGACTATATAGCCGAGATTGGCTAACCGGGTCATGCTGAACACACACTTCTCTTTGTTATAAGTCAGGTTGAGAAGAGTGGCAGTGCGGAGGAATTTATCGAGGTTGGCATCATGGTCCTGCTGGTCATGGCCGCAGATGGTGACATTATCTAAGTACGGAAAGGTGGCCCGCAAACCGTACTGGTTGACCATTCGGCCATCTCTCTTTGGAAGACCGAGACCCCGTTTGTGACACCAAAAGGGACCCTAAGGAAATGGTAGAGGCGACCGTCCGCCTCGAAGGCCATGTATGGCCGGTCTGACTTCCGGATGGGGAGCTGGTGGTAGGCGGATTTCAGGTCAATTGTTGAGAAGACCCGGTACTGCTCAATCTGATTGACCATATCAGATATGCGTGGGAGGGGATACGCGTCGAGCTGTGTGTACCGATTGATAGTCTGGCTGTAGTCCACGACCATCCTGTGTTTCTCCCCAGTTTTAACCACTACCACTTGGGCTCTCCAGGGGCTGTTGCTGGCCTCGATAATACCCTCCTTAAGCAGCCGCTGGACTGACAAGTCACAATGTCACAAGTAGGCTTACATTAACGCTGCAATGAGGTTACTGTGAAAATTCCCTTGTCGCCATACTCCGGCGCCTGTTTGCTACACTGAGGGAGAATTCACAATGTCCAATTCACCTAACAAGCATGTCTTTCAGTACTTGTGGGAGGAAACTGGAGCACCCGGAGGAAACTCACGCAGAAACAGGGAGAACGTGCAGACTCCGCACAGGCAGTGACCCAAGCCAGGAATCAAACCCAGTTCCCTGGCGCTGTGAAGCAACAGTGCTAACCACTGTGCAACCATGCCACCCTTTACTGGTGACTGAGAGTAGACTGATAGGGCAGTAATTGGCTGGGTTGGATTTGTCCTCTTTCTTGTGTACAGGACACACCTGGGCAATTTCCCACATAGTCGGGTAGATGCCGGTATTCTAGCTGTACTGGAACAGTTTGGCCGGGGGTGTGACAGGTTCTGGAGCACAAGTCTTCATTCAGTACTATGGCTGGAATATTGTCAGGGCCCACAGCCTTTGCAGTATCCAGTGTCTCCAACTGTTTCTTGATATCATATGGAGTATGAAGTTAATCGTATTGGCTGAAGACTGACATCTGTGATGCTGAGCACCTCTGAATGGGATATGATTGCCCCTCCTGGAGAATTACTTGGGGCTGTCCATGAGGCAGAAGTGCACAGCGAACTGTGAGATATCATTGTTGCCCCTGATGGAGCCCAAGAGGACCCAATGACGTAAATATTAAGGGCCACAATGGCCTTCACAGCCTTGGGCTGTGCAGTCCATCCCCTAGTTTGATGCTACAATTGTGATTGCAGCAGATGACATAGCTCTGAGACAGCCTGCTAAGTGAGGCACAAGCATGTCACGCGTTGACTTCTGATCAGGTTGAGAAATGAAAAGCATTTCCTGAAAGATCTGCCACTATGAATGGCGTCCATCACCCTGTCACCACCTACTCCAGCCCCAGTCCGAGACCTACCAGACCCGATGTGAGTAAAATAAAAAATTTGAAGGCCAGACATTCCAGCTCCATGAAACAGTTATTCCCACAATTTAAAATGTTAGTGGTTGAGTGGAGAACATTTTCAAGGAAAGGCTTAGAAGGTGACGAGCAGCCTATCAGGATAAACTATAAGAGGGTTGAGCAGGGTGCTGCTGATCACTAGGGCTGTCGATAACTGGGTGAGTTTCTCAGCCCGGCGACGTGGCAGACTAATTTTCCCAATTGATTCTAAGATGAACGGAATGCCCTTATTTACTATAATAATGCGCTTTCTGAATCTGCCAGATGTGCAATCATCGGGCCAAGGCCCAAATCAATATAGTGCTTCCCAAATTTCCACTGCGAGATGGATGCAAATGCATTCCCTGTCATATTGGAACCTTAATTGCCCTTTCCTTGACTCTTGAGTCATATTCAGGGTGCAATTTTCAGCCCACGTTAACCGTCAGCAAGAACAACGCGGATGCAAAATCCTGCAAAGTTGTGTATTCCGATTTCCCATGGCCCGCTGGTGATGCAATGAGGCGCATGCCCAGAAAGAGCAGGAACCTCACTTCAATACATTTTAATATACTTACCGCGTACCACCACCCCCCCTCCTCCCTCCCCCACCACCACATGATCGACCCTCACTGAATTTAATGTCACATCGGAGTCATTTACAACAGGTTTGGGAAAATCAGTTGAGGGGATCCCCTCCAGTGGCGCAAAGCCAGGGGGAGAAGGCCATGCTCGTGCCAACCTGGCAGTGCCAGCCTGTCTTTTTAAATGGCGCCCCGATCTCTGTGGAGCCAGCCTTGTAGGTCTATCAGGCTTCACCTCACCAAAGTGATGACGTATAACATGCCCCCTGAATATTGTTTTTTCAGAGTGGCTCAAAATCTAGAATAAAAACTCAGCTGTGCAGCAGGAGAGCTTACTCGTCGAGTTTCAGTCAAGGTCTGACACTGACAAAATATGGGAAAATTCTGCCCTCAATCTCTCCTGTCTCTAGGGGAATCTTCGAGATATCATTGAAAAATGCAGAGAGAGCAGTTTATGTGGTTGCCTATTACACATGGGATGTCATCTTCAGGGAGCCATTTTATAGAAGAAACAACAAGGATTACGGTTGGGAATGATTAGAAGTGTGAGTTTGTAATTGAGGGGTGCATATTGGCTTTGACTCAAACTAAACAAAACCCCAAACCTGAGCCGGTTCATTCATTCTAATTTGGAAGTTGCTTAAGTGTCAGTGTACAATCGCTTAATCATAATAAACACAAAATTACTCATTCCAAGTGGAGATAGTTTACCCTATTGGAATGCATAATAAATCATACACAGATCTGCCAACACAAGGGTCTCAGGTCTGTTATATCATGTTAGTGCATTACAGTAATGAGAGTTCAGAAAACACAGTGCCCTATTGATTTTTAAGCCAAATAATTTCAATTTGCTTCAGTTTACAAGAGAACGCGCACAGATTACAAGCCAAAAAAGCTGCAAATGACTTGCATTGACTCACCCCTTCAGAAGACTGGATCCCAGTGGACAGAGCATAGTCGAGCTAAACTTTCCAAAATTGCTTTCAACCTAAAGGCTGACAAATTCTAAAAAGTGTTCAATCTATGTGCAAAGAACTGTGACGGAAACAGCCATGCTTTAATATGTTTGCATGTAGTGACAGAAATGAAGTTTATTGGGTAAAATATGGCTCAATTAATTTTGACTTCCAAAAAATAGTGGGAGTGTGGTTACGATGCACACTTGAAAAATAAAAGATATCCAACAAAAAAGATCCCTTCACCGTTTGATTAATGATACTGGTGAGTGGGAAGTAGTTAATCTGCCAAACTTTAAAAATATATAATCTTTATCCCTAAAATGTATTTTCGCATCCTTCCTGATGCTATTGAACATTTGATAACAATAGAACTGGATCAGAAATTATACTTAATGAGAATCAGAAGCCCAAAAGATTGCATGATGTAAACTTTCAATACATCAGGCCAATTATTACATACCACTAGTCCTATTTCTAAGTGATGTTATAGATCCCCAACACAAACATAGTTCTCCCTCTGTGCAGCTTCACAAATGTAATTAACTACTCTGAGATTTTATGATCCAGATTATTCTCTATGAAACATCAGTAATGCGATCATCACTGCGAGGCACTCTATTTGTGTGGTTATGCCCCAAATTTACAAATGGCAATGTGCCTAAAACATATGCCATTTCCCTGGGACCTTCATAAGTATGGTTAATAGCAACTATTTTAAAGAAGGTGCCAGATGTTCTGTTGATTCGCACAATGTAAGCTATGTTTAAAAGTTATGTAATTATACTTCCACAGACCAAGCTCAAATTCAAAATCTACCTCATTGCAAAAGAACAAAATAAATGTCATCAAACTGCACAAGTAAAATGCACTGAACAAATCTTATTTTCTATTAGATTCAATTTTTTTAAGAAGTCTACCAAACCAATAAACACCAATAATAATACAGGCTGTCACGTACACCAAAACACTTCTACCACTTTCAATGCTTGGAATTCCTCTTCCATGCAGAATGGTTAAATATAAAGGTCTAATCTTGGCAACAAATGTTACTAATTATGCAGATTGTAGTACTTAGCTCACTCAATGCAGTCAAGCCCATTGTCATTGATCACCTACAGACAAAAACACCATTTACAAGTCAAATCAATTTGATATAATATAAGCTTGTTTTCCTGTTTTCTGACTTATAGTGCAGCGGTTTCAAAATGTGCTTAATTTTATCAATTTACACAAAATCAGATGTAAGCCCACCAGCATTCAACTACAATACAACAAAACTGTTTAAAAAAGGATAGAAATTAAAACAAAATGATGTCTATGTCCATATAGACATAGCCGGTGCAGACTCGATGGGCCGAATGGCCTCCTTCTGCACTGTAAATTCTATGACATATTCTATGACATATCATTTTTAATAAGTATACTGAACCTCAAATTGCACATCATTCAATACATGTTCCTTGTCGAATTGACTCTTTAGCTGTATCGCACTTGGATCAAACAGTGAATTGAAGTAACACTAAAAATCCTTGATAATAAAAATTGAAATAATTTTTTTTATTATTTTCTACATCAAATTAAATTAGACCACAAGATAACCCAATATTCCAATGTAAATTTGTGCCATCTGAACATTAAGATTAGGGAAATAAAGTTCAGTGGCAAAGCAGATTACTCATCGTCAATTATTTCTTTCCATTTCAATTGCTTCAAAATGCTCAGATATCTTTCAGAAAGTGAAAATGCACATCAGACAGACCTGTTTTAAATGTACCTCTTTTTATTCTCTTTGTTTCTTGCTAAGCCCAAAGCACTCATCACCTTCTCGAATCTCCTATTCCCTGGCAGTACTGCCAGAATACATGTCTCTTTTTTTAGAAACTCAAAAATTCTTGTGTTCCTGAATACGACAGTTTATCCTGTTGTCGTGACAGATGGTCAGACAGGGAAGAGCATGAAAATACTAAATACTTCATAAGCTCAGCAGAGTTTCTGATGCACTGTACTCCACACTTTGGCACACAGGCAATGCAATTTCTCCTTTGTAGTCCAACCAATGTTACTGTAACCCTTTGAGAAATGTGTCCGTGTGTTTGCAGCAATCCAAAATATTGCTTTGTGATTTTACAACAAAACATTACTCTTGGTATCTCTTCATGTAGCACTAAAAAGGTTCAGCACGTTATGCTAAATAAATGAGTCAGAATAATAATAACAATTAAAATAATCCAAAAAAAAACCACATTCAAATACAACAAAATGTTAAGACAATACAATACTTAAAGTTCGAAAACTGGATGGGAATAAGGGAATTAATGTGCACAATAGAGCATTATTTAAATATTCAGCACAGTGTGAAACTCATATAATTAAAAAATAAATGCCACACACTTCAATGCATACTCAATCCTCACAGGGTTAACACTCACAGGTATAAGACACACAGCTTCCAAGCACATAATGTTCTGCATTGTTATATTGCATCGCTCTGCCATTCATTCCAGCAGTTTTACAAATCTCCATCCGAATAACCAAGCCAACAGTCACATACGAACACTAACCTTTCCGTATTAATTTATGTTCTGCAATTCAGCAGGAACAAAAGCAACGCAGGAAAAGCAGCTATTCAGTGTCACATTGTCCCAAACGCCTCCCCAACAAGGAGCCTTGCAATTCAGCCCCCTCGCTCACAAGCTGTCCCTAATTGTTTCAAGTCTTCCTCTGCCTTACCTGAAGGGCATCTCCCATGACTGCAATTAGCTGCCAAGATTTCATTGTCGGCTGTGAAATGCCTCCTGTTCCCTCACCAGGAGAACCAGAGAGGTAGGGGAAGGAATGAGAAATACCCACGTGCTGGCAATATAAATGACTACAGACATCTGTCGCACTTACTGTGCATTCACTCTGTTCTGCTCTTCTGCCTCCCTTACAATGTTTGGATCAGGTACTGAATGCTCTTCGGCTGGCCCACAAAAAAGGAAAGGTCACAAAAAGGGCCAGGAGCAAAATATAGCAGGTCGCCTCTGCTGGGCTGAGGCCAATCTTTTGTTACTTATCCTGTATCACAAAGACACCCTATACAGCCTCATCAAGTCACTCCAAGGCAAATGACAGTACCTGAACCATTGAACTATCTATTTCTGCTGCATGTGGCTCTTCCTTGTTCTTTCAAGCATTAAATATGTCCCACATGACAGAATAGGGCACCTTGCAAAGTCTGTTGTCTCCACACATGCAAGCTAATTTACACTTAAGGCTGTAAATATTCCAATGCAGGTCAACAGCACCTTTTATTATTTAGGGCTTCCCCAACTCGATTTGAACTATCTTATAGAGAATGAAGCAGTCCCTGGTGCATTTTCTTATGCTTCAGCTTGAGTCCATACAATCATCTTATTACACAGTTCTCAGTCCTTCTTGACTAATTTAAAACATATTCTTTGGCTTCTTTACAGTTTGCTATTAAATGCCTCAAAGTGTTATACTTAACAGTCTCCGGATTACTCTGCTAATGTCGCTTGTTGGTGGTTTGGCACAGGACTGACTTGATAACCTAAACAATCCCTTTGTATGATTTGTTACATTCATGATCCCTTTGTAATCTTCCAAGGAAGCTTAATGGAACAGATAAAATAAACTATATGGCGATTTATGGTACCTGCTATCAGATAGCATTCAAAATCTGATTGCTGTTAGTGCTGGGTTGCCAGATATTTGTTGCAGACAGTAACTTTACAAGTAACCAATTATTACTCAATTAAGGAAGGAGGTAAAGTTAACAGTTCGGGCCAATGGATTGGATTTGTTTATTGTCACGTGTACCGAGGTACAGTGAAAAGTATTTTTCTGCGAGCAGCTCAACAGATCATTAAGTACATGGGAAAAAAAGGGAATAAAAGAAAATACATAATAGGGCAACACAACATATACAATGTAACTACATAAGCACTGGCATCGGATGAAGCATACAGGGTGTAGTGTTAATGAGGTCAGTCCATAAGAGGGTCATTTAGGAGTCTGGTGACAGTGGGGAAGAAGCTGTTTTTGAGTCTGTTCGTGTGTGTTCTCAGACTTCTGTATCTCCTGCCCAATGGAAGAAGTTGGAAGAGTGAGTAAGCCGGGTGGGAGGGATCTTTGATTATGCTGCCCGCTTTCCCCAGGCAGCGGGAGGTGTAGATGGAGTCAATGGATGGGAGGCAGGTTCGTGTGATGGACTGGGCGGTGTTCACGACTCTCTGAAGTTTCTTGCGGTCCTGGGCCGAGCAGTTGCCATACCAGGCTGTGATGCATCCCGATAGGATGCTTTCTATGGTGCATCTGTAAAAGTTGGTAAGGGATAATGTGGACATGCCGAATTTCCTTAGTTTCCTGAGGAAGTATAGGCGCTGTTGTGCTTTCTTGGTGGTAGCGTCGACGTGGGTGGACCAGGACAGATTTTTGGAGATGTGCACCCCTAGGAATTTGAAACTGCTAACCATCTCCACCTCGGCTCCGTTGATGCTGACAGGGTTGTGTACAGTACTTTGCTTCCTGAAGTCAATGACCAGCTTCTGCCTTCTGCCAATGGCCTTCTGCCAGAACCCCGATTGTTCGGGCGGGAATTTACTTGAAACATTAAGCCACCTTCCTCTCTCCACAGGCATTACCTGACCTGCTGAAGATTCCCATTCCCAGGATTTTCTTTTCCTATCTCAGGTATCGAGCATCTGCAGTGTTTAGGTTTCATTACTCAATTCAATCCTTTCTAGTAAGACAAAAGTTACATTTCCGTTGTCATTGAACAGGCCTGTAACATTAACCCACAGGACTTAAAAATAAATTATTTAAAATTTGATGTAATTTCGAGCTTTTCCTGCTCCAGAATATTTTAACCCTTTATACATTGACTGTTGTTTTTAGTTGTTTCAGCAGGAACATTTTCTCTTGGTTGGAATTTGTAAATGTGGAGCATTTGTAAAATTAAGTTTCTGTGGATGACTTGTCTCCTAAAGTTTTCATACAGGTTGTTTCCTATTTTTAAGAATGAGCTGGAATGGCCCCAATTAAAATTCACTGTTCTCCAGACTCCATTAAAGGAGCACGATTCAGCGGGCTCAAGTTAAATTCCACTGAACGATGTTCAGTGGAATTTAACTTGAGTCCGCTGTATCGCCGAGAAAGATAACGCTATTCAATGGCACTTTGCCATTTTTTCCACCTCGGTGAGGAGCTCACTATCGGGGCCACTCTTCAAGTGATTTCCTGCACCGAAGAGCTCAGATCGTCAGTGCAGGAAGACTACTCGTGGATCGGGGGGCCATTTTTAAAGGCAGCCCCGATTTTTCAACCCCCACCACGGCTTCAGGACCCCCCGCCATCACTTCACCCATCTTACTTCCTCCGGGGTCCTCGAACGCCCCCAACCCCACCTGTTCTGGGCAAGGCCACCCTATGGGGCTGACCCTTGGCATGGGAAACGTGTCACCTGGCACCTTAGCGCTGCCAGCCTGGCACCCTGGCAGTACCATCTGGACACCCTGGAAGTGCCAGTGCACTTGAGTGGCAGTGCCGAGGTGCCAGGCTGGCAGTGCCAAGGTGCTCAGGTGCCAGGCGATGTGATGGGTGCCACCGTGCCCTGTGCCCGACCACCCCGGGGCCTAAAATCCCCAGCGAGTCCCCCCGAGGTGCCATCAC
This sequence comes from Scyliorhinus torazame, assembly GCF_047496885.1. Lineage (NCBI taxonomy): Eukaryota > Metazoa > Chordata > Chondrichthyes > Carcharhiniformes > Scyliorhinidae > Scyliorhinus > Scyliorhinus torazame. The sequence goes on along the minus strand of NC_092723.1, from coordinate 147,676,691 downwards.
CACTGGTTCACGACTTAGAAATGGTGGGATCCTCCGTTTCCGAAACCAAATGTTGACGCCAACGCAGAATTCGTGGACTTTCATGACAGCAAAACTGGTGCCGCACCTGGACTGATTCTGTTACCGTTAAGGGGTCGCGTGGAACACAATCGATTCTAATGAGAAATGGTTGCGGATTTGCCGGTTTCGCAGTTGACACGGAGGAGGCTGACAAGCTGCAGCCGCATATACACACTTCACTCCCCACACACAACATCCCAGCCAACAAGGAAAGCAGCTCCATGCTTCACCGATGCCGAGCTGGAGACCCTCCTGGGCACCATGGTGGAGAGTAGGGTAAGCCTGTTTACCCTATCCCGGGAAGGAGGCTGCCAGCTGTCCCCGTTCGCCGAGCCTGGGTGCAGGTGGCAGAGGCGGTCAGCGCCACCAGCAACATCGTCTGGACCGGCCAGCAGTGCCGAAAAAAACTGCACAATCTCCTCAGGGCGGCCAGGGTGAGTAGGCAACACTGTGCCCCTGGCACCAACCCCTACCCCACACACTCAAAACCTGTGTGTCCCCCACCACCCGAAGGGCGGCCAAACCCCCACCCTGCATTACATGCCGGTGCCCATACCAACCACCATGGCCAGGTGCCCTGGTCACCGAGGCCACCAGCTACCCACCCCCTAGGCTGCATGCCTTGGACTGTATAACACTTCTGTTTCTCCTCTCCCTCCTCAGGTGAAGGCTGCACAGAACCGGCGGGAGCGTGAGAAGACAGGAGCGGACCGCCAGACCTGCGGCCCCTCACTGCGACTGAGCAGACGGCCCCGGACGTGGTCGGCGGCCCGGAAGAAAGGGAGGTTGCCGAGGTGGAGCTCGGTCGTTGGCGAGGAAGTGGGACCCCGCTTAGTTACGGTTCCCATGACACGAGTGTCAACCCACCCCCCCCCAAATATCACCCTCATCCCATCTTCATTCCCACATCACCTTCACCCCCACACCACCCTCACCCCTACCCTCACCCCGCATCACCCTCACCCTACACCACTCACACCCCTACACTCACCCGCACACCATCCTCATTCCCACATCACCCTCACCCCACACCACCCTCACACCTACCCTCACCCCCACATCACCCTCACCCTACGCCACCCACACCCCTGCACTCACCCCCACACCACCCTCACTCTATACCACCAACACCACTACCCTCACCCCCAAATCATCCTCACCCTTCATCACTTGCAATCCTACCCTCACCTCCACATCACCCTTTGCCTATACCATCCGCACCCCTACCCTCACCCCCACATCACCCTCACCTGCACCCCTACCCTCACCCTTACACCACCCTCACTTCCACCACACCCACTCCCCCACGGCCCACAGTCTAATCATGCGTCTTGCCTTGTGTCTTACAGGACCTGCTGGAGATGGGGCGGGTCCATCTGAGCCGCCCCGTGAGCCAGGCACCAATGCTGAGAGCAGTTCGGACACCAGCCCTCCGTCCGAGACTCAGGAGACCCCAGAGCTCGGGTCGGAGGATGACAGTGATTTTCCGTCACAGCTGTCTCCTACACCCTCCACCATCCCAGAGACACGGTTAGTCAACCTCGGTTGGGCATGTTAGTGAAGAGGCTCCTGGGACACTCTCTGCTGCTCACCACACAGCTCATCTGGTACAGCAGGTAGAGGTAGGAACACCCGAGGGGTCGGACGGTCGGAGGGCAGGCCGACCCCAGGGACTAGCTGCCATCCAGACGTGTCTCGAGCTTCTGGAACAGACAGTCCCTTCTATAGCGGAGATGCAGTCTCCAAGCCAGGGATTACATGAGGATTGTCGGCGAGCAATTAGCACTTGCAGGTGTAGTTGGGGGTGTCCATCCGCATGCAACAGCAGGAGGTGATGACAACCATGCGTGCCACCCAAGGCCAACACCGCATGGGTGGCGTCCGCGGTGGAGGCATTGGGGGTGACAGTTTCAGCTATGGATGGGCATGTCCAAGGCCTGGGGCATTCTGTGCAGGTGCTGGCCGAGGCCCAGGACAGGGTTTCCACCTCTCAGGCGACCATGTCCCAGAGCCAACTGGAAATCACAGCAGTGCTCCTGAGCGTGGCCCAGTCATAGCAGGTCATGGCTGCGAACGTCGGCGGCATTGCCAAGGCGTTGGCCGACATGGCGCAGACACAGAGGGAGGTGGCCCAGAGCCAGAGGGAGCTGGCACAGTCACTGGCTGATGTGACACAAACACAGAATGTGGTGGCACAGTCAATGGGTGATGTAGCACAGTCCCAGATGGTCCACTCCCTGTGCTCCATGGCCGCGAGCGTGCAGACCCTGGTCGAGACCGGAGCGGGACTGGGGGAGTCACAGGGGACAGCTCCGCTCATACCCCCGTTCCATAGAATAGCCCAGGGGCCATCGGGCACCCTGAGGGAGGAGGATGTGATGGGGCCCATGCCGGTGACTCCTGCAGGGAGATGTCATAACACCGCAGCACCTTGGACTCCCCCCTCTCCTGTCCCTGCTGCATCTGAAGGGCAGCGGGCAGAGTGGGGTGGCACCACGCCATCCGGGACACCCGAGCAGCCAGGCCCGTCCAGGCCTGGTCGCCCCAGAAGGCACCCACCAATGGGGTCCCAGGTCGCAGGGCAGGAGTCACAGCAGTCCACCTCCACTCCTGCTGTACCAACTGGAGAAACACATAGGCGAAGTGTTAGGGCCCGTAAGATCAGGAAGTCTGACACCAGGTAAGTTGGCACGGATGCAGGGCACAGTTTACTTATAGGGGCTAGGGCACAAATCTGTACATATTTGTGAACATTAAACACCTGCTACCACCTTACAACCTGCCTTGGTGCTCTGTCCGATTGGTGCGAGGGGTCGGCTGGTCTGGGCTGGCCTATGGGTGGGAGGGGGTGTGGAAATGGGCGGACATTGGGGGTGGGAATGGACAGATCCTGTGGGTGGCCTGGAATCCACATGCCACCACCCCCCTCCCCCCGACCATCCCCATCACGGCCACCCCAGGGGATTCCATGGAACCGTGTGATGGACTGGCCAGCTCACAGAGGAATCACCAAGGTGGACAGTGGAAAGTGCTTCCGTGGGCAGGAGTCGGATGTTGTCAAATTAAGTGGAGCACCAAGGCTCATTACAGAGTGGGTTGTCATCATCCTCCATCCCATGGACCAGACCCACTGTTACTGCCACCCAGGGCCCACACGCTGCAGTGCGTCAGACATGTATCACGGAGGGAGTTGCAGGCAGCAAATGGCCGGGGGGGGGGGGGGGGGGGGGGGGGACCACAGGCAAGCTTCCCCCCCTGCCTCAGTCAGTAAACCTGGTGGCGATCAGAGCATCCACTGTGCGCTGGGCCTGGCACACACATCGTGCGGCCTCCCTTGTCTGCCTGGGCCCCATGTCCTGCCCATGCTGGCCCTCCTCTGCATCCCCCTCGTTGGTCAAGGCCTGGTGTTCCTTCTCCAGCATATCACCCCTCTGCTGTGCAATGTTGTGGAGGACGCGGCAGGCCACCACAATGCGGGCAACCCTCTCAGCATCATACTGGAGGGACCCTCCAGAGCTGTCCAGGCACCTGAACTGCATCTTCAGGAGGCCACCGCACCGCTCGATCATGCTCCTGGTTGCTATATGGGCATCATTGTAGCGAGTCTCCACGTCAGTCTGTGGCATTTGGAGAGGTATAATCAGCCACGTCCGCAGTGGGCAATCCCTGTCACCCAATCGGGCTGGGGGAGGGCGTCTTGAATCGTCGAGTTTGCCAGGATGAAGGCGCCGTGTACACTGCCCAGGTTCAGGCACTGATGTGTATGATACACACCTGATGGTCACATATCAGCTGCATGTTCATCGAGTGGAACCCCTTTCGGTTTGTGTCAGTGGCCTGTTATCTGCAGGTGCCCATCCAGTGACATGAATCACGCCGATAACCCCCTGGACATTGGAGGAGGAGAATCGCGGAGGCCCGGAGAATACCGGGTCATGCCCGCTAATGATATGCAAATTGTGTTTACTGTCCGTGCGTTCCGGAACGTGCTGACGCCGCTGTCAAAGTGTCCGAGGATCGCGATTTGGCTTTGAATAGGCGTCTGCCGCAATTTTGGGGTCGGAATCTATTCTCCGCCCAATCGGGTTTCGCGATTTCGACGCCGGCAAACGGAGAATCCCACCCCCGGTGTTTTCAAATGAGTTTGTATCTACCCAAATCTTGTTGAAACTCCAGTCAAGCCTGTGGGCTGTATTTTAACTTGTATGAGCCGCTGGGAGCGAGACAGGGGTCTGTAAATCAGGGTTCCCACAGCCTGAGTGTGATCTCTCCATCTGGTTCCCAGCCTGGATTGGCTTCCAGTCAGGCTGGGAGTAGCCCAGAGGGAGGACACAGGACAAGGTAGCATGTTGTCCGGGTAAGCTGGATCTGGCAAGTCCAGCAAATGGAAAGCCAATTACCTGCACCGAAGTTAAAAGCAAAATACTGCAGATGCTGAAAATATGGGGGAAAAAATGCTAGATAAACTCAACAGATATGGCAACATCTATGGAGAGGGAAACAAAGTTAATGGGTGGGATTTTCTGGTCCCAGCAACCCCGGAACGGAAATTCCCATTGGAGGTCAATGGACCTTTTGAGCAATGTTACGTGAGGTAACCGTCATGGAGAGCGCTAGCTTCTTTGTTTCAGCTAGGTCGAGCATGGCCCCTTCTAACATTCTTTGGCGTATGAGGTCCGACCCAATCCCCGTTACGAACGCATCCCGCATAAGAAGGTTGGAATGTTCGGTGGCCGTAATGGCCTGATAGTCACAGTCCCGGAAGAATGGGATTAGGGCCCGCCAGAAATCTTCTATGGACTCACCCGGGAGTTGAGAGCGAGTGGCGAGTACGTGCCTGGCGAAGAGTGTGTTCGTTTTCTGTGCGTAGTTTTCTTTGAGAAGCGCCATGGCGTCGGCGTAGTTCGGAGCGTCCTGGATCAGCGGAAACACGTTGGAGCTCAACCTTGAGTACAGGATCTGTATCTTCTGAGCCTCTGGAACAGGGGTGGTTGCTGAGTTGATGTACGCCTCGAAGCAAGCTAGCCAGTGATTAAAGTCCTTTCTGGCATCGCTTGATTGCGGATCCAGCTGCAGGTGATCTGGCTTGATACGGAGGTCCATCTTTTAAAAATCTTAGAGCAATAAATTGACGCACGATCAATTGAACAAAGACTAGAGTTGGATACAACTGAGGCTTTATTGCTCTAAGATGTGTGGCCTCCCACAGCAGCTGGCAAAATGGCTGCTGTATCTTCTGAGCCTCAGGAACAGGGGTGGTTGCTGAGTTGATGTACGCCTCGAAGCAAGCTAGCCAGTGATTAAAGTCCTTTTTGACGTCGCTTGATTGCGGATCCAGCTGCAGCGATCTGGTGTGATTCGGAGGTCCAACTTTTAGAAAATCTTAGAGCAATAAATTGAGGCATGATCAATTGAACAAAGACTAGAGTTGGATACAACTGAGGCTTTATTGCTCTAAGATGTGTGGCCTCCCACAGCAGCTGGCGAAATGGCTGCTGAATGGAGGACATGCATATTTATACTCCGTCTACTGGGCGGAGCCAGCAGGCAGGGACTACCGGCGAACCTGTAGTACAGGTCCTACCTTACATCACCTAATACAGGTGCAACAGTGGTTTACCACACCTTTGGCTAGCCCATCACATTTATCATCCCGCTGGTGACGATTCCTAGAACGGGCAGTCCAGACAATTTAAGCTGATATTTTGAGCCCAATAACCCCACCCCAGGGGTGAATAGGCGGTAGTGGGGTGGAAGCAGGCATTGGTGGGGGTTCAGAGTTGTTGACATTTTAGCCTCCTACCCAATACCAAAGCCAGTTTTTCTTTAGGTTGAATTACCCCAATGTTTCATCAGCTCCACCTCAAAGTGGATTCACTGCACATTATCTCCCGAACAACACTCTGTGTGTACCTCCACCACATGGACTGCAGCGTTCAAGAAGGCAGCTCACCAGCATCTTCTCGAGGACAGCTAAGGATGGGCAACAAATGCTGATTTAGCCAGCGACACCCACATCCCTTAAATAAATTTTTTATAATTGGACTGTGGTAACCCTGTTATCTCCCATCTAAATTCATTCACCTACTAATGCAGCAGAAATGTACTCGGAATAGACTGACTCCACACAGTTTAAGGAAGGTGATATAAAGTACAATGATGATACTGAATAAATTATTGCTATCCTGGGGGTTACATTAAACAGGCAAATATGGAAATTAGAGATTTAACACCATGATATGAAACCTTTCAAAATTTGTTGATAATTAGTGGGTCTTCACACCCCCTCCCCAAGCAAATCTTAAACATCCGCTGCATTTCCAGTATAGATTCCAGTGATTTGGACATCTTTCCTGTCAAGGCCAAGAGATTACAGGCTATAAATCAGTTAATACTTACCAAATTAATATTGAGTTGTGGTTTGAGGTTTTAAGGGGAGCACTTTTTTTTTAGATTTAACCTTTGGATGTCCCATCATTTCTCTGAGGAGGACTCCAGGAGTTATGCAAAGCGCACGATGTACAGTTCTTGTATGTGAGAAGTCACACTGAGAGCTGATTGCTAAAATCTGACCATGTTAGGCATGGCCAAAATTTCAGAAACAGAACTTGTGCTATTGCTGCATTATTAGGACAAAGACAATTGTATTCAGACAGTCTGTGCAGTGCGTATGTTTAGCTCTGCCTACAGCATGGAAGGATGGTTGCATGTCCTCTAAAGTGTCATTATACCCTGGAATTAAGCAGAGATAATTTTGCCTTAAATGATACCAAATCCTATTCCTTTGGTAATCCGGACACTTAAGTCAATTCAGCGGAAAGTATGCAGAAAATACTAGCGGCAGGTTATTTGCAGGATAAAAGCCTCATCTTTCCCAGAAAGGGTTGAACTGAGATGGAAATCCGCAGTCAGCACTGCGTCAATGTGGGCCTGTGGTGAAACCTGACCGTGATCACTTTCCAGGCTTTCATGATTTCCTTCCTTAATGACAGTCATCTGTTCTTTGACCTTAGACTGAAAATGGTTCAACTTTGTGCTCCAGCTCAAACAATTTCTCCCTCTTCGGCAGCTTGTTTACTGATGACAACCAATAATGAAAAGAACGTGCATTTATATAGGGCCTATTGCAGCCTCCGCACACCCCAAAGCGCTCTTCAACAAATTAAATACTTTGAAGTTTTGTTATCCTTGTAATGTAGGGAAATGTGCCAACCAGTGTTCACACAGGAGGGTCCCACAAACAGCAATGAGATAAGTAACCAAAAAAATTCTATTTACTGAAAACCAATGTGGGATAAATATTGGCCAAGATACCAGAAGAGCTCCCGTGCGTTTCTTCACATAGTGCCAGGTATATTTCACAGCACCTGAGAGAACAGATGGGATCTCAATTTGCATTTCATCTGAAAGGCTGCATCTTTGACAGTGCAACACACCCAGGATTGCACTGAATGCCACTCTACATTATGTGATCGAGTGAAAGAAGGGTCTGGAAACAGTCAGCAGCACCCAAACGAATGGACAGAGGGAAGACCCGTTGGCAGTCAGCAGCAGAAGATGGAAGAGTAGGAGAAGGGAGGACGCGGATGGAGGTGGACAGCAGCAACTGGGTGAGTGGGTGAAGAGAGGACCCGATGGAGATGAACAGCAGCAACTGGGTGAGTGGGTGAAGAGAGGGCCCAGATGGAGGTGGACAGCAGCAACTGGATGAGTGGGTGTAAAATGAGGACCCAGATGGAGGTGGACAGCAGCAACAGGGTGAGTGGGTGAAGAGAGGACCCGATGGAGATGGACAGCAGCAACTGGGTGAGTGGGTGAAGAGAGGACCCAGATGGAGGTGGACAGCAGCAACTGGGTGAGTGGGTGAAGAGAGGACCCGATGGAGATGGACAGCAGCAACTGGGTGAGTGGGTGAAGAGAGGGCCCAGATGGAGGTGGACAGCAGCAACTGGATGAGTGGGTGTAAAATGAGGACCCAGATGGAGGTGGACAGCAGCAACAGGGTGAGTGGGTGAAGAGAGGACCCGATGGAGATGGACAGCAGCAACTGAGTGAGTGGGTGAAGAGAGGACCCAGATGGAGGTGGACAGCAGCAACTGGGTGAGTTATTGGTCCAGTTCAGTCTGGAGCTTCAGAGCAGCCATGTTCTGAGAGAAATCGAAGCGTGACATGACAGGAAAATAGATAAGTGATTGGTTGGTGAATTATTTTGCTTGTTTCTCTTCAAATCACATGAAATTTATTAGCAAATGTAGGGTTTTATTAGTTTCAGTAAGGTTTGCTCACTGTAGTAAAGGATATAGAGAGTATCAATGTTTATTAATTATAAGATTACTAAGAAAAATAAATTAACACATTTTAAAGATAGCAGGGCATGTGATGTGCTGTGACTGCAGAATATGGGAGCACCTGGACATTGGAGTAATCAAGGGCACACGCGTCTGTAGAAGTCTGTGACTTGAAGAGCTTGAGCTCAAAGTCATTGAGCTGGAGGTCGAGCTGCAGACACTGCAAAACATCATGAAGGGGGTAAGTTACCGGGACACTTTGTACCAGGAGTCTGGCACACCCCTTAGGATAGCGTCTTCTGGTTTGGTCAGTCGTCAGGGGTAGGAGGGCAGGACTGTGAGTGATGCAGGTACGGGGACTCGGGATGTAGAAATGGAGGAGCAGCAGCCTTTGAATTTGTACAAATTGGAAAGATTGGAGAGCCTTGCAACACGTATGGATGAAAATGTGAGTTGTATGGTGGCAAACTGATCATGGTACCATGTTGCAGGAGGCCAGTCAGGTGGGGGGAGTAAATAGGAATGTAGAGGTAGCATGGGACACTGTAGTCAGGGGCGATAGAAACAGTTCTCTGCAGCCAAGAGCAAGAGTCCAGAAGGCTGTGTTGCCTGCCCAATGCCAGTGTTTGGGACATGTGCTCTGGATAGGAAATGTGCAGTGGGAGGCAAAGGTCCAGTGGTTGCAGTCCAGGTAGGTACCCATGACATAGTTAAGGCTAGGAAAGAAGTTATTCTGAGGAGGCATAAGCAGCTCGGTGCCAAATTAAAAAGCAGAACTTTGCAGGTAATAATCTCTGGATTTCTACCTGAGCCATGTGCAAATTGGTCAGGGAGTTGAATGTTAATTCAAAGATTGGAGAAATAGGTTTTGATTCATGGGCCTTGGCACCAGTACTGGGGAAAGTAGGAGCTGTACTATTGGGATGGTCTTCACAGAATGCACCAGTAGATAAGATCACAAAAATGGTAAAAAGACAGAACTAAAGACTTTGGGCTGGATTCGCCGATTTGAAGACTAGGTGCTGACGCCGGCGTGAGAACAGTAGCGTTTTACGCCAGAAAAAATGGCGTAAAAGCTGAACAGATCCTCCGTCTGGTGGGGGGCTAGCAGCCAGGCAGCGTAAATCCCCCGGCTTTACCTGCGGATACGGCCGGCGAATTGGCGGGACCGTGCCGCACATGCGCACAGTGGCGGCCTGCAGGGCCGCGCCGTGCAACATGGCGCCAGTCATGCGCGGACCTGGCCTGCCACATACTGTCACCCAGTAACCCCCCTTTGCTACCCCAGACCACCCCCCACCAGTGCGCCCAGCCTCTGACAAAGCTCCCCCTGTCTGCGGAACGCACCCCCCCAGGACTCAGTCCACGCCGGATTCACAAAAAAAAAGAAGGAAATGTGTTCCACGCTGTCGGGAACTTGGCCCGCTAGGCACGGAGCATCGGGGGAGGGCCTCAGGTAACGTCATGAGGCCGTCCATATGGTGTAGGGCGTACTCTATTTTTGAGGGGGCGGAGCATCGCAAAAGTGACGCGGCCCCAGATTTCAGCGCAAATGCGATGAATGCGATTCCGGCGTTGCCAACCGGCTAATCCCGCTCTTTGTATCTGATTGCACATAAGATCTATGACAAAACAGATGAATGACAGCACAACTTGAAATAAATATGTATGATCTGATCGCCATTACAGTAGCTGCAAGATGACAAAGGGTGGGACCTGAATATTCAAGTGTACATGACATTTCAAAAGGACCGGACGCTAGGAAAAGGTGGAGGGGTAGCTCTGGTAATTAAGGATTGCAGTAATGCAGTAGAAAGAGGTTATCTTATTTCTAAAGCTCAGGACATAAGGTGGAATTCTCCCTCCTGAGACTAAGTCTGGGGGTGGGAATGGGGAATGTTTCCCATGGCACAGACTAGTGGGAAAGCACACCATATCCTCTGACCCTGACCTCATTAATTATGCGGGTTTAGCGCCATATTCTGTGGCGAGTTGGGCATGATGGTGGTCATCCCACCATCATATCTGGGTGCCGTATTGAAAAGGTACAAACCATCACTGACCTACCATTGAAGGAAGAAGATGACATTATTGAAAAAGAAGATGGTTCTCCAGGAACCCTCTGAGGCTGGAAAATGGACCTCCTTGATGTTACTGAATCTGGAAAGTCCACCTGTAGATGCTCCCCCATTGTTTTAATGTGGTAGTCTGAGTTCCAGGGTTACTGGTGGCCTCCATCCCAAATTCTGGAGGCAGCCCTAGGCAATGTTCAGGTGAGTTCCGACTTCTGTACGCCATGTTTTTCCAGATATTTTCTGGACTGGCAATTTTTCCATCTGGTGTTGCGAAAAATCAGGTGTGGGTGGAAGATTCCAGCTGGACCTTCATTTACATCCTGATAGCAAGATGCAAATCACTTTCATGCCGACCTCCAGCGAGCTTCCTGATCCGCTATGGGGCACCAGTGGACGATCCCACAGGAAATTCACACCGGCGTCAAACAGACTTTTGGACTGCCACCAAATTCTACCAAATAAGTATGGGTGATTTTAATCTACATATAGATTGGCCGGATCAGATCGGCAAAGCTAGCCTGGAAGATGAGATCATAGTGTTTTAAAAAAATATATTTTTGTTCTCCTTTTTCACATTTGCATCATATTTACAACAACAAATAATTACAATAACAACAAATACAATGGCAATCCCCTCACCAACAATCCCCTCATCCCACCTACCCTCAAACAGCTCCCAACATATTGAATACAAAACACCAATGAAAAAGAATCATCATTAATTTATACATTCTAAACCCCCCCCGCCCTAATGTTCGATGCCATCCAATTCATGAAAATGCCTGATGAACAAGGCCCATGTGTTTTAGAACCCTTCCATCCTCCCCCTCAACACAAACTTTAGTTTCTCGAGTGTTAAGAACACCAGCAGGGGTGGCACTGGCACAGTGGTTAGCACTGCAGCTTACGGCGCTGAGGACACGGGTTCGATCCCGGCCCCGGGTCACTGTCCGTGTGGAGTTTGCACATTATCCCCGTGTCTGTGTGGGTTTCACCCCCACGACTCAAAGATGTGTAGGGTAGGTGGAGTGGCCACGCTAAATTGCCCCTTAATTGGGAAAAAAATAATTGGGTACTCTAAATTTTTTTTTTAAAGACTCCAATAGGTCCCTCAGCCACGTTTTTGGGATAATTTATTAGAAAAACACATACTAGACGAAACAAGAGTGCAGTCTATCCTAGACCTGCTAGTGTGCAACAAGACAGGATTAATTGATGACCTCATTGTGAAGGCGCCCTGAGGTAACAGTAACTGCGACATGATTGAATTTCACATTGAGTTCAAAATGGGGCGAAGCGTGGGTCTAAAATAAGTGTTTTGAACTTAAATAAGGGCAAATATGACGGTATGAAGACAGAGGTGGCTAAAGTGAACTGGGAAATTAGATTAAGGAATGAGTCAATATGACTGCAATGGTAGACATTTAAATTTATATTTTATAAGATTCAGCAAAGATTATTTCCAGTAAGAGAGACTCTAGGGGAAGGATAAGCCATTAGTGGCTGACAAAGCAAGTTAAAGATAGTATCAAATTGAAAGAAAAAACATACCCTGAAGACAACTGGCAGGTTAGAAGATGGGGCAGAAGAAAAAAAACAGCAAAGAATGGCTACAAAAAAATTAGGGAAAAATTAGAGAGAGAATTCGAGCTAAAATATAAAAACAGAGTAAGGGTTTTACAGATATTTTAAAAAGATGAAGAGTTAGTTAGCATTGGTCCTCCACAGAGTGCCTGGGGAATCAATTATGGAAAATAAAGAAGTGGCAGATGAATTGAACATCAATTTTGTATCTGTTTTCACATAAATAAATGTGGATCAGGAGGTGAAAGGGAGAGAGGAATTCAAAACAATTATAATCACCAGGGAAAAGGTACTAAGAAAATTATTAGAACTGAAAGCTGACAAGTCCCTAGGTCCTAATGGATTTCATCCAAGGGTTTCAAAAGAAGAAGCTGCTGGGATAATAGATGCATTGGTTTTAATTTTCAAAACAATCCCTAGATTCTGGAAAGGTCCCATCAGATTAAAAATAGTGAACGTGACTCCTGCATTCAAAAGAGGGAGACAGAAAGCAGGAAAATACAGGCTGGTTAGCTTAACATCTGTCATAGGGAAAATGCTGGAATCTATTAAAGAGATTATGGTGAGCCACTTACAAAATCTCAATGCAATCAGTCAAAGCCAACTTGGTTTTGTGAAAGAGAAATTATGTTTGACAAACTTATTAGTGTTCTTTAAGGAAGCAACAATCAGCAATGGTGACGACCCTCGCGGCAATAGTGAGCCTCACGGCAACGGCATTGCCAACACTCAGGACCCCCCCTCTCCCCCCGCGCACCACCACCACCACCTACAGCATGGGACTGCCTGCTGGGTTGGTGCCCATGGACCTCCCACACCTCTCTTTTAAAGGCATAGATCATAGAATTTACAGTGCAGAAGGGGGCCATTCGGCCCATCTAGTCTGCCTCTTGGAAAGAACACCCTACTTAAGCCCACGCTCCACCCTATCCCCGTAACCCCACCTAATTTTTTGGGGGACACTAAGGGCAATTTATCATGGCCGATCCACTCAACCTGCACATCTTTGGACTGTGGGAGGAAACCGGAGCACCCACACAGACACGGGGAGAACGTGCAGACTCAGCACAGACATTGACCCAAGCCGGGAATCAAACCTGGGACCCTGGAGCTGTGAAGCAAATTGCTAACCACTGTGCTACCGTGCTGCCCTGGCACCTGGACCATGGAGGTGCCGTTTTCCTGCAGCCAGAGTCTCAACAATGGCCATTATTATCATTGGTGCTGCTGAGGTTCCTGAGCTGCTGACGCTCTGATTCTTGTTCAGTTCTTGGTGTTGGCCTCCGTCCTTAACCAAGAGGCCCAGCGAAATGCCACTAAAGGTCCCCACCACCCACTGAAATGGGACTGCTTCCGTCCTTCAGCACACTCCAGGAACCTCAACTCAACCCCTGCTACCACAGGAGGCATCCAGGAAGTTCCCAAGACACACCCTGAAAATGGGAGCAGGTGGCAATAATGTTCAATTGAAATGAAATGAAAATGAAAATTGCTTATTGTCACGAGTAGGCTTCAATGAAGTTACTGTGAAAAGCCCCTAGTCGCCACATTCCGGCGCCTGTTCGGGGAGGCTGGTATGGGAATCGAACCATGCTACTGGCCTGCCTTGGTCTGCTTTAAAAGCCAGCGATTTAGCCCAGTGAGCTAAACCAGCCCCAAATTCCCAGAGTTTGGCCCTGAGGACCTGACTACACTGCTGGGAAGATTTTGATGATCTCCCATGGGTAAAGGTGAGTGAATGCAGTCTCAAATTACAATTCCGATCCGTTGCACCAGCAAACCCAAGACTCACTTACCAGCAATAAGGATTCAGATCTAACCATTAGATACTCCATTTCACCCTGATACACTTACCTTACCTCAGCCTGATATTCACATCTCACTCCTTCCACATACATCCAGATATTCAGCTGCGGTAAGTACATCATCCAAACACATTGCAACACCTTCACTGATATTCTTCCTCTCTCATGCACAAGATTGCACATAACCAGTGACAGCAGCAGAGAACCAGCTGGGGTACAGGCACGTCTGCATCATTTAAGCCCTCTGGAATCCTACGGCGAGTAACTCATCTCCTGACACCCCAAAGCCTGTCCACCATCTACAAGGCACAAGTCAGGCGTGTAATGGAATACTGCCCAGTTGCCTGAATGAGTGCAGCTCCAACAACACAAGAAGCTCAACACAATCCGTGACAAAGAAGTCCATTTGATTGCTCCCCCTTCCACAAACATTCAAACCCTCCACCACCGACGAACAATGGCAGCCGTGTGTACCATTCACAAGATGCACTGCAGTAACTCACCAAGGTTCCTTAATCAGCATCTTCCAAACCCACAACCACTAACATATAGAAGGACAAGAGCAGCAGATACCTGGGAACCCCACCACCTGGAGGTTCCCCTCCAAGTCACTCACTATCCTGACTTGGAAATCGCCATACCTTCACTTTCGCTGGGACAAAATCCTGGAACTCCCTCCCTAACAGCATAGTGGGCGTACCTACACCTCGAGAACTGCAACGGTTCAAGACGGCAACTCACCACCACCTTCTGAAGGGCAACTAGGGATAGGCATTAATTGCTGGCCTAACCAGCGACACCCACATCCCGTAACTGAATTTTTAATAAAGGTGACAGCTCTCTGCATCTTGGTGCCAGATATGACTGAGGCTGTTGGATCCAGTGTGGCAGAGAGTATTCAGGATGATGTAATATTCCTGCCTTCTCAAATCTTAGCTCACCCTCATCCTGCTATCTGGCATGAAGTGATGTTACAGATGAAGTGACTGTGGCCCTATTGTTTTCCAACCCAATGCACCTCGGAGGTGCGGTTATAGAATTGGGCTCATCAGCCACGCAAGGACTCTCAGAACCCATGACCAGTGACATGGGGTTTCTGAGGTGGACGATCATACTCGTTAGTGAGTGATCGCCGAAGAAGAAGAATGCAAAGGATTCAGCTGAGCACTTAGTTGGGAGGCTCAGAGGAGAATGCTGATGGGCATGCACACCGAGATGCTTGGCACATTGGCAGAGATGTCAAAACATCTCGTCACTGTGGAGGAACATGAAGGGCATTTGTTCGACCCTGGCACAGGGATTCACAGAGCTTGCAGCCCTGGAAGTAGTGGCCAACTCCATTGACAGCATATGGTGACCCTGCTGTTTTGCAGCATCTAATGGCCAATGCCTCAGTTTCCAGGAAGAAGTCACCCGACATCTTAATGTTCAATAGAAGCTCAGACTGAGGCCAAGCAAGTTCACCGTGGTGGCAAACAGGCAGACACCATAGCTGCTAATGCCAGTGCCCAAAGGAACTTGAGGGGATGCCACTGCAACAGAACAAACTCTCCACCAACAGATTCATAGTATTGCTGCAGTGGATCCATGGAACACAAATCTTCTGTTCTTTCCCAGCATGGCATGGTTAATCCTTCCATCATGGTCATTCAACCAGCCATCTCAAACTGCTGCCACTCATGCTTGGTTGGAGCAGCCTGAACACGGTCCATGAGGCCCAGAGCTGCTCAAGGTCAACAGCAGTGTGTCTCCCTCATTAAACGTCAATGGTCTTCCACTAGCTCAGCTGCAGGCACTGGGGTAGTGCTATGTAGGAACACTCGAGCAGCCAAAGGCACACAAAACATATCCACTGTTAGATGCACATGGGTGAACAGTACAGTTTGAATGCTTTATTGTTGGCTAAAGTTGCTGTCGAACAACATTCACCATAATCTCCAGCCTTTGGAGGAAAAGAATATTTGAGGATGAGGATCTCAAACCCGAGACTAAGGTCAAGGTTTACTGGGCTGCAGTGATCCCCATACTCCGACATGCTTCAGAGGCTTGGACAATCTACAGCAGTAACATCAAAGCACTGGAGAAGAACCAACAGCAGTGCCTTCACAGGATCCTCCAGATTTCTTGGCAAGCAAGGTGGTCCCACAGGATCATCCTCTCTCAAACCAACAGTTCCAGCAACCAGGCATTAATCGCTCAAAAACAGATCCGCTGGGCAGAACATATCATTTGTATGCCTTACAGCAGACTCCTGAGCAACTGCTCTACTCAGTACTCGGTCATGGCAGGAGACTCCCAAGAGGTCAGTGGACCAACCAAAATGGTGAAGGTTCATTCAGCAAGGCACCAAAAGCTCTCGATGTGTTAGTCAGGATCATGCAGAGGCGAAATCAAGGCATTGGTGAATGCACAAACCTCCAAACAACCTGTCGAACTAACCTTCAAGCACCGCCTACTCTGCACGGGTCAGAGTCTGCAGACTGCACATTGGACTTACCAACTATTTTAGAAACCTAACAAACCGGAGTGGAAGCAAGTCATGTTCAATCTCCAGGGACTGTCTGAGAACATAAGAACATAAGAACTGGAGCAGGAGTAAGCAATCTGACTCTTCGAGCCTGCTCCACCATTCAAGGAGAAGAGGAGGTTATTGTTTGAGTTTTAGCTTCATGTACGGTCCCAGTTGATGTTATAACTGGACAGAAAGATCCCAGAATGGGTTCCTGGCTCAAAAGGCTGTAACAATTCCTCTGTGTTTTCCAAAAAATGGTAAGAGAGTCACAGGACTACTAATGAGTTTTAGCAACAAGAAAAAAGCATGTATTAAACTTGAAAAGTTGGATTATTGTACAGTACTCCTTTACCCCCCCCCCCCCCCCCACCCTTAGCTTAACAAATACACAAACACATTTTAAGATGAACATGTACAATCCATGTTAAACTATAATGGTCTCATTGACATAAAAAGTACCTTTCAGTGCACAGATTGGCTGTGGTCAAAAACACACACTCCACTTTGAATCCAAGTTAGTATCTGTGATTTTCTCCTCAGAAACCCCCCAGCTGATTGTCACATGAGAGTTTCCAAACTCCACTCCCAAAACCACATTTAAAATCTTCTCTCATAATGCTAATGCTTTCCCTTAGCGGTTTGCATTCTAAAATCTATTCCAAGTCTTCCAAATGACACTTTACCTTTAAACACAGTTTCTGCTCCTCTTTTACTGCAATTGTCTCTTAAACTCAGAACACTGTTTACTCTTCCTTGAACTGTTCTGAGCAATACCTTGGTCTCTGTTTTCTTTAGCAGTCTTAAAAGTTCTTTATGTCCCTATTTCCTGGTTATCTGGATTGTATTTTGTTCCTTAGGAAGCCTGCATCTTTTCAACTCCCTTGTCCCATCCAGCTTCTCCCAGCAGTGTTGAGAGCTGTTCACTCCCCAGTGTCCTGTCTCCAACGCTCCAGCTCCTAGTTAAAACCGAGATCAAATTAAAGCCCTTCCCTCTGGAAAGTGTCCTCCTGTTGCTAAGCAATGACTCATTTCTATTTACCATTCACACTGTAACCCTCTCTAAGCACAACAGAAACACAGTTGAACTTAACCAACCCCCACACATACAAACACCTTTGTCCAACAAGAAACTAACTATAGGTTTTGACCCTTCCAGGCACAGAAACATTAAATTAAACCCACTTAAAACTATACTTATTTCTTATGCTTATCAATACTAATATAAATCCCTTAAAATTACCTTTATTTTCCTAACGCTTGAAATGGAACCAAAAATTATGGGGGCAGGTAGGGAAGTGGAGTTGAGACTATGAGCAGATCAGTCATGATCTCATGGAGCAGGCTTGAGGGGCAACATGGCTTATTTCTGTTCATGTTTCTTAGGTTCTTAAGTTATTTTTCTTGGGACGTTTTGTTTCAGGAGTCTGGCCAAGATCACACTATGATGATACCTAGCAGAGGGATTGAAAAATGGGGATCTGTCAAGCGTCTGTGATGTGGGGATGAGATCTCAGGAGAACCAGAGTCTGAGCATTCACTAAAAGGCAGCTTGCTTGGAACTAAGAGGCCACAATTGCCCTCTTTATCCTCCTCCCTAGATGATCATTGTACAGCAGGTGGCATGGGCTGCTTCCTGATGGCAGTAAGATCCAGCACCAAAATACATTGGCAAATCTCCTTCAATTCTGCAAAACACATTGCTTCCACTAACTTCATACTAGCAAAAGAAAGTCAACAGCATCTCACCTGAGGGTTGGATAGTGATGCTGGTTGTGTGTGTGTGTGTGTGTGTGGGGCGGGGGGGGGGGGCGGGGGGGGGGGGGGGGGGGGAGTGGAGGAGGTAGAGGGGGCGAGGAAATTGCTAGTACCACTAAACACATGCTCAGCTTGGCGAGTTTAAGAGAGAGCGTGAACTTGACCCTGGACCTGTGCTGTCTAAAATGACAGATTGTGTGCTAATGCAGCATTAGATGCTGTCTGCCATCACAATCCATCCACTATGCATGCTTCCAAAGCTCCTGCCCAAGCTCCCTGGCAGTAAGGGTGTGGGTCACATTAGAACACGTTCGAAGTGTTCCAGCATTTCCATAGCACCAGTTAGTGATCAGTCATACTCTGACTGGCAGTATAAGCGGCTGCATTATTCACTTTGGGGCATTTCACCAGCACCCATCTCCACAACTAGTTCTGAAAGGTTTGATTGAGCAACAGTATTACTGTCACGTTGGCAGAATTCATTATATAATGTCCAGTTAACAGGTTTGGCAATTCTCGCGGATTTTCCTGCAGGCTCCTGGAATTGAAATGAAATGAAATGAATTAAGGATTATTCTTCAAGATGTTACTGCTGGAAAGCCTGGAACCAAATTATAACATCATTGGAAAAAAAACAATTGCTGGCTTTCTTGTTACTTTTTTGCTTGAGTAATTAAGCTTCGTGGTTGCCTTCTAAACATTGAGAGAGATTCAAAACCCAGTTCAGACAGTCCGAGCACTGGATTCAGCAATTTGGTTTGTCAGAGCCCATAGACCTTCCTGTTGTGTAGGACCAGTTACCCTACCGGTTGGTATAAGGATGCTTATGATCACGAAAGACACATCCACATCCATCAGACCGCTGGATTGTTGATAAGACTGCAAATCTAGCCACTACTTCAGACTATTCTTCAGGGGAAGAGTGTAAATATATGAGAAAACAGCTTTAGTTTATTAGTCTTAAAAATACTTGAGATGAGTAAACAAACTTTATGACAGTCAGAGATTGACATTTCCGCAGCTGTGTTCCCAACCACTGGAGTTCTCGAAAGCACTTTACAGTCAGTGAAGTACTTCTGTAATGTAGGAAAGTCAAGAATCATTCAATCGGGTACAAAGGAGAATTTCTGATTTTCAGTTGCAGTCGGGAGGCAGAAAATGGTCATGGTCGTGTGACCCAAGGTAGGAACAAGGGAGTGGGGTTGTTGGAGGTGGGAAGACATGTGGTGAAACATCACAAAATGGGTGACAGCCCTAGGCCAAATTCTGTTGAAGGATGGATTAGAAACAGGAAGCAAAACAACATAAAGGGATCAACATTGCCAAAGCAATATTAGGGTGTAGTGGAAAGATTATGGGGGAAACTCCCCCCCCCCCAAAATTATTAAATGTCATTTTGAGTGGGAAAACCGGTGAGAATTCTGCCGTCTCTACTGGCATGGTTCCCACTCCAATCCACCCACACTTAGAGTAGGATTCTCTGTTTGCGAGACTGTGGGCTGAAATCTCCGCCGTCGGGATTCTCCATTTTGCTGGCAGCCCGGGGGTTTCCTGATGGTGTGGGGCTGCCCCACAATGGGAAACCCCATTGACCAGTCGGCAAAATGGAGAATCCCGACGGCGTGCCGCATCAGAAATCTGGTGCGGCGGGACGGAGAACCCCGCGCACTGTTCTCCCGCCGGAGTAGAATCCTTCCTTGTCTTCTGTGGCGCTAGGAGCAGCACCCAAGAGTGATTCACCCTCCCTCACAATGCTAATTTAAGCATGGTGAGGAGCTCCTGGGATTCCATTCTGAATCCTGCTATTGGCCTGCCATTTTAAACAGGCGGCCTGATATTGAGGTCCGACACCAGTCCCTTAACGTTTGAATGTATCTCAAGTATCTTTCTGTGAACCTAACCACAGTGTTTATAAATATCTCGCTATGATTAACAGGTCATCACAACATTAAAAGCAGTTAAGTGCTTTCTGCTGAGAAAAAGAGGAAGTGAAAGCACTTACCTCCTCGATGTTTCTAAACATTGTGATTAGGTTCACAGCAGTGTACTTGAGATGCTTTCAAGCATGAAGGGAGATAAAAATAAATAATCCAGACATGGTTGTCTGGACACTATTACCCTGTCAATTACAGCCTACTAAAAGCTATTTCACTTTGAAAGTGAATGGAAGCCTCGCAGATCAGAGGATGCGTTTTGGTTTTCTATGAAGTAACAGCTGCTGCCTTCTATACGTCTCCCTGAAGCAGGAGGTGTAAGGGACTGGTAAGTGAAAAAGCAGTAATTTTTCACTGTTTCTGCCTGGGCTACTCTTTAGGTTTCAGACAGGGCTGACTGATGGGGGGCGAGGGGGACGTTTATGATATGATGTGGGGGATTTCATGGGGGTCTAGGGCGAGGTGGGGTGGGCAGGATTTGCATTTTTGGGGGAGGGGGCCCTAGAATGGAGTTTGGGACCTACATTACATACTTACCCCCTTGAATCACTGTGAGGTACACTGCATCGGGGCTACACTTTTAAAAATACTTGCGGCAGTGAAAATACTTAAATCTATGCCCAGGTGAATACAAGCCAAAACGGCCAGAGCATCACGGAGCCATAGAAACCTGGGTTTGCAACCTGTTAATTGGATGCAAATGAGCTCAAATGACCCATTTGCATCCTCCCAGCAGTGCGCCACATGCAGCTCGCTGCCACCACCGATGGGGGACTGGAGCTTCGGAACAGGATTGGCACCTGGCACCAATCCCGTTTTTTCCCAGACTCATGATTCTCCACCCCTTAGTCATTTCCTTTGTTGCATTGGGAGATTCTCTCTGAATTCTCTCACACATAGTATTTGTTTATCACATTAAAGACGCCGGCAAGCTCGACTCAAGATCAGGGCGGCATTTTTTAAAAGTGCCCCAAACTCAAAGTTAAGTTGAAGGTCTCCGATACCGCCCACCCACAGACATCGCAACCCTCCCATCCTCCCCCCCCCCCTCCCCTCAGACATAGGCAACACCCCAACCCTTGACCTGGGGGAAGCAACCCCCCCCACCCCCCCCACACCAATCACTAAATATCTGCATCACCAATCCCACACTGCACAGGCATGAGGGTGACCCGGCCCCCTGCCAGGGTGCACAGACCTGTCCCTGACCACCCAGGGGCTCCAATGGCCTCCGAACCATCACATCTGGTTTCCATAAGCCAGAGGGGACGACGAATGTTGGAGGTCGTGAGACTCCGACTTCGCAAGGGCCTGAACCAGATCATTCCAGGCACCATGGGCTGGGAGCATCAGGCTGCATTTAGTGTCCGGAATGAACCCCATTTTGGGGCTCTCCCGCTATCATTCAGGAATAGCGGGAGGTGTGCCAGGTGCAACGGTGTGTTAAAATCATGCCTTATGTATTATAGTAAATAAAGAAGTTAAATCGATTAGCTTGAGGGATTAATATAAGGACACTTAAGCAATGCTACTCCAGACACTGGGACTTGTGGCATTCCAAAGGTTATTAATTTATGAAGTAGTTCAGAATGTTTGCTTCAGGCCACACCAGTTACAGCATGTTGACATGCTCCCAACTCCACAAAGACCATTGGTGGGAATTAACTAAATGGGAACATAGTCCCACAGCAGGCACGTTTAGCCACGTGTTTCCCAGCACTCACAGCACCGAGAAACACAATGCTACAAAATTGTGCCCAGGTTAGATACGGGGACTCAGTGGGGAATGCACATAACTCCTTTCTGTGCACTCACTGGAACTCTTCAGTGCAGCAAGAGATCGGGACGCTATTTTTAAATGGCATCCCGATCTCTGGAGCCTCCCATTGTGACCCTTCACACCCCATAGCCCCAATGCATAATGGGAGGGTCCCCAGGTCCCCACGCATCCCCCCACACCCGCAGAGGGCACCCCCGACCGATCAACACCACGAACAGAATGCCAGCTTGGCACCTTGACAGTACCAAACTGCCAGCTGGCAGTGTCACCTGGGCATCTTGGTCATGCCAGGCTGGTAGGTGGCACTGCCAGGGTGCCCAGCTGAAGTTTCCAAGGTGCAAGCTGGCAGTGCCAAGGTGCATGGATGGTGCCAGCAGTGGCAGGGTACCACTCTGCCCAAAAGATATGCAGCTGGGGGCCTCCAATCCCCTCTGAGACCCCCACGAGTGCCGTTCTGTCTGGCCCTGCTTGTGGAGACCAGTACTGAATGGCGCCCGCCCGAGGTTTCCGAGATGAAGGAAATAGATCTCAACACCTCGATAACCTCGCGAATCTGCACATTAAAGTGAGACTAACTATCTGACCCTCTGAAAGAGCACCTCACCCAGGCCCACTCCCCAGCCTTTCCCCATAACCCCACCTAACCTTCACATCCCTGGATACTAAGGAGCAATTTTGTCAATTTTACCATAGCTAATCCATCTGACCTGCACATCTTTGGGCTGTGGGAGGAAACCGGAGCACCCGCTAGAAACCCACGCAGACACAGGGAGAAAGTGCAAACTATACACAGGCACCCAAGGCCGGAATTAAACACGGGTCCCTGGCACTGTGGGGCAGCAGTGCTAACCACTGTGCCTCCCTTTGAGGGAGGTCAAACAGTTTCTTAAGTGAATCAACCACGTTTACATTTTAGCATTATTACTCATGCAGCAAAATACTGAAGAGGCTTTTATTGGAAACTATTCACCAAAACCTGCACTGATTTTTGTAACAACCTATTTGGTTCACTTAAGTCCTTCAGGAAGGGAAATCTGCCATCCTTACCTGGTCTGGTCTATATGTGACTGCCCTCTGAAATGGGCTTCCAAGCCATTCAGTTCAAGGACAAACAGAGGTGGGCAACAAATGCTGGCCTTGCCAGCAATGCCAACATACCATGAAAGGATAAATAAAAACAAAATCATTTCCCATTTAGAAGTTGAAGAATAGGTGTTCTTTTTTCTTTTCGCTCCTTGGAGCCTTTGGGTCACTGGATTATTATTTCAATTTAAAAATGTTTAAACATTAATCATTAGATTGCTCATAGGTTCCAGGGAATAACCATTCATTCCCTGGCAAGGCCAGTATTTATAGTCCATGCTTAGTTGCCCTTGTCCAACTAAATTATTAATAAATCCACTTTCAGAAGGCAAGTTGGATTGCACTGGAAAGAAGATGTAATAAGTAAATTAATAAGTAAGTTTGTTTAGCTCGGGGCATTCATACAATGAGAATGAGGCTGAGGAGTGTGGGAGGGCATGCCAGTAGGTGCATCAGGCATGCCAAAGTGAGATGCCAACCTGAAGCTGCAACACAGGACTACGAGCACGCTGAACTGCGGAAGCAGCAGGATGTAGACAAAGCTTAAGCAATCCCACAACCAAAAGTATCAGATCAAAGCTCTGCAATCCGAACACATCCAGTCGGCTGGTCATCCAAAAGCAAAAGCTGAGGCATTCGCAAGCTTCTTCAGTCAGAAGCACCGTGTGGATGATCCATCTCGGACTGCTCCCAAGGTTCCCCAGTTTCACTGATATCAGTCTTCAGCCAATTCATCTCAGTCAGAACGCACTGAATACAACAAAGGCTATGGGCCCTGATAACATCCGACACTGATACTTAAGACTTGTGCTCCGGAACTGGTTATGCCTCTATTCAAACTCTTCCAGTACATTTTCAACACGTGCTGCTACTTGACAACGCAGAAAACCTTCCAAGAATGTCCTGTTCACAAAAAGCAGGACCAATCCAATCCAGCCAAATGCTGCCCTGTCAGTCATCTTGAGCATCAGCAAATTGATAGCACTGTCAGAATGCATTCTAACAAGTGGCACTTACTCAGCAGTATCCTGCTTCCTGGTGCTGAGACTGGAAGGCACCAGGATTACCAGGCTCCAGACCTACTTACATTTATCCTTTTGTTACAACAGTAACAAAAGAGCAGAATTTCAGAGAGAGCGACTGTCCTTGACATCAAGGCAGCATTTGACCAAGTGTGGCATCAAGAAGCCTTAGCAAAATTATGGGGCACTTATGGGGGTGACTGATTGGGGTCGGTTTGAGGTGCCTAATGGGGATGCTGGGGAGGTCATTGGGTGGTTTGTATGCTGTGTAGGGGGAGGGGTGGCTCTTATTCCTGTGATGGAGATGGGAGTGGGGGGAATGCCCCTACTTGTCAGAGGAGGTGGGAGTGAAGGATTTGCGGATTTGCATTGTGGGGGAGTGGGGGCATCATAATCAGGCCGCCCCATACCAGTGACGGGATCCTATGAGCTGTTGTTCATGCATAAATCTGCATGGAAAAGAAGCATGAATGGCACCTGGGTGTCTTTCCTGGCACCAGCAGAGACCAGTCGTGGATCTCTGCTGGCGGCTGCAGTTAGTCTCCAGAACAGAGAATCCAGCCCAATGTTTACTTCTTTTTGATGAAATCTATGGTCTACCTGTATCATATTTTTCTTAAAAATTAACTTTAAGAATCTTGCACTTCCTGATTTTCTTTTTAGCATATTGGCCCAAATTGTGAAATCAATACATCCTTACCAGCAGGCCTATTTCTAAAAAAGCCTGCAGAAGAAAATTTCAAGCGTCAAACAATAAAACTGGCACGACAGTCCAAAGTGGACTCAGAGCTGCCATTCAATTTATACCTACTTGCCTAAATTGCCAGTCTTTAAATTTGAGAAGAAAAATGCAGCAGTGATATTTGTAGTTTTCACATGTCCTGCCCAGTACGTTCTAAGCTCGGAATAGATTTGAGATTCATTGGGCGGAATTCTTCCAAGCCCACACCAGCAGGTTCGATGGCTGTGTGGGGGTACAATATGGCAGGAGGATCAGAAATCAGTTTCACACTGACGTCAATTTCCCATGTGTGTGTGTGTGTGTGGTGGGGGGGGGGGGGGGGGGGGGGGGAATGGCGGGAAGAGCGGAAATCAGTTTCTGTGTGTGGGTGTCTGTGTGTGTGGGTGCCTGTGAGAGTGTGTGCATGTATTGCGGGGCTCTGTGTGCGTGTGTGTTTGTATGAGTGTCTGTCTATGTTGGTGTCTGTGTGTTTGGAGGTCTACATGTGGATGTCTGTGTGTGTGGGTGCCTGCGTGTGTGTGTGGGGGGGGGGGGGGGCGTCCATGTATGTGGGTGTGTGCACTCTATCAATCTGAACATGATTTAATTTAAAAATAACCAGCAGCAAAGCTGTACTCCTCAATGTCCATTTGTTACAACACTACTTGCTGTAAGTTACTTGAGTAAAAGTTTTTCAGGTACTTATAAAGGTAAAATTTACATCAAACCGTTAGTGATGTATGAAAATGAAAATCGCTTATTGTCACGAGTAGGCTTCAATGAAGTTACTGTGAAAAGCCCCTAGTCGCCACATTCCGGCGCCTGTTCGGGGAGGCTGGTACGGCAATTGAACCGTGCTGCTGGCCCGCCTTGGTCTGCTTTAAAAGCCAGCGATTTAGCCCAGTGTGCTAAACCAGCCCCAACCAGCCGATGTATTTGGAGGTCCATGACTTACAGTTGAAGTGGTGGTTGTCCGGAGGGAACGGTTGAAGTTTAAAAATTGTGTTTAGCAAGAAGGTGGCGATGAGCTGCTTCTTGAACCGCTGTTGGTGCACCCACAATACTGTTAGGGAAGAAGTTCCAGGATTTTAGCCCAGCAACAGTGAGGGAATGGTGGGTGATATATTTCCAAGTGGGGGTGGTGAGGGGAACCTCCAGGTTCTTGTCTTCCTTGATGGTAGCAGTAGGGAGTTTGGAAGGTGCTGCTAAGGAACCTTGGCGAGTTACTGCAGTGTATCTTGTGGATGGTGTGCACGGTGGCCACAGTTCCTCAGTGATGGAGGGATTTAATGTATGTAGAAGGGGGAGCAATCAAGCGGGCTGCTTTGTCCTCGATGGTGTTAAACTTCTTGAGTGTTGTTGGAGCTGCACTCATCCAGGCAAGTGGAGAGTATTCCATTACACTCCTGACTTGTGCCCTGCAGATGATGGATAAGCTTTTGGGGGGGGGCGGTCAGGAGGTGAGCTACTCACCATCAGGATTCCTAGCCTTTGACCTACTCTGATAGCCACAGCATTAATATGGCAAATCCAGTTCAGTTTCCGATCAATGGTAACCCCTAGGATGTTGATTGTGGCAGATTCAGTGATGGTAATGCCATTGAATGTCAAGGGGTGATGGTTTGATCCACCCTTGTAGGGATGGTCATTGCCTGTAAGTTCCAGACCGTTCTGGGCTGAGGCAGGGGAAAATCAGAAAAAGAGATCTGGCTGGTGAGATTCCCATTTTCCGAGTCTCGCAAGATGTTGCGCCCAAGTCGCCGACTGTGCTCCCGCTGAACGCGGGTGCAAAATCGTAGCATATGTGTCAACTCAGGTAGAAAACTCTGGCTTAATTGTCGGCTTTTCCCGCCATATTTTGACAGATACTCAGATAATCCTGGAGGCAGACACTGGCAGGGTGGGCTCTGAGTGAGCCCCCACCCCCACCCCCACCCCCAGAAACCTCGGTGCCTGACAGATCGAGGTGTCCTCGATCTAAAAGAAAAGAATCTTCCCTGCAGACAGGGGACCCTCTCCCTGCGGAAATGGGACCTGCCCTCCCAAGAGGACAGAGGACCCGCCCCCCCCCCAGTGAATGCTCCCACCATGAAATGAAATAAAAATCGCTTATTGTCACAAGTAGGCTTCAAATGAAGTTACTGTGAAAAGCCCCTAGTCGCCACATTCCTACGCCTGTTTGGGGAGGCTGGTACGGGAACTGAACCCGTGCTGCTAGCCTTGTTCTGCTTTACAAGCCAGCTGCTTAGCCCACTGTGCAACTGCCCCAGCGGATGCACCAGGGTACTTCCCAAACATATCCTTTCCCACTGGGGGCTGCACGTACCTGTGCGCCACTGGGGGTTCTTTTCACCAGGTCCCTGTTTGTCAGGACCGGTTGTAAACCACGCCAACCTGACATGGGACGGGATTCTCCGATCCTGCGCCGGGTCGGAGAATCCCCATGGGGAAGCACGAATCCCGCCCCGACGCCGGCTTCCCTATTCTCCGCCGCCGTTTTCCGGGCACCGGCTGGATCGCTGCCACGCCGGTCGGGGCTGTTAACAGCGGCCCCCCTGTGATTCTCTGGGCCCCGATGGGCCGAGTGTCCGACAAGTTTTGCCCAGTCCCACCGACGTGGATTACTCACCTCACATACAGCGGGACGTTGAAGGTAAGAGTGCTGGGGCCGTCCTGGAGGGAGAGACGGGGGATCCAACCCCAGGGGAGACCCCCATGGTGGCCTGGCCCACGATCGGGGCCTACCAATCGGCGGGTGGGCTGGTTCCGTGGGGGCCTACTTTACTCTGCGTCGGGCCCCTGTAGGGCTCCGCCTTATTGCCCGAGGACCGACGCAGAGAAGGGAACCCCTGCGCTTGCGCCAGCCGTTCCGCACATTTGCGGAGATACGCCGGCCATTCCACACATGCACGAAGTCCCGGTGGAAACCTAACCTCCTAGAAAGGGGAGAATTCCTCACTTTTGGGGGCCGTTGACGCCGGAGTGGTTGGCTCCGGCTCCGGTTTTCACACCAGCGTGCGGGCATGGCCCCATTATTGGAGAATCCCGCCCATGATGTCATGTCGAGGGGAGGCGGAGAATTTCTAAGCTGGTGGGGGGGGGGGGGGGATGATACAGAGGGGAGGCTCACTAATGACATGCATGACAGGACCCCATTATGTCATGAGGATTAAGGGCAGCACGGTAGCATTGTGGATAGCACAATTGCTTCACAGCGCCAGGGTCCCAGGTTCGATTCCGGCTTGGGTCACTGTCTGTGCGGAGTCTGCACATCCTCCCCGTGTGCGCGTGGGTTTCCTCCGGGTGCTCCGGTTTCCTCCCACAGTCCAAAGATGTGCAGCTTAGGTGGATTGGCCATGATAAATTGCCCTTCATGTCCAAAATTGCCTTAGTGTTGGGTGGTGTTGTTCGGTTATGGGGATAGGGTGGAGGTGTTGACCTTGGGCTGGGTGCTCTTTCTAAGAGCCGGTGCAGCCTCGATGGGCCGAATGGCCTCCTTCTGCACTGTAAATTCTATGATAATCTATGATTAGCCCATTCCTGGACTAAATAACACCCACATTTCCTGCTAAGCTTATTAGAATATGACTGAACATGAAATAGGTATAAATTGATCTTATTGTCTGGCGTGGCTGACAAACTATTCAAACAAAACTAATGGAACATCAAGGGGCTGGGGAGTGGGATAGAAATTGGAGAAAGCAAATTACTTCACCATGAGGCTGTGCAGTAAAAGATATCTGTTCTGCAGATTTTGAAATTGTCATTTTAATTGCAGTAAATATTCTCAATTGTCTGAAATGTTCCTTCTCTTGCAGGTGGCTATTGAATTACAGAAGAAATCTGTAAGAGAGCTTTCAACTGTGTACATGAAGATCCACTGGCAGTTCAACAGAAGGAAGATGTGACTGCCCCTTTAACTCTTCCACATCCTAGCCCTCTTCCGCAATCAGAAAATGGGGGTCACGGATGGACTTTATGGAGACACAGCTTGCCACATCCATCGTACCCAGATTGACAAAGCAGTGCCACAAGAAATTCAATGATCACGACTGGGCGGCCAATATAGCTATAATTAGGAAGTGGGCGATGGGGAGGGGGGGGGGGGGGGGGGGGCGGCGTGGGAGCAGCTGGAGGAGGCGTCATGTAAAGGTACTAGTCTGGGAGCTTTGATAACGGCTCCTTTGCCGTTCTCGCCGGCCCGTTACTCCACAAGTCCGGTGGTGATGGCGACACTGCGGATCTGGGGACAGTGGAGGAGGTACAAGAAGGTGGAGGGAGCGTCAGTCTGGACCCCGATATGTAACAACCACAGGTTTGTTGGTGGATGGATGGTGGGTTCCAGAGCTGGCAGAGGGCAGGCATCAGAAGGATGGGAGATCTGTTCATGGACGGAAGCTTTCCCGGTTTGAAGGCGCTAGAGGACAAATTTAATCTGCTGCCAGGAAACGCCTTTAAATATCTGCAAGTACGAGCCTTCCTGAAAAAACAGGTCGTGGCCTTTCCGATGCTGCTGCCACTGAGGATACAGGGCAGGGTGGTCTCTGGCACCTGGGTGGGGGAGGGGAAGGTGTAGGATATCTACCAGGAACTACAGGAGGCGGAGGAAACCCTGGTGGAGGATCCCAAGGGCAAGTGGGAGGAGGAGCTAGGTGAGGAGTTGGAAGCGGGTCTGTGGGCAGAGGTCCTGGGCAGGGTTAATTCCTCCTCATCATGTGCCAGGCTCAGTGCAATTCAATTTAAGGTGGTCCACCGGGCACACATGGCGGCAGCGAGATTGAGCAAGTTTTTTGGGTTAGAAGACAGTTGTATGAGGTGCAAGGGCAGCCTTGCAAACCATGTCCACATGTTTTTGGCATGCCCGGAGCTTAGAGAGTTCTGGCAAGGATTCGCGAGGGGAATGTCCAAGGTGCTTATCACACGGGTGGTGCCGAGTCCAGAGATAGCGATCTTTGGAGTGTCAGAAGACCCGTGAGTTCAGGGGGCGAAAGAGGCCAATGTCTTGGCCTTTGCCTCCCTAGTAGCCCGGAGACGGATTTTATTAATGTGGCCCCAGGGACTCGAAGCCCCTGAGTGTAGAGACTTGGGTTAACGACATGGCTGGGTTTCTCAGCCTCAAGGAAATATAGTTTGCCTTAAGAGGGTCTACGCTAGGGTTCTCTCGGAGGTGGCAGCCGTTCGTCGACTTTCGTGGACACAATTAAAATGTCAGCAGCAGCAATCCGCAGTGGGGTGGGGGGGGAGTGCTTCATCGGGATGGTGTGGGAAGACTGAGTCGCATGGGGTAATGTCTATTTAATTGTTATTGTTTTTTCTCTTTTTGCACTATGTTAATGTTCACTCTAGTTTGTTCTGTTATTATTGTTACTACTGTTTTATTGTGAAAAATTCTGCAAAACCTTAATAAAAATACTTTTTAAAAAAGGAAATTCAATGATCTGATCAAAGTAGTGAAAGTAAGATACTCTCAATTCTCTATCTTTACTCCTCATCCGCTATTATCACTACACTCAGATATCTGCAGCAAAACATTTCAGTGACAACTCCAGTTTTTCCTTCATATTTAAGTGACTACAAGGCTATTCTGTCACTATTTGTGTCTTTGCAGGGCCAGCTAAGCTTGCCATAGAAATATGTCAGTTTGGGGAATCGGGGGCTGTGGAAGGTGGAAGGTGCCGACCCACTCACAGAATCATAGAATCCCTACAGTACAGAAGAAGGCCATTTGGCCCATCGAGTCTGCACCAACCCTCCGAAAGTGATCCCTACAACGGCCCACTTCCCCACTCTATCCCTGCAATCCTGTAATCTAACCGGCACATCTTTGGGTGCTTCAGCATTGCCAATCCTCCTAACCGACCAACTGCTCGTCCAGAGCAATTGGCTATAACGCAGCTACAAAGTGGTCAGTGGAATCTGAAATGATGGCTGCAGGCATCTGCTGGTGGAGTATCAGAGAAGTGTGAGAAATCTGGAATCCATCAACCGTGATACATGGATTGCTGAGCACCAATATTGCACATGCAATGATCTTCGAGCTGTGAGAACCAATGCAGCAACTGGTGGCTGCATTGAAATTTGCAGCAGGTCACACAGCAGGATGCAGTGAGGGAGTAGTCGGGGCTCCCTCTTAGAACATAAGAGGCAGGAACAGAAGTGGGCCATTTGGCCCTGGCCAGTCTGAGAGAAGCAGACTTTCTATTGAGGTTTTAGTTAATAGTCCAGGAGTGATGTGTAGCGGTTTCCAGTCTTTACTGAGGTTTTGCAGGATCTGTCGGCTGCCATCATCATTTCATTCAATATAGTGCTGCTCAGGGTTGTGATTGCTACTGTCACCTCCTGATTCTGATGTGGTATTGCTGCTCATTATAAGTCTCTTATTTCAAAGGCTCATATTGGAAAGTTGGGGATAGAGCCAGTATTATGGCTGGAAATATATTTTTGGGGAGGAATCAATAGACAACATGCTTTGCGTGTCAATACTAAGGGTTGCAACTCACTGAAAATTCCATGATAGTTGAAGCTGCAAAATTGGTTTGTGCACAGGCTACGTGAGTCCATGTGTAAAGAACAGAAGAAATTCAAGACATAGTTTTAAAAATAACACTGTAATCATTTTGCTCCTGCAGACGGAGCTTTTTAAAAGACTTGCAATGGAACACCAGCGCCTGTATTTGGAGAGTGAATTCCAATCTCAGCACTTAAAAAATAGCTAGTCAAAGCATATCTGATACATTCTGTGCCCCCCTGGTCTGATTAAACAGCAAACTTCTATTATCGGTCAAGCAATTCTAACAATGGAGCCATGCAGCACAATATCTAAACACAAGAAACTCAGCGCAGCATGAAGCTACACCTACCTGGTCATGCTTTCAATTCTTTCGCTCACCTTTTGAGCACTGAAGGATTTTGTCTTTGTGATGCATAATTAATTTCCCATCACTGTGTTTTTGAACTGGATCAGTCATGATGCTGATTGTCAAAGAGAATATAGGAAAAACAGCCCGTCTATGCTTAGAATGCAATCGGGAGAAATAGAAAATCTGCTCCCATCGTATTTTTGAACACACTGCACTAATCTAATTAGAGTATTCAAAGGCCTAATCCTTCAATGGTTGAGTTACCAAAGGAAACAAAACACAGCAATGTCAATCCTCAGTAGGAACAGCTTGGAAATAAACATGTTTAAGGGTTTACTCACTGCAATTCTCCGTGTAACAGAAATCCTCCTCCTTCCCAGCTACATCCAACGGGTTGCAGAATGTAACCAATACTTCCCTCTGTCAGGCTAATTGAACACTCTTCACTCACAGTTGTGTCTATCCGCTTTATTGTTGAGTTGAAATTTTAATTCCAACACACTGAAGCAGCTCTGGAGTGCCTCATGATTACATTTGCACGTATACACAAAGGAAAAAATGCCACTGAGGGGGAACATATGGAGCACATTATTAATTCATTCCAGTCCTTCCTGCTAAAGTGTTGTGAAAATTATGATTTGCAGGTAAATCACAAAAGGACAGATGAGGCAGTTTAAGTATATTCTAATTGATATAATCAAGATGTTTCTGAGCAATAATAATAAACTGGAAGATGCAATTTATGGCTGAGTCATTAGAAGGAAACTATTAAGTTACAAGGCTGTTAACAAAAATGAGACTATTTCTCCAGAGTTTTCTAGCCTTCTTGCTCATGTAACACATACCAAAAGGTGTTTACACACTTTAGCCTCTAATTCATGTTTGTTTTGCACACGACTGTGACAGGGTGGCATGGTATTTTGCAGTCTCAATATCTCCATCAATATCCTGGGGGTTGAGGCACAATCAATTGAACAAAGACTAGACTTGGATACAACTGACGCTTTATTGCTCGAAGATGTGTGGACTCCCACAGCAGCTGGCAAAATGGCTGCTGAATGGAGGACATGAATATTTATACTCCGCCTACTGGGTGGAGCCAGCAGGCAGGGACTACCGGCGAACCTGTAGTACAGGTCCTACCTTACATCACCTAATACAGGTGCAACAGTGGTTTACCACATTCACCCCCTGTTAAAATTGAGTCTGTTGGGGGTGGTGGAGAACTATCTACAGCAATGAATTTATATTTACAGTATTTGATCAGAAAAAAAAATGTCTTTTGAAGTCCGATGCCAGTTAGAGATTTAACCGGTCCGGTGCCTTGATGTTCCGCTGGGAGCGACATAGCGGTGGCGGCGATGTCGATGCTGGCCTGATGTTCGGTGACTCCGGGTGCGTGCTGAAATCCTCTTCATCCTCGGGCGTGGGCAGGGGAAGGACGGATGGTCCTGGTGGGGTTAATGCTGGGAGTGCCGGGGGTAGGGAGGGTGGCGCCGGGCCCGAGAGGTGTGTGTGTGTGGAACCTGCTGGTGCCAGGTCCCTGAGGGAGACAGTATCTTGGCGGCCGTCGGGGTAAGCCACGTAGGCATACTGGGGGTTGGCATGGAGCAATTGAACCCTTTCCATCAACGGGTCCGCCTTGTGGAGGCGGACATGCCTACGGAGCAGGACTGGTCCTGAAGCTGCGAGCCACGTCGGGAGCGACACCCCGGATGTGGACTTCCTGGGGAAGGCAAAAAGACGTTCATGGTGTGTGTTGTTAGTATCGGTGCACAGCAGTGACCGAATGGAGTGGAGTGCATCAGGGAGGACCTCCTGCCAGCGAGAGGCTGGGAGATTCCTGGACCGTAGGGCCAGTTGGACTGCCCTCCATACCATCGCGTTCTCCCTCTCCACCTGTCCGTTTCCCCGGGAGTTATAGCTGGTCGTCCTGCTGGAGGCGATACCCCTGCTGAGCAGGAACTGACGCAGCTCATCACTCATGAATCAGGATTTCCTGTCACTATGGATATAGGAGGGGAAACCGAAAAGAGCAAAGTTAGTGTTTAGAGCTTTGATGACGGTGACAAACGTCATGTCGGGGCATGGGATGGCAAAGGGGAACCTGGAGTACTCATCGACCACTCTGAGAATATACGTGTTTCGGTCGGTGGAGGGGAGGGGCCCTTTGAAATCCAAACTGAGGCGCTCAAAGGGGCGGGAGGCCTTCACCAGGCGCGCACGGTCCGGCTGGTAGAAGTGCGGCTTGCACTCCGCACAGACCTGGCAGGCCCTGGTGAATGTCCATACTTCCTCGACGGAGTAGGGCAGGTTGCAGGCCTTTATGAAATGGTACAACCGTGTGACTCCAGGGTGACAAAGGCTGTCATGCAGGGTCTGGAGTCAGTCTACTTGTGCGCTGGCACATGTACCTCGGGATAGGGAGTCTGGGGGCTCGTTGAGTTTGCCGGGGCGATACAAAATCTCGTAATTATACGAGAGCTCGATCCTCCACCGCAATATTTTATCGTTTTTGATCTTGCCCCGCTGTGTGTTATCGAACATGAAGGCTCCCGACTGTTGGTTAGTGAGGAGAGTGAATCTCCTGCCGGCCAGGTAATGCCTCCAATGCCGCAAGCTTCAACGATAGCTTGGGCCTCTTTTTCGACGGATGAGTGCCGAATTTCTGAGGCATGAAGGATGCGGGAAAAGAATGCCACAGGTCTGCCTACCTGGTTGAGGGTGGCGGCTAGGACGGTGTCTGATGCGTCTCTCTCTACTTGAAAGGGCACTGTCTCGTCTACTGCATGCATCCCGGCCGTGGCGATATCAGCTCTGATACGGGCGAAGGCCTGTTGAGCCTCGGCCGTCAGGGGAAAATGGGTGGACTGTGTGAGTGGGTGGGCCTTGTCCGTATAGTTTGGGACCCACTGGGCGTAGTACGAGAAGAACCCCAGGCAGCGTTTGAGGGCCTTGGGGCAGTGGGGGAGGGGAAGCTCCATGAGGGGGTGCATGCGGTCAGGATCGGGCCCCAGAACTCCGTTCTGGACCACGTAGCCGAGGATGGCAAAGCGGGTCATGCTAAACACGCACTTTTCCTTGTTGTAGGTGAGGTTGAGGAGAGTGGCAGTGTGGAGAAATTTGGCAAGGTTGGCATCGTGGTCCTGCTGGTCATGGCTGCAGGTGGTGACGTTGTCTAGGTACGGGAAGGTGGCCCGCAAACCGTACCGGTCTACCATTCGGTCCATCTCCCTTTGGAAGACCGAGACCCCGTTAGTGACGCCGAAGGGAACCCTGAGGAAGTGATAGAGACGACTGTCCACCTCGAAAGCGGTGTATGGACGGTCCGATTTACGAATGGGGAGCTGGTGGTAGGCGGATTTGAGGTCTACCGTTAAGAACACCCAGTACTGTGCAATTTGATTGACCATATCAGATATGTGTAGGGGGAGGGGTACGCATCGAGCTGCGTGTTCCGATTGATGGTCTGGCTGTAGTCCACGATCATTCTGTGTTTCTCCCCCGTTTTCACCACTACCACTTGGGCTCTCCATGGGCTGTTGCTGGCCTCGATAATGTCCTCCCGAAGCAACCGCTGGACCTCGGACCTGATGAAGGTCCTCTCCTGGGTGCTGTACCATCTGCTCCTTGTGGCATTGGGTTTGCAATCCGGGGTTAGATTGGCGAAGAGGGAAGGCGGATCGACCTTTGGGGTCGCGAGGTTGCACACAGTGAGGGGTGGTAGGGGACCGCCGAATTTGATGGTTAGGCCCTGGAGGTTACACTGGAAGTCCAGGCCGAGTAGTAGGGCAGCGCAGAGGTTAGGGAGGACGTAGAGGCGGAAGCCACTGAATTCTACGCCCTGGATCGTGAGTGTGACTGTGCAGAACCCCCGGATCACGACGGAATGGTATCCGGAGGCCAGGGAAATTCTTTGGTTGGTGGGGTGTACCGGGAGGGAGCAGCGCCTTACTGTATCCGGGTGTATGAAGCTTTCGGTGCTCCCGGAGTCCAGCAGGCAGGAGATCACGTGGCCGTTGATTTTCACACTGGTCGATGCAGTGGCCAGGTTGTGTGGACGAGACTGGTCGATCGTCACTGAGGCGAGTCGTGGTCGGTCGTAACTGACGTCGGATGATGGGGAGCCCAGGTCCTGGAATGCTGTCAGTGTCCGTGTCCCGGGGGGGAGACAAGATGGCAGCGCCTGAAGATCCTGCAGGGGACAAAATGGTGGCACCCATGGGCCGCACGTTACGGG
Source organism: Scyliorhinus torazame (assembly GCF_047496885.1). Taxonomy (NCBI): domain Eukaryota; kingdom Metazoa; phylum Chordata; class Chondrichthyes; order Carcharhiniformes; family Scyliorhinidae; genus Scyliorhinus; species Scyliorhinus torazame. The sequence continues at coordinate 147,640,972 of NC_092723.1, read as the reverse complement.
GGTTGGGCAAGATGGAGCCGCCCATGGGCATCACGTGGACTGAGGGGGGGAAGATGGCGGCGCCCATTGGCCGCGCGTGGCCCCGGGAGGTGAAGATGGCGGCACCCACTGGCCACGTGTGGTCCGGGGAGATGAAGATGGCGGCGCCCATTGTGTGTAGGCTACGGGGGTGGGGGCGATAGCGGGGACTGCACAGGCCTGGCACACTACGAAGAGGGCGAAGAGACCCTTTTTGCCGCAAGCCTTGCAAAGGGCACCGCGGGCCGGGCGAAGTTACATCGGGGACCCCCGGGGTGCGTGGGCTGGCATGTGGCGCAGGTATACTGGCTGGGTAAGGCCGCCACTGGGGCGGCCGTCTGTGGGGTCCACAAGGGGTAGGAGGGGTGGGCTGCACAGCTGGTGGGGTAGGCCTGAATGTTACGTGAGGCAACCGTCATGGAGAGCGCTAGCTTCTTTGTTTCAGCTCGGTTGAGCGTGGCCCCTTCTAACAGTCTTTGGCGTATGAGGTCCGACCCAATCCCCGTTACGAACGGGTCCCGCATAAGAAGGTTGGAATGTTCAGTGGCCGTAACGGCCTGACAGTCACAGTCCCGGACGCATGGGATTAGGGCCCGCCAGAAATCTTCTACGGACTCACCAGGGAGTTGAGAGCGAGTGGCGAGTACTTGCCTGGCGAAGAGCGTGTTCATTTTCTGGCGTAGTTTTCTTTGAGAAGCACCATGCGTCAGCGTAGTTCGGGGCATCCTGGATCAGCGGAAACACGTTGGAGCTCAACCTTGAGTACAGGATCTGTATCTTCTGAGCCTCCGGAACAGGGGTGGTCGCTGAGTTGATTTATGCCTCGAAGCAAGCTAGCCAGTGATTAAAGTCCTTTTTGGCATCGCTTGATTGCGGATCCAGCTGCAGGCGATCTGGCTTGATACGGAGGTCCACCTTTTCGAAAACCTTAGAGCAATAAATTGAGGCACGATCAATTGAACAAAGACGAGTCGGATACAACTAAGGCTTTATTGCTCTAAGATGTGTGGCCTCCCACAGCAGCTGGCGAAATGGCTGCTGAATGGAGGACACGCATATTTATACTCCACCTACTGGGCGGAGCCAGCAGGCAGGGACTACCGGCGAACCTGTAGTACAGGTCCTACCTTACATCACCTAATACAGGTGCAACAGTGGTTTACCACAGGGGTTACCATTGATCAGAAGCTGACCCGGACAAGCCATATAAATACTGTGGTTACAAGAGCAGGTCAGAGGCGAGGAATCCCGTGGTGAGTAACACACCTCCTGACCCCTCAAAGCCTGTCCAAAATTTGTAAGGAATATTTTCCCCTTGCCTTGATGGGTACAGCTCCAATAACACTGAAGATGCTTCACACCATCCATGACAAAGCAGCCCATTAGATTGGCACCCCATCCACAAACATTGGCTCCCTCCACCATCGCCGAACAGTAGCAGCACTGTGTACCATCCAGAAGATCATGCTGCACCAACTCACCAAGGCTCCTTAGGCAGCATCTTTCAAACCCCCTTTCAAATGGGGGTTTCAGGGGAGGATTGTGATCGGGGGCCAGAGTGATTACAATCAGTAGTCAGGGGGATCAGAGTCAGAGCCAGAGCTAAAATGCCAGGGATCTTATGCTTGGGTATGGTGCCGATTAGCATGGTGATTGTACTCAGTGTGGATCTGTTTATATCTGTTGCCAATGATTAAGGTTATGTTCTCTGGCCCTAAGAGGAAAGCAACATTGCAGTAGGGCTGTGAAGAAGGTGATAATTCCTTCACGCAGCTGAAATGGCCTAACATCTGCTTCATGTATAAATACAGGACACCTTGTACTTGTCCTTCTCCAGTATTAAAGGGGGGGGGGGGGTGATGCCTGATAAATGGGGAATTTAACCTCTAATGAGCCTCAAACGACCTCTGACATCCGGTGTAGCCTGTAATTTACTGTACAGATTTGAAATTGACAACATTGTTCTCGTCAATTTTGCTATAATAAAAGAGATGCTGCCACGATTCAAATCAAATGCCAACTCAGTCTGTATATATTGAAGCCTGTGAGGCTGCGCCAGGTTGCTGGCATCTAATCTATTCCCTAGATGTGTGGGCAATATATTTAAAAATCATATTGAATTACTACACAGGAGAAGGCCACTTGGGCCATCAAGCCTGTTCTGGTACTTCGAAGGAGCAACCTGCTTTTTGTCTGTACACTGCAGGTCATTCATCTGCAACAAGCTGTCTAACTCTGCTGAATCTAGTATTAGAGTGTTCAGGGTTGAAAGGGTTAACGTGTGGAACTAACAGTACCACCCACATGATGATGCAAGATACATATTGACCAACAGTCAAGAAGAGAGATTGCTCATGACTTCCGATGGCAGCCATGGAGTGAGTGGTCGCACATATGGCAGCTCCCGCTCAAGGCATTTTTTGTCGGTTCTTTCCCCCGCTTGCCGGGTGGATGTTTTGGAGAAAAGAGGTGTAGAGGTGGTGGAGGAAAGTTATACTCCACTGGTGAGGTCAGTGGATGGATCCGCGGACCAGAAGTGGGTCTCAAAGGAAGGAATTGCAAGAGCAAGAAACTCGTTGTGCGACACAAAGGAAGATAGCGGAGAGCAAGGGGTCGGCCCTACCATCCCCAATGGTCGATGGAGCAGTTGGTGGACTTTCTGAATGAAAAGGTCAGTCAGCAGAGGAGTGATGTCTGGAGGACCTGGGGAAGGTGGTAGACCCGCTGAGAGCGGGGATCGACCATGTGGAGCTGAGGATGGAGACCCAGAGCCAGGCGATCCAGTTGGAGGAGGCGGTGGAGGAGCACAAGGAGCAGGTTAACCCATTGGTGGCCGAAATTGGGATGTCGAGGGAGATCCAAAGTGGCTCAATGAGAAGGTGGAGGATTTGGAGTACCGCTCCCGGAGGTGGAATTTGAGAATAGCGGGGATGCTGGAGAGCATCAAGGGAGCGGACGTAGACTCTTATGTGCCAAAATGTTGGAGCAGCTCATGGGGAAGGAGGTCGATCGGGCGCTTAGGGCGCTGATGAGGAAGCTGCAGACAAATGAGCCGCTGAGGTGGTGAGGCCACACCGATTTTTAGATAAAGAAAAGGTTTTGCAGTGGACCAGGCAGACGAGGAGATATGCCTGGGAAGGTAACGAGCTCCGGGTCTATCAGGACCTGGGCGCGGAACTGGCAAAGAGGAGAGCTGGATTCAACCGGGTCAAGACTGCCCTCTTTAAGAAGGGGGTGAAATTCGGGATGCTGTACCCGGACCGCCTCTGGGTGACCTACAACGGCCGCGAGTAGTATTTTGGAACACCGGAGGAGGCGATGGAGTTTCTGAGGGACAATGCACTGGCAGGAGAGGGAGGACATTGAACATCAAAGGATGTGTGAGGGGATGTTGGTTCTCCCTGGCCCTCTTTTTGTTGTATTGCGTTGTGCTTTTTTTGAGAGATGGTCAGGGGAGAACCCGTCTTCTCTCAGGGGCCATTTAGCTTTTTTACGGGGTTCTTTGTCGGGAGGCCGGAGGACTGCGGTGGGTGAGTGCATCTTTTCTTCTTCTGTTCATTGTTGTTGTTTGCACTGTGGAAGTGTGTGAGCTAGGGGGAGGGGTATCTGTGGGGGTAGGATGCTTGGCGCCTTGGGTGGAGGCTGTCAGGTTAGCTGAGCGAGCTAGTTCACGGGAGCGCAGTGGGGGGGGGGGGGTAAACAGGTGGTTAAAGCTTTAGAGGGGGATGGGATTGTTGTTTTGTTTAGAGGAGGGGGGATTGCTGATGGGGGTGGGGCGGTTGATGCGCAATAAGGAGGAAGTTGGTGATGGTGGGCATCCGAGGGCAGTCCTGACGGGTTGCGGGATGCGAGCCAGGGGCTGGCCCAAGAAGGGTTATGGTTGATCGACGGGGGTGGGGGGGGTGCCCCCCTGGCCAGGCTGGTCACATGGAATGAGAGAGGGCTGAATGTGCCAGTCAAGTGGTCACACGTGTTCGCACACCTGAGGAGCTTGAAAGTGGGTGCAGCATTTCTACAGGAAACTCATTTGAAGATTGGGGACGAGACTAAGCGAAAGAAAGGGTGGGTAGAACGGGGTTTTCACTCAGGGTTAAATATGAAGATGCGGGGAGTGACGGTGCTGATAAATAAGTGGGTAGCGTTTGAGGTGAGGAATATAGTGGCAGACACGGGTAGAAGGTATGTGATGGTGAGTGGGAAATTGGAGGGGATGCCGTGGTCCTGATGAACATTTATGCCGCAAATTGGGACGATGTTGTATTCATGAGGCGGGTGTAGGGGAAGATCCCGGACCTGGACTCGCACCGGTTGATTATGGGGGGGGTGGCGGTTTTGGACGCCATGCTATGGGAGGCACTTTGGCAGTAGTAAGAGGGGAGTTTATATCGATATGGGCGCATAGGGATAAGACAGAGCGGACAGAGGTGGCGAGGCTGGTGGAGGAGATCCTGCAGGTTGCTAGGAGGTACTCGGTGGCCCCGGAGGCAGGGTTGTTGAGGGAGCGGCAGAAGCTCCAGAATGGAATTTGGGTTGGTGTCCACAGGGAAGGCAGTGGGGCAGTTACGGCGGGTCAGGGGAGCAGTGTATGAGTACGGGGAGAAGGTGATCACGATGCTGGCCCATCAACTTAGGAAGCAGAAGGCAGCGAGAGAGGTTAGAAAGGTGAACAATGGGAGTGGAAAGGTGGTCTTGGACTTGCTGGGGTGAATTGGGCGCTTGAGGAATGTTATAAGAGGCTATATGAATCGGAGCCCCAGCTGGGGGAGTGGGAATGAGCGATTTCTGGACGGGTTGGAGTTCCCCCGTGTGGGTCCTACGGCCCAATATTGCTGCTGAAGGTGGATGCCAAACTGCTGGCAAAGATCTTGTCCTCGCGGATCAAGGACTGTGTACCGGGGATGATAGGGGAAGACCAGGGGGGGTTTGTAACGGAGAGGCATCTTTCAGCGAACGTCAGGCACTTATTTAATGTGATAATGATGCCCCCGGTGGGACAGGAAGTGGAGGTCGCTTTGGATGAGGAGAAGACCTTTGACCGGGTAGAATGGGAATATCTGTGGGAAGTACTGGGACAGTCGGATCCGGGCAGGGGTTTATGGATTGGGTCCGGTGGTTATATAGTATAGAGAGCCGGTAACAAATGTTAGGAATAATCGGGTGAGTTTGGGGTATTTTGGATTGCATCGTGGGACAAGGCTGCCCACTCTCGCCATTGCTTTTTGCCTTGGCGATAGAGCCATTGGCAATGTCGCTTAGAGCGCCAAGGAGTTGGAAAAGGATAGTGCGGGGGGGGGGGGGGGGGGGGGGGGTCGAGCATAGAGTTTTGCTATATACAGACGATTTGTTGCCTTACATTTCAGACCCACTGGGAGGCATCGGGGGAGGGGGGGTTTGTGAGCATCTTCGAGGAATTTGGCCGTTTTTCTGGGTTTAAGTTAAACATGGGGAAGAGTGGGGTCTTCCCGATCAAGGCAAGGGGACAGGAGCGGAGGCTGGGCGAGCTGCCGTTTAAAGCGGTGGGGACGAACTTTAGGTATCTGGGCATCCAGGTGGCGTGGGGATAGGAACAACTACACAAATTGAATCTGGCGCAGTTGATAGAGCAGATGAAGGGGAATTTTAAGAGATGGGACGTGCTCCCGCTCTCGCTGGTGGGGCGGGTGCAGACCATGAAAATGACGGTGCTTCCAAGGTTTTCATTTGTTTTTCAGAAGCTTCTGATTTTTATTCCAAAGGCCTTTTTCTAAGAAAATCGTTACCCTGATTTCAGATTTTGTGTGGGCGGGAAATCCCCACGGGTAAAGAAAGTGCTGCTGGAACGGCGACACGGGGGGGGGGGGGCGGTTGGGCTGGCCTTGCCAAATTTAATGAAGTACTACTGGGCAGCTAATATAACCATGGTTAGGACGTGAGTAATGGGGTCGGGGTCGGTGTGGGAGCGGAGGGAGGCTGCCTCTTGTAAGGACACTAGTTTCGGGACACTTGTTTAGGGGCACTGTTCATGATGCCTCTGCCGTTCTCGCCAGCCAGGAACTCCACGAGCTCCAAGGGTGTGGGGACAGTGGCGGCAATGGCGGGTGCTCGGTTTGATCACCGATTTGTGGGAATCATAGATTTGCAGCAGAGGGTTTAGACGTTGGGTACCGGGGGTGGCAGCAGGCAGGGATCGAATGGTTTGGGGACCTATTTGTGGGGGGTAGCTTTTCGAGCCTAGAGAAATTGAATGAGGAATTGGCTGCCCAGTGGGAATGGGTTCCGGTACTTAAAGGTACGGGATTATGTCAGGAAGCAGGTGTCATCCTTTCCCGACCTGCCACCCCCAGGGCTACAGGACAATATGGTGTCGAAAACAGGGGTAGGTGAGGGTAGAGTGCCGAAGATTTATAAGGAATTAATGGACTGGGAGGGAGCCCCGATAGGAGACATCAAATGGAAGTAGGAGGAAGAGTTGAGGAGGGAGGTGGAGGCTGGGTTATGGAAGGAGACTCTGAGGAGTCATGTGCTAGGCTTAGCCCTATTCAATTCATAGGGCGCATACGACAGTGACCAAAATGAGCAGGTTCTTCGAGGGGGTGGAGGATAGGTGTGGGTGGTGCACGGAGAAGCCCGCGAGCCATGTACACATGTTTTGGGCATGTCCGAAGATGAGGGGATTCTGGCAGAGGTTTGTGACGTTTTGTCCACAGTTCTGAAGATGAAGGTGACTCCGAGTCCAGAGGTGGTGATCTTCAATGTGTCGGAAGGCCCAGGGGTCCAGGGGGTGAGAGAGGCCGACGTTCTGGCCTTTGCCTCCCTGGTAGCCCAAAGACAGATTTTGTTGGAGTGGAGGGACTCGGGGTCACCGAAGCCGGGTGTATGGGTGAGCGACCTCGCAGAATTCCTTAGGCTGGAAAAGAATCAAGTTTCTTGAGGGTGTCAGTGGGGGTGGGGGGGGTGGGGAGTTGCCATCAGCAGTAGTGGCGAGGGAGGGGGGTTATAGGGGTAAAAACAGGGAACAGGGGAGGCAGGTTGGGTGGAGGAGAGCGGGAGGGAGGGTGGGGTGGTGAGGCGTTTATTTATTTGTTATGAGATTTACTGTCTGTTTTCTTTTTGGTTGTGTTTCATGTATATAAAAATATTTTTGGGGAAAAAAGGAGAGATTGCTCATGTGGCTTAGACTGAGTTACATTTTGTCTTCTATATCGGCATATGGTTATGTTCATCCATTAAACCAGTTACAGTGCTGACATATCTATGCTGCACAATCATTCCTCAGCCAATCACAACCAATACACAGCATGGTGGCAGCTGTAAACACTGTAAAATCTGCCAAAATCAACGTGAAAGAAGTTAGCAAATCTGTCCTGGAAAAAAGTTGCCAAAACTGAAGACTTCAATAAGGCAATTGAAACGCCCCCAGAGAGCTCCATCGAAGATGTGGAGACAGAGAGAAATTCAGTTGCTCAGCTTACTCTGGGATGAACCACAAATTATGGTCTGTGAACCAGTAGATCCCTTCCTCAGTTACCTATATCGACTGGCTGAAGGTTGCGAATATGGTGATATAAAAACTGAGCAATACGAGGCCACATTGGGGCGGCATGGTAGCACAGTGGTTAGCACTGTTGCCACGAGTGCCAGGGACCCGGGTTCGATTCCCGGCTTGGGTCACTGTCTGCGAGGAGCCTGCAAGTTCTCTTCGTGGGTTTCCTCCGGGTGCTCCGGTTTCCTCCCACAAGTCCCGAAAGTCGTGTTTATTAGGTGAATCGGACATTCTGAATTCTCCATCAGTTTACCCGAACAGGTGCCGGAATGTGGCGACTAGGGGCTTTTTCACGATAAATTCATTGCAGTGTTAATGTAAGCCTACTTGTGACACGAATAAATATTATTATTTAATTGCCGTTTCTGATGACACCCTATCTGACCTACTGCAATCCAAAGAAGACTCAATATTGGAGAAAATGATACAGTTAGTGAGACAAAAACAGGTCTGCAAACAAGATTGAGCCACTGTCAGGGAAGAAAAACTGTGACTCAGGAAACCCCCAAGGATGGTACAACCTATTAAACCAAACAATGTCAAAGATACTCCAGGGAAGGGGACACCTTGTGCTACAAATGTTCAAGACACCATTAAACATTGCCAGCGCTTTACGACCAAAAAGCCCCAAAGGTACATGCAGTATCCTGCAAGCTCTGCAGAATGCTTCTATTGCAAACTATTTGGACATTCTGGAAAGGTGTGCAGAACTAAAACCTCTAGATACACAGAGGAGAATGAGAGAATCTTTGCATACAAGGCAATTCATGAAATTGAGGAACCTCAATATGGAGAGGAACAAAAATGGTTCCTGGCTGAGATCAAAGACCCCAGATATATACATTATAGAATGCAGATATTAGTGTCAATGGTAATATCACTAACTTTTAATTGGACACAGGAACAAGTCCAACAAAGAACAAGTGGTACTAATACAATAACTGAGGCCGTCTATAACCGAGTTATGTGGCCCAGGACGGATCAAGCCAATGATCAAATATACATTGCAAGTAACACTCCAACACAAGATCATACAGAAATGGGAAACATTCTGGCTGGACCCCCTGCGACAAACAGGTGAACCTCCCCCTCCCCCAACCACAGGAATAATGGTCACCCGCCCTACACCAAGCACGCATGAGGGGGACCCGAGCCTCCCACCTACTTTCCCCGTCACCCTGTCAAACCACCCATTAAAGACCCCCAGTCACCTCCATAAGATGCCCCCATCAAAGACCCCTTTCAAAGACCCTCATCAGAGACCCCCATCAGACTTCCCGGATAAGAGAGCCCCACAGAGGCCCCCATTAGGCATCCTATCAGAGTCCCCCATCAGTCAACACATCAGTGACTCCCACCAGCACCTCTGACTGAAAGCTGAAGAGCGGTCCAGGCAGTAGAGTGAAAGATCGTTGCATTTTCACTTGCCCTTCCCTAACATCTGCTGCCTCAGACAAAAGTGTTGAAAGCAGCAGCTGTTACAAGTGTCAGAGGCTTGCTCCAAATCCACATGCACTTGAAAGGGCTTCAAATAAACTGACAGCCTTTGAAATGCAAAACTCCCATTCAATTTCACACAGTAATACATCACACTAGCCTGTACATGGAGGATTGCTTATATTTCCCTTCATGCTTGACTGCATCTCCATTACCCTGCTTTGATGCTAACCACAATGATTGACAGTTCCTCACCACATCAGAAGGAACTAAGTGGCTTTACTTCCTCGTCTTCACAATAGAAAGCACTTAGCTGCTTTTTTGAGGCAGCAGATGTTAGCGAAGGGAAAGCAAAAATGTTGTGATCTTCCACAACAGCATGGTAGCACAGTGGTTAGCACAGTTCCTTCACAGCTCCAGGGTCCCAGGTTCGGTTCCCTGCTTATGTCACTGTCTGTGCAGAGTCTGCACGTTCTCCCCATGTTTGAGTGGTTTTTCTCCCACAGTCCAAAGATATGTAGGTTAGGTGGATTGGCCATGCTAAATTGCCCTTAGTGTCCAAAAATGGTTAGGTGGGGTTACGGGGATAGGGTGGGGACATATGGGCTTTGGTAGGGTGCTCTTTCCAAGGGCCGGTGCAGACTCGATGGCCTCCTTCTGCACTGTAAATTCCATGTACTTCTGTAAATTCTATGAAATTCACTGTACTGCTTGGACTGCTCGTTTGCTTTCTGGCAGGGATGACTGATGGGGGTCTCTGATGTGGAGGTCTCTTGATGTGGGAGTCTAAAGGGGATCTCTGATGTGGGGGTCTGATTGGGGGGGGGGGGGGTCTGATGTGGGTCCCTGATGTGGATCTCTGATGGACGTCTCTGATGGGGGTCTCTGATAGGGGTGATTAATGGGGTCTCTTATGGGGGGGGGGCATACGATGGGTGATTGATGGGTCTGATGGGGGTCTGATGGAGAGGCAGGTGGGGGTTAGTGGGGGGTTGGTGGGGAGAGTCACCCTTATATATGTGCATGCTATTGGGGGAGATGACCTGTTATTCCAGTGGTGGGGGAAGGATGTCAGCCAGAGGGGGTGCATTGTGGGGGAGGAGGGGCTTTCCGATGGACTTTGGTGCACACCTCAGTTGTGCGCTGACCCCCTTGACCCACCTCAGGGTCCACTGGATGAGGACCACGCTTGGGCAAATTTTCATCAAAGCCCGCCTGGAGGATTTCCCGCCATGGGAGTCTGTGCATAACAGGTGGGGGGGCCAAAGGGGGTGGTGCTGAATTGGGCATCCAGCCCATTAATCAATTTGAAATGATGATTTGCATTCTCCCGCTGGCATGGTGCTGGTAGTATGCTGAGGCCGCCAGCAGGGGATTGACGCAACGCAACGGGATTGACATCGGGCACCAAACCTGTTTTTCGTGGGATGCTCCATTCGCAGTCCAATCAACAATCCTGATCGCGCCGTTGGGCAATGGAGAATCCATCCCTATATGTTCTTCACAATCAAGAAATGTCTCTTCTGGAGATCTCAACCTCATAAAGAGAGCAAAGGAGTTCAATCAACAGGCATTCAAACAATTATACCAAATCTGAGCCCATCAAATTTTCCGACTTCATAGTATTTACAGTGCAGAAGGAGGCCATTCGGCCCATCGAGTCTGCACCGGCTCTTGGAAAGAGCACCCTACCCAAGGTCAACACCGCCACCCTATCCCCGTAACCCAGTAACCCCACCCAACACTAAGGGCAATTTTGGACACTAAGGGCAATTTATCATGGCCAATCCACCTAACCTGCACATCTTTGGACTGTGGGAGGAAACCGGAGCACCCGGAGGAAACCCACGCACACACGGGGAGGATGTGCAGACTCCGCACAGACGGTGACCCAAGCCGGAATCGAACCTGGGACCCTGGAGCTGTGAAGCAATTGTGCTATCCACAAGGCTACCGTGCTGCCCTAGACTTCATCAAAGGTCTGGGTTGAGATTTCAGTGCTGATTCTTTTGAAAGTCCTCACAGCGGCCGATAATCCAGCACGTTTCCAGGAAGATGTCCATGAGAAAGTGATTAAACTTGTTCTCACCGAAGAGGCAATGAACCAATTGGGACCAATCAGTACCTGCGTGCAACCCTGATCTTTCATCACTTTGAGAGTTGGCTGAGAAGTTGGAAGGCGAAACTCAGGCGATAGAATATGCTGATACACTGCCACATTCATCTGACAGTGGTGACCCCTTTTAAGTGCATCTGCACCTACCTATCCACCAAAAGTGGTAGCCAGGATGCAAGCAGTAAACAAGCCTGGAACTAGAGACAGAATGAAAGCAGACAATGCTCACCTCCTCCACATTGGAAGGCACTGACCAAACTGTTACACCAGGTTCCGGAATTTGAGAGAAAGCAAGATGTAGCCAAAGTGCCTTCCTCACAACTTCCTTACCAGCCTTAACAATTATCTCTGGAGGCAGCAGGTCAGGGTTACCCAAGAGCTCTTGAACAAAGGCTGCAAGGAGTAATTGCTTCAAAAATAGAGAAAGACGGACAAGACCATCAAAAGGAACCAGGGTCAACTCAACAGACGAAGACAGGGAACAAATCAAATGCAAAGAGAGGGATAAACCCACAAAATCCAATCATGGAGTCTAAATTCAGATAAGAGAACCATCCATTCTACATTTGGAAGAGTCACACACTGACAATGTAGCTGATACTGCAGCTTCTATGGAAGACCAACAAAGTCCATGCAAAGAAGTCCAAAGGGGGAACATCAATCTTTCAAGCCTCACAAGGACATGATCAAGGACAGTCGTGAAACCTCCAGACTGATTGATTTTATGGAGTCAGAGACTTGAGTGAGATGTCGTAGTATGTAATTATGAATGCCAGGAGATGTAGTAATAGGGTGCTCAGGGTTGAAAGGGTTAATGTGTATGACTGGAGAAACAGTACTGCCTACACAATGATGTAACTGGCACATGACCAAGAGTTGAAAGAGAGAAGAATGTTTGTGGTTTAGACTGAGTATACATCAGGAGTTATACTTGATCCTCTTTATCCTCTCCATGCTATGTACCCCTCTCGATCCAATGTTTCTCTGTATATAGTTACGTTTATCCAATAAACCAGTTATAGGCCAGACATACCCATTTCTTAGCAATTGTTCCCTAGCTATTCACATACAAGCTCCTGTCAATAAAATCAATAAAAATATTTTCAACTCTACAACATTAAGACCTATGCTTCCCCCAATACGCAGAAGTGAACTCAGTGAACTATTTGCTTTTTTTCAGATTCTGACTGCTAACTGAGTGAAAACATTTCCCTCCCTCTTTCATCTTTATCTTTTGCCACCTTCTATCATTCTCTTAGAACAAGATGTTGACTAGAGGCAAACTTCTTTCCTTCCCCCAAAGAGGGGGTGAAATCACCCTTAATCATTCTGAAATGTATTTCTGTATGCAGAGTGTTCAAAGCAGAGTGTTGAAAACTTTGCACCTTGTTCTTTAATTGGGATAATATAATTTGAATTGTACAGCATCTATCAAGAAGTACCTCAAGTACTCATAGATAACACATATGGAGGAGTCCCAGGTTACACTGATCTACTTACCATTTCTGTCCATTCTGCACCAGTAACCACTGCACATACATATTGGGCAGAATTCTCCGTTCCTGAAACTAAGTGTTGATGCTGGGGCTGCATTTGTGGACTCCCACCACAGCAAAGCTGGCGCCGAACCTGAACAGATTCAGCAACTGTGGAGGAGCTGGCATGGCGCCACGTGAAGCACAATCAATTCCAATGAGAAATGGTGTAGGATTCACCGGGTCCATTATTGACACTCGGGAGGCTGACAAGCTGCAGCCTCAATGTCAGCAAAACTAAAGAGCCGGCCACTGACTTCAGGAAGCAAAGTACTGTACACACCCCTGTCTACATCAATGGTGCCGAGGTGGAGATGATTGACAGCTTCAAATTCCTAGATGTGCACACCACCAACAATCTGTCCTGGACCACCCACATCGAAGCTACGAAGAAGAAAGCACAACAGCGCCTATACTTTCTCAGGAAACTAAGGAAATTCGGCAAAAAACATTGACTCTTACCAATTTTTACAGATGCACCATAGAAATCATCCTATATGGTTGCATCACAGCTTGGTATGGAAAATACTTGGCCCAAGACTGTATGAAACTATAGAGAGTCGTGAACACAGCCCAGTCCATCACGCGAACCTGCCTCCCATCCATTGACTCTGTCTACACCTCCCGCTGCCTTGGGAAAGTGGGCAGCAGAATCAAAGACCCCTCCCACCCGGGTTATTCATTCTTCTAACTTCTTCAATCGGGCAGGAGATACGAAAGTCTGAGAACACGCACGAACAGATTTTTAAAAAGCTTTTCCCCCGCTATTACCAGACTCCTAAATGATTCTCTTATGGACTGATCTGATCTCTCTACACATCTTCTCTACTGAGTAGTACTACACACCTGTATGCTTCACCCGATGCCTGTGTCTATGTATTTACATTGTGTATTTATGTATGTCCCATGTTTTTTTTTCATGTATAGAATTATCTGTTTGGACTGTACGCAGAACAATACTTTTCACTGTACGTTGGTACACGTGACAATAAAACAAATCCAAGGCCATGCCCGTCCACCCTGACACCACAACCCAACCCCTGGCCAACCCTCCCGCTACTCCCCCCAGCCCTGGCAGATATTATAAACATCTAGCTATTATTGATTTGACATCAAAGCCAGTTAAATGCTCTCACTTCCCCTTTTTCTCTGCAGAAAGCACTTAACGACCTTTGATGTGGTCCCATTGCCAATTGATTTATCTTCCGTCCTACTGCAAGTGGTGAGGATGAGCAAAGAATCGACAGAGTGATATACAGACAGGTTAAGTGAATGGGCTAAAGCTTGGCAGATGGAATATTACAGAATCATAGAGCCTCTACAGTGCAGAAGGAGGCCATTTAGCCCATTTAGTCTGCACTGACCCTCTGAAAGAGCACCCTACCTAGGCCCACTTTCCAACCTAATCTGCACATCTTTGCACATTAAGGGGCAATCTAGCATAGCCAATCCACCTAACCTGCACATCTTTGGACTGTGGGAGGAAACGGGAGCACCCGGAGGAAACCTATCCAGACACGGGGAGAATGTGCAAATTCCCAGTCACCCAAGGCCGGAATTGAAGCCGAGTTCCTGGTGCTGGTGAGGCAGTAGTGCTAACCACTGTGCCATTGTCAATATAACGTAGGAAAATGGGAACTTATGCAGTTTAGTGGCAAGAATAAAGGAGCTGAATATTATTTCAATGGAGAAAGACTGCAGAAAGCTGCAGCACAGAGGGATTTGTGGGTCCCTGTGCATAAATCACAAAATGCTAGCATGCAAGTTCAGCAGATAATAGAGAAGGCAAATGGGATGTTGCCCTTTATTTCAAAGGGAATGGATTATAACAATAGGGAAGTCCTGCTAAAACTATACAAGGCACTAGTTAGACCACACCTGGAACACTGCGAACAGTTTGGTATTATTTCAGTAAAGGTATATTGGCATTAGAGGCAGTCCAGAGAAAGTAAGAAGGAAACTACGATGGTACGAGGCAGTGTTGGCTATGATGGATTGAAGAACGTTTCTTAAATGCATGATGGTTGCCAACTTTCAAAGAGCATAGGTGTAAACTGCAACAATTGTTCATTACTGCCTGGTCCAAAATAAAATCGGAAAGATGGCTAAACCATGGCTTACAAGGCAAATTATCCAAGGAAGAGGCACACAAATTGTCCAGAAAATTGGTCAGGAAACAGTAGACCTGAGGATTGGGGACAGTTTAGAATTCAGCAAAGGAGGACAAAAGGATTGATTAAGAAGGGGGAAATAGAGTATGAGTAAGCTTGCATGGAACATAAAATCTGACTGTAAAAACCTCCATATGTATGTGAAGAGAAAATGATTGGTGAAGGTCCCTTAAAGTCAGAAACAGGAGAATTTATAATCGGGAACAAAGAAATGGCTGACCAACTAAATATATATTTAGTTGTTAGGGAACACAGGGTTTAGTGAGAGGGAGGAACTGAAGGAAGACAGTATGAGGAGGGAAATTGTGTTGGGGGAATTGACAGGATTGAAGGCTGATAAATCACAGGGCCTGATAATCTACATCCCAGAGTATTTAAGGAAGTGTCATTAGAAATAGTGGAAGAATTGGTGGTCATCTTTCAAGATTCTATAGACCTTGGAACAGTTCTCATAGAGTGGACGGTAGCTAATGTAACCCCATGATTTATAAATGGAATTATAGAACAGCCAGCCTGACATTGGTGAGTAGGGAAAATGCTAGAGTCCATTAAAAAAGATTTATGGCAGACCACTTGGAAAACAGATGCAGGTTCAGGCAGAGTCATCATGGATTTACGAAGGGGAAATCATGCTTGACATATCTACTGGAATTATTTGAGGATGTAACTAGTACAGTTGATGAGGAGGAGCCTGCGGATGTGCATTATTTGAACCTTCATAAAGTGTTCGATAAAGTCCCACTTAAGAAATTACCCTGTAAAATTAAAGCACTTAAGATTGGGGGTAATGCATCGAGATGGATAGAAAACTGATTGGTGGACAGGAAACAAAGAGTAGGAATAAACAGGTCTTTTTGTGAATGGCAGGCAGTGACTAGTGGGGTACTGCAGGGATTGGTACTAGGGCCCCAGCTATTCATCAATATATATTAATGATTTAGATGAGGGAACTAAAAGTAATATGTCTAAATTTGCAGATGACACAAAGCTGGGTAGGAGGGTGAGCTGTGAGGAGGATGCAGAGATGCTTCAGTGTGATTTGGACAAGTTGAATGAGCGGGAAAGTTCATGGCAGATTCGGTATAATGTGGATAAATGTGAGGTTTATTTGGTAGCAAAAACAGGAAGGCAGATTATTATCTGAATGGCTCTAGATTGAGAGAAGGGAATATGCAATGAGGCGTGAATGTCCTTGTACACCAGTCACTGAAAGCGAGCTTGCTGGTGCAGCAGCCAGTACTAAAGACAAATGGTATGTTGTCCTTCATGGTGAGAGAATTTAAGTACAGGTATAGGGATGTCTTGCTGTAATTATACAGGGCCTTGATGAGACCACACCTGGAATATTGTATGCAGTCTTGGTCTCCTTATCTGAGGAAGGATGTTCTTGCTATAGAGGGAGTGCAGTGAATGTTTACCAGACTCCAGACTGATTCCTGGGATGGTGGGGCTGACATACAAGGAGAGATTGAGTTGGTTAGGATTGTATTCACTGGAGTTCAGATATATATGGGGGAATCTCATAAAATCCTATAAAATTTGTTTCCTGTCCTCTAAAATTCTAACAGGACTAGATAGGGTAGATGCAGGAAGGTGTTCCCAATGGCGGGGTAGTCCAGAACCAGCGGTCACAATCTGCGGATACGGGACAAAACATTTAGGACTGCGATGAAAAGAAATTTATTCACCCAGAGAGTGGTGACCCATTGGAATTCATAAAGCAGAAAGTAGTTGAGGCCAAAACATTATGAGCGCAATTCTGCAACCCCGGTGCGCCAGGCACGGATCTGGGCGCAACGGTAAATAGCGCAAGAGCCCCAAATCAGACTCCACGCCGAGTGGCGGGCCGATCATGAGTCACCCGACTTATTCCGCCCGACATGATCTGGATCTTGCCTCCATTGTGCGAGATCCAGATCTGCATCTTAAATTAAAATTAGCTTAGTGGATCATTTAAATAAAGCATGGTAGCACAATGGGTAGCACTGTTGCTTCACGGCGCCAGGGTCCCAGGTTCGATTCCCGGCATGGGTCACTGTCTGTGTGTAGTCTTCACGTTCTCCCCGTGTCTGTGTGGGTTTCCTCCAGGTGCTCCGGTTTCCTCCCACAAGTCCCAAAAGACGTGCTGTTAGGCAATTTGGACATTCTGAATTCTCCCTCTGTGTACCCAAACAGGTGCCGGAATGTGGCGACTAGGGGCTTTTCACAGTAACTTAATTGCAGTGTTAATACAAGCCTACTTGTGACAATAACGTTTTGTTTTTTAAATACCCGGACGCTGGATTTACCCAGCTGCCAGAACTCAATGGCGATGTCTGCGATACTTCACCAGGGCACTGTTTAGTACTGGTCCACAAAAAAGTGGACCATGCATAATGGCACCTCAGGGGGTCTTGTAAGCATTAGGGACCGCCCGCTTGATTGGAGACAGGGCAGGGTGGCACCCTGGAACCCAGGCAATCTGGCAGTTGCACCTGGGAACCCCGGCATCCTGGAAGGGCCAACCTGGCACTTCCAGGGTGCCTGGGTGGCACTTCCAAGGGCACTGTCAGGGTACCAGGCTGGCAGTGCCAGGGTGCTTGGGTGTCAGGTTGGCACTGCCAGGGGTCAGGCCAAGGGGGGTCCTTGCCGTTTGGAAGAGGGGGTGAGGGGTGTTACCAGGGGCCCCACCAAGATTGTGGGGATGTGTGGGGGGCAAAGGGGGGGGGGTGCCTGAAAGACAGGGGGAAAGATCAGGGCTTCTGATCAAAATGGCACCCAGATCTGCAAACAGCCATTCCTCCTGGTAGGACCAGCTCATCAGCAGGATGTCTCTCTCAGCGCGGCCTCGGGGGGGAGAAACTCTCCGAGACCAAAAAAATGGCAAAGTGCCATTCAATAGAGGGGTGATTCTTGGCACTGCATCTTCTGCGAATCACCTCGCCAAACAGGCCTGAGAGCGGATTTCGTTTTAAGTCTGCTGAATCGCGCCCTGTATGTTTTCACGATGGAGTTAGAGATAGCTCTTGGGGCGAAAGGGATCAAAAGATATAAGAATTCCGGAACAGGTTAATGAGTTGGGTGATCAGCCATGATCATAATGAATGGCAGAGAAGGCTCGAAGAGCAGAATGAAGTGCGCCTGCTTCTATTTTCTATGTTTAAATGTTTACGGTTCACTGGGTTGATTCTGGGTATAAAGAGATTTTATTATGAGGAGAGGTTGAGTACATTGGGCCTGTACTCATTGGACTTCAGAAGAATGAGAGGCAACCTTACTGAGACATATAGGATTATCAGGGGCTTGACAGGGTAGATGCTGAGAGGTTGTTTCCTCTTGTGGGAGAGTCTAGGACCAGAGGGCATAATCTCAGAGTAAGGGGTCATCCATTTAAAACAGAGATGAGGAGGAATTTCTTCTCTGCGAGTAGCGAATCTGTGGAATTGTTTATTATAGAAGGCGTAGAGGCTTGGTCATCAAGAATGTTCAAGGCTGAGATAGACAGAGTTTTAATTAGTAAGGGAGTCGAGGGTTATAGGGATAAGGCAGGAAAGTGGAGTTGAGGATTATCATCTCATTGAATGGTGGGGCGCAGACTCGAAGGGTCGAATGGCCTACTTCTGCTCCTATGTCTTGTGGTCCTTTCTTACTTTCCAGGTTAATGTTCCTCAGTTTCTCAGTTATGTTACCCAAATACATGCTTAGAAGCTGAATATTTCAAAGCTGCCATCTCATTGGGACTACCAGGCTGAACATAATCCTTTACAAAAATTGGGGCATGTAATCAGCTGTGGTGTCCAGTAGATGGGACAAATAAACCCTTCAATTTTTCCCCTTTCTCCCAAGGATACAGGTCAACACCACAATTGCCCCAGTGAGGTCATTCAGCGCAAATTAAGTGTGGAATTGAGATCCTGCTGACCTATTTGGCTCCTGACAAATATTTTAAACTGAGTCATTACACTGCTTCAAGGTGCTTAGAATCACATGGAAGTCACAGTACTGAGAGAGGTCATTTGGCCTAACTGATTGCTGGCAGAGTTTATGCTCCACATCAGGCTCCTCCTACCCTATTTCATCTAACCCTATCAGCAAAGCGTTCTATTCCTTTCTCCCTCGTGTATGTATTTGGCTTCCCATTAAATGCATCTCCGGAGCCAGATTTTGTGAAAAATGATTGGTGTCAGAATGATGTACGCCATTAATAAAGTGGAAATTGAACAGGGACCAGGAGGTATACCCCATGAATTGCGAATTGCAACAGGTTTACTGGCAGTTTTGCACCTCTCCATTCCTTAATGGGATCTGAGTGCTGTAGCGATATAGGAAATAAAGTGAAATTAGATTGTCAAAATTTAAGATGGTTTAAATACGAAAGATAAATATTTAAACAAGCAACGCAGTACAGTGCAAGTGTCCTGCACCACACAAGAGTGTTTTGGAAAACTAAATTCATGTCACTGATTGGCAGTCTGCCAGAGAGCTGCCATGCACATCTCTGCCCCTCCCAACTCCCAACCCCAAACACTGCAGATTGTCAGGGAATCTGGATAAATGAACAGATGCATAATCGCTAGAGTGTGGAGATTTTTAAAAAATAGCAACTTGCCTGCTGCCACTTACTCCTTTCCAACTGTCAGCACTAATGCACAGACTTGAAGACGAGCAAACTTCTGATCCGTCAAAGTAATAATACCCAGAAGATGCAAAAACTGGAAAAGGGACTTGTATTTGTGTAGCCCGTTTCAAAACCTCAGAGGATCCCAAAGCATTTCACAAGTACTTTCAACATAATCACTGCTGTCATGTCAGAAATACAGTAACCAATTTGCACGCATCATAATTTGACAAACATCAACAACCTGGCAGTGGATGATTAAATCATTGTCCACCTTATCTTTTCAAGCCTGTGTTCCTTGGACTTAAGGGAGTGGAGATGAGGGCCTACCGAAGGAGCTATCCAGGGTGAGAGTAATGGTTTTATCAGGGACAACAGCATCAAAGGTGAGGGTGCGGTTGAGCAAATGAATAGTTGCAGAAATGTTGCAGCAAAAGGAGGACAGAAGATTAGACAGATGGGATTTTGAAAGTGAATAGGACATTTTGTTTTGGAGGAACAGGTACAGAAGGAGCTAGGGCTGGGGTCAGGGAAGGAAGACTTCGGTGGAGAGTGATACGAGGAAGTGATTAGGCAATGAAGACCTTATTTGTGATTGATAAGGGGGGACTAGTAAAATCACATGAAATGACAAAGTCAAGGGATGAATATGCGTTAGGGAGTTTACACCAAGGGAGAGATTTGAGGATAAGTAGGAACTTAAAGGCAAAAGAACATAAGAAATAGGCGCAGGGGTAGGCCACAGGGTCCATCAAACCTGCTCCGCCATTCACGTGATCATGGCTGATCCTGGGCTTCACCTCCATTTACCCACCCGCTCCCCATATCCTTTATTTTCCTGAGACACCAAAATATCTACCTATTGCAGTCTTGAATATGATGTGTAGGGTGCTCTGGATCCGTGGAACACATACAGGCCACCAACACTTAAAATAGTGCAACACTATTTTATTAAGTTAGAAACTGTTGATACTTTCACTGTGGGTTAACACGATGTTAGATTAAACTAAAGACCTATGCCTGTCCGAACCAGTCTATGCACTCAGCACATGGTAAGGACCTGTGCTGTAAGCTGTAAGCTCTGTCCTTGTAGGAGGCTGCATCCCGAATAAGCGAGAACTCTGATGCCCCCTGTCTTTATAGTGAGTGTGCTCTAACTGGTGATTGGCTGCGGTGTTGTGTGTGTTGATTGGTCTTGCTGTGTGCCCATCAGTGTGTGTGCATCTGCACCATGATATACTGGTGTATATCATGACAGAATATATTCAACTATGGAGCATCCACAACCCTGTGGGATAGAAAATGCCAAAGATTCACACCCCTTTGACTGAAGAAATTTTCCCTCATCCCAGTCCTAAATGTTCAGCTCCTTATTCTGAGATTGTGCCCCTGTGTTTTAGGTTCCTCGACCAATAGAAACAATCTCTCAGCATCCGTCTGATTCGGCCCCTTCAGAATTTTGTAGTTTTCAATGAGGTTGCCTCTCAATCTTCTAAATGGCAGAGTATATAAATCCAATGTATTCACCCTCTCATCATAGGACAACACCCTCATTCCAATGACCAATCAAGCAAACCTTCTCTGTACCACATCCAATATCCTTTCTTAAATGTGGAGACCAAAACTGCACACAGTATTCCCGACGTGGTCTCACCAATACAACTGTACAATTGCAGCAAGACATCTTTATTCCTGTACACCAATCCCATGGCATTAAAGGCCAACATGTCATTTGCCTTCCTAATTGCTTGCTGCACCTGCATGCTAACTTTCTGCATTCCTCGTACAAGCATACCCAAGTCTCTGTGAACATCGACACTTACACGTTTCTCGCCTTTTAAAAATGATTCTGCTTTTTTTTATTCTTACAACCAAAGTGAATAACTTCTCACTCAATGAGGAGCTGAGATGGAGGCTGAAGTCCCTGATATTCAGAGGCTCTTCAGTGCTGAGGTAGAGTGAGGAAAACAGTGAGGGTACCTTAATGAGAACGTTTTTATTGTACTTGGGAGGGCAGTGAAGAGCAATGATTTTGAATGAGATGTGAGTGGGGTAGAGCTAAGTAAGGTGCTTAAAGGAGCAGCAACCCGATAAAAACTTCTTTGCTCTTTGAATAGTGCATGGGATCATTTATATTCACTTAAGAGAAAAGATTGGGAGCCAGAGAATTCTAACACAGCCAACTTTGCACAAATGGAGGGGGAGGGTTTTTAAATTGTGGTAACTTCATCCCCATCGATTTTGGATTTTAAGTGTTTGGCAGTGGGCAGGTGCCTCGTGAATTATTGCAATTCAGGGTCAATGGGATCCTTATAACAGTTTGAGCTCAGCCTGAGCAACAAAATCACTGCAGCTTTCCTGCCAGGTAAAAACAGATCGGCAACTATTGGGAGGAGAAGGAAGCCCTCCAAGGCAATTGAAAATGAATGTCAGGGCCTCTAATGTCCCAGATTCCAAGACCCCCTCCCCCAGGCTATCTGCTTTCCTACAAAACATTTCCAAATTCATTTCCCTCGACTTCCCTGCTTTCCAGAAAACTTTCCTGTGTTGCTGGGTAGTGGCCACCTGAACTGTCAACATGGTTCCTCTGGTTAGCTGTTGCATTCTTCCCATTTCAGATGGGCATGCAGAGGTGGCCTGGAGGTTAAGATA
Source organism: Scyliorhinus torazame (assembly GCF_047496885.1). Lineage (NCBI taxonomy): Eukaryota > Metazoa > Chordata > Chondrichthyes > Carcharhiniformes > Scyliorhinidae > Scyliorhinus > Scyliorhinus torazame. Next base: position 147,618,924 of record NC_092723.1, on the reverse strand, counting down.
GTCCAGGCCTCAAACTACGGCATGAGAGTATGTCTTGCAGTGGCCTCACCCTCCCAGAAATCTGCCAGAAATCTAAGTGGGCTTAAAATCTACCCCAGGGCATCCGTTGCAATCAAATATATCAGCCTAGACTGTGTGTTCAAGTCCTGAGTCCTTCTATTAGTCTTGAGCCCATGCCCTGTGGACTCAGATGTGAGAATGCTTCAACAAAGCCAAGACTGGTGAGCTAGGGAAACTGTCCTTCTGTACTCACCAGCCTGGATCTCAGTAGTTTAAACTTAATCACAATCAGGATTTAAAAAATGAACCAAATTGGATTCAGATTCTGGTTCTCAAATGAGCCCTATTAATATATTATTTACAAGTGTTAAGAATTCTATGACACCAAATCACTTCAGCGTTCGACCAATCAATCCAAACAATAGATTTGGATGTCAGAGATAAATTAACAAATTGGTTTTATTCAAAGTGACAGAAAATCCAATATAAGAAAACTTACGCAGCCATATACTCACAAGTGGGATACACACCAGGAACTGTATACTGCTGAGCAAATCAGGTGAGTTGGCTGTGAGGAATACCAAAGAATCATAGAAAGTAGTTGCTATTTACAACCGAGATGGATGGTGCCAAAGCAATATTAAGCGACTTGCTCACACCTATTAACCCTGAGATTGTTGTCATGTGATCCTTGTGTCATATGTTATTGCACCAGTTGATGGCACTGTTGCATCACACATCTTTTGTTCTCACTGAAATGTAGGTTGTCCCATTTCCGATGAGAAGATAAGAGACAATGCACTGTTGCAGTTGCAGTTGTACAGTTGTTCAATTTTTTCTCAAGTTATCAGTAATCGAGATCAGGCATAAAATTGGTTTGCATCTCCTGGGAACCATGGGCTGGAATGCTGGGCCCAAAGAAACACCCGACGTTGGGCCTTGGGCTCCATTGAAATGTAAATTAGCATTTGATTTTGATCAACTGCGTTGTCAGCAGCAACCCTCAGGCAGTTTCTGTGAAGGCAGCGGGAAGCCATTGTTAGCATTGGGCGGCAATAAAGGGAAGGGATGGCCGGGGAGGTGAGCGTAAGCGATCATTTGAAGGGGCTGATCAAAGGAAGGGGGAAGTAATTGAGAGAGTCGAGGTGATTGGGGTGGGGAAGCAATCAGGAGAGGGCCAACAATGGTCTTCAACATTCCATGGAGCTGGGAAGAACAAAATCACCTCTCCACATTCAATACATTGAGGTAAATCCTTTTCAACAAACTTTGCTTTTTGTTCAAAGGCTGATGGTCAAGCTGCAGAGTACATTTTCCTGTAAATTCTTCTGATACAAAGATGTAAGTACCAGCCTCTGCAAAAGTAAAGCTATTTTTAAAATAATTTCCGATTAGCTATTTTTTAAATAATTTCCGATTGGATGTTATGAACCTTCTGCTGAATCCCATCCAGCGAGCCCCTTTACAACTCTTCCTCTTTTATTACATGCTAACCAATCCATGATGATCTTTACTTACACCAAGCTGTTCACCTGTTATATTGCGCATTTTCCTGCACTTGGTAACAGTCAGTTGATGAAGTGTACATTTCTCTATATCACAATATTTGCAAAAGGCATTCATTGACATTCCATCAGACAGTGATTCTAATTAATTTTCCACAGGACAAAGCTCCAAACCATTTTAACTCCTTATCGCAATTCATCCCTTCCAGTTATTATTCTCTACCTACCAAGGGTCTGTTATGCAAATAAGTGGGACATTTTCAGCATAGTAATTTGTGTGAAATTAATGAAATTATTTGCCACATAATGAAAGTAATTAGAAGACAGAAAGTATACCTTGTAATATACCAAGGATAACATTGTGTTATGGTGGAAAAGGTATTTGTGTCTGAACTGCATTAATGATATTACTTTTCATCTCACCGAATAGAATATCAAATTTACAAAATAAATCAGGCAGCAATATATTGGCAGTAGTTTCCTGCTTTTAGTTGACTGGCTGTTTTCATAGATCCCTAGGCAAACACATTTCATCTATTGGCTGCTCTGGTATACGGACATCCTTTGAAATCTGATCTGATAAATTTTGACATTTAAAAAACATCACACCATGCAGAATCGATGTAGGTCAGCTTGCTCTTCATTCAGTTTTTAACCACAGGATGCATAGTGGAAAAGAAGATCAGGTGTTACAGTTTGCATGTTTTATGCAATGGTTTTCACGTAATATTTTCATAGCAGGTCGAGTAATTAGAGTATATATCCTGTAGACTAGACACTCACCCTAATCTGCCTTTGCAGAGTTGCCTTGATCCAATGCTGGATCAGATTGCTGGACATTCTCATTTTTAAGACCAAGTGCAATCGGGGGTGGCCCTGTGGAATCTTTCCCCTTGGCCAGACTGGCGGATCCCGCACCAGATTCAGTGCTTGGTGAAGTGTTATGTACTCTGGGATAACACAGGCTGCAACTCAATGCAGCTTTGACCAAAAGATACTCCAGACTTTGAAGTAAGTTCAATGTGATTTATTGAACCATTAGCACAGTTCTCTATGAGTTCGACTCTCCTGCTAATCTTGCTATAGTAACTCAGTCTAACTAACCAGTCTGCTCTAAGCCACCTGGTAGGTGTGATGCTTCTGATCTGCCCCTGTCCTACTCTCTAAGTGTCGCCTGTGGAAAGAGACAGCGCATGTGTGCCCTGTCCTTATATACGAGTTGTGTAATGCCCCCTTGTGGTAGTGTCACCTCTGGGTGTCTTGACTGCCCATTGGTTATGTCCTATTCTATGTGTTCATGAGCTGTATGTCAGCATATCATGACGTCTCTGGTGCTCCCACTAGTGTTTACTTAGTCATAGTGCATTTACATTAATCCCTTGTGTATTTACAGTGATGCATATCACCACATCCCCCCTTTTCTCATGTTACATATTTTCTGTACAGTGTTAAAGAAAAATTGAACAAAAACAGGTAAATAAATTATGACATGTACAAGTTATGATGACTGTGATGACTATACAAGATCAAAGAATAGTTATGATGACGTTGAGGATTATACAATACCAAATAATAGTTATGATGACGTTGAGGATTATACAATACCAAATAATAGTTATGAGTCCAAAGTTCATGAATTTACACGGTCGAGTGGCTTTCTTGTGCTGTTATGGAAGTGTCGATGTTGATGTTGTCATTTCCTTGTGAATGCCGTCAGTGTCCTGGGATTTACGTAACCAAGAAGTCATCAGGTGTTCAAATGGTCAAATCACTTCATTGCTGTGGTGGACTCTTTTCTCCTTATGCTTGTGGTAGGAATTCCTGATGACATCTTTCCTGAAAGCTGGCTTGCTTGTCCATAGTGTAGCAAACATGAATTGGTAAGATGCGTTGACATGCCATGGTATGTTTGCAATCTCGCCATTGTTCTGAGCTGAGCAGTAACATTGTCCTTCATGGGCAGAGTTGTACCATGTTGTACCAGTTGTTGTTCTATTGTTGTTGTCATTGTTGTTATTGATGTGCTTGTTGTTGTGTTTGTTGCGCTCAATGACCACACCGAGTGGAGAATTCGAGTCCTTCACAAATTTACTTGTGTCAGTGTCCTTTGTGGCATCTGCTGTTTCATTGAGCATGCCGTCTCTGATTCCTCGGTGCTCCCCGTCTGGAGTCATGTCTGGTTCACTTGAATCATCTTTGGCTTGTCAATACTCCCCGTCTGGAGCCCTTTCTGGTTCACCTGAATCACCTTTGGTTTCTTGATGCTCCCTGTCTGGAGTCATTTCAGGTTCTTGTGGAGAGGTTCAATCAAGTAGATGAGGTTTGAATTAACGTGGTGTCATTGGAGTCACTATTTGCCTCACTGTGATTGTCGAGTGCCTCTGTACATACTAGCTGAGATCTCTCAGTCTCACTGAGATGTCGCACATCTTGTATGGGAATTGTGAAGCCTTTGTCACTTGTCGCACATACAATGGGTAGACCTTCAGTGTCTTCTTGTCAGTTAGATGAGCTGGGTAGACTGTCAGAGTCTTCTTCTGGTGGCTCAGATAATCTGGGTAGACTGTCATAGTCGTTTTGTTGTTCATGTGAGCGTGGTAGACTGTCATAGTCATCTTGCTGTGCACTTGAGCGTGGCAGACTTGCATAGTCTGCTGCTGGTTGCTCAGATAAGGTTGCTAGACCTTCATGGTCTTGTTCATACAAGGACTGCGCTCTGGAGTCTTGCGTTGCTTCCATCGTGGAGTCTGTAAACGAGCTCGCAGTGGAGGCTTGTATCGCTCCCTCTGTGGAGTCTGGCTTCGTTCCCTGTGTGGAGTCATGCAGTGGTCTTGCTGTGGAGTCGATCTGTACGCTCTCAACAGAGTGGTGTACTGGTCTCGCTGTGGAGTCTTTCTGTGTTCTCTGTGTGGAGAGGCACAGTGATCTCGCTGTGGAGTCTGTCATCGCTTTCTGTGCGGAGTCGGTGACTCTTCATGGTGCAAAGACCACTCTCTGTGTGGAGTCAGGGACTCTTCGTGGTGCGTGGATTTACATGGTTGTCTTAGCATCAGGCCGCTCTCTGTGGGCTTGTACCGCTCTGTCTCTTGGCGTCAGGCCGCAGCAGAATCCTGTACTCATGGGTCAGGATGTCGTCTATGCTGGGCTGAGGATCCTCAAATCCGAAGAACTCGTCCATTACTGTGTCGGATGCTTCAATGTACAACACATTTTGTTGTGGTTCGGATTTGGTACTGGGGTCGCCACGTCCAATGATGAAATCATCGTCTGAGTCGTAGTCTTCAAGAACTAAATCATCTCTTAGGGCAGTGCTAAGTGCTTGTTGCAGGGTTCTGTGGAGGTTACTTTCAGCGACTGGTCGAAGTTCAGGCATTGTGCTGTTGTTCCAGGTGAAAGAATTGTGTTTTCTGGCTTTAAATTTTTTTTCCACTATTTTGGGACATTTCCCCTTTAAGTGGATGTGGTCCGGGGCCGCTGACGTCATGATGCTCGTGACGTAGAGCGTAGGAATGGATTGCGCATGCGCCCTTTTCCTTTACTGTGCGCTCTTTTCGCAACTGCGCATGCACTGTTTCGCCGGTTTGCGTCTTTTCGGGAACTGTGCATGTGCGACTCCTTGCACAAGATGGCTGTCAATCAAAACTGCCGTTCACCCCTACTGCAAGCCTAACTTTGCCTCGTGGTGAGTATAGCCGCCATTTTTACCGATTTCTCTTGTGTTCACCTCGCAGTAGTTTTCAAACTTGTTCAGGACTGTCTGAAAGTCTCTCTTATCCTGCCCTTTGGAGTAGTTGAAGGAATTGAAGATTTCTGTTGCACTTTCACCCGCAATGGTGAGTAGAAGATCTATCTTCACAGCATTGGCCATGCCATCTAGGTCGGATGCCACCATGTAAATCACAAATCTCTGCTTGAATGCACGCCAGTTGGCACTGAGATTGCCGTGGTACCTGAGCTGCCGAGGAACCAGAATCTCGATCATCTTGCCTGGGTGCTGTTGCTGGTAGTCACGGATCTTGCAGAGTTGAACTATTTAGATTCAACAGGCACTACTGGTACCATGATGTGTTATGTACTCTGGGATAACACAGGCTGGAGCTCGATGCAGCTTTGACCAAAAGATACTCCAGACTTTGAAGTAAGTTCAATGTGATTTAGTGAACCAGTAGCACAGTTCTCTGTGAGTTCGACCCTCCTGCTAATCTTGCTATAGTAACTAAGTCTAACTAACAAGTCTGCTCTAAGCCACCTGGTGGGTGTGATGCTTCTGATCTGCCCCTGTCCTACTCTCTAAGTGTTGCCTGTGGCAAGAGACAGAGCATGTGTGCCCTGTCCTTATATATGGGTTGTGTAATGCCCCCTTGTGGTTGTGTCACCTCTGGGTGTCTTGACTGCCCATTGGTCGTGTCCTATTCTATATGTTCATTCGCTGTATGTTTGCATGTCATGACGTCTCTGGTGCTCGCTCTAGTGTTTACTTAGTCGTAGTGTATTTACATTCACCCCTTGTGTATTTACAGTGATACATATTACCACACTTGGAACCTTATTAATTATGCACACTCGAGTTGCCCTCCAAACCTCCAGTCAGACCAGCAGCTGATTCATCCGCCCACCGTCAAATGTAGGGTTTTACGGCCCCAACATCATATTTAAACACCAGTCCAGCTCACTCATATCACTCTCTCCAGTCCCCCTGTCTTCACTAGACCATACAGGACATCAGTAACCTAGAGGGAAAAGGCTAGCAAACTCAACCTCAAGAAGTTTGTTTCTCGATTTAACCACCTTCCCCTCCCGGGCCCATCACCTGCCAGATACCCATGCCACATGGACACCTACCCACCACTTCTGGAGTCCTTGAGCATCCCCTTCCAGTAAAGGATGGGGTATTCCTTTGACCTCTTGTTTGTGATATTTTCATGCAGGCTTGTTGGGGTCCAACTTCCCTCCCCTCAATCTTCATCTGCCTTCCACTGTTCATCTTCTTCATCCACTCCTTATCCGTCTGCCTTCCCCCTCTTTGTACAACCCTCCTACCGCATTGCACTCTTGTCTTCGTCAAACCACCTCCGTTCCCCCCACCAGCCCCACCTCGCACTCCACCCCCGATCAAAATTGAGACCTTTGGTGCGACAGCTGCATGAGTCCCACAGCACAGTGCTGTCCAGATAGACTCTGCTGTGTGGCACCAGGGGGAATGAGACCCCAACGCTAAAGCTGTAAATCCGACTCGGTGTCACAGTAGGGTCCATGGGTCTAGCAACCCATGGTGCTGCCCATGAATACCAATTTGGCATGGACATGGAGTGAAGGAACCAAGCTTCCCCTGTAAAGTGGTGTTGAGCGCATCAGGAGTAATGCAGCACTTTGGCAGAAAGGCTATGTTGCACTCAACGTGGAACTTATCCACGGGTTTAAGATCGACATAGTTTCACGCTGGCGTGATGCAAGATTGGAAGGTCTGGTGGGAAGCTGCCTGGCAGCTGTTTTAATGAGCATTCATAGTTAACGCTACCAGCCAGCGGGTACATTGAGCCGCCATTAATCCGTCACTGGGAGAATTCCGATGTGATTTTATGCCGGCAGGTTTCTGACTCTTTGGATCCCACTAGATTCTCCACTCCCACCTTCCACCAAACCCACCATAGGCAGGCAAATTCTGCCCTTCATCCCAAACCAAAGTTTGTACAAGCTAAACAAATTATTTATGTATTTATAAAGTAGACTTAAATCTGAAGCGTAAAATGATATAACATATGCTAAACACTCTAACAGTAGTCCTCTTAAATAGGCAATTACTGTCTGCATTGACTTGTCCTAGACAACACCTATTGTGAATGTGGCCAGGGTACAATATCCCTCCTTACCCTACTTGAGTTCTCTCATTCCAGGATTTGCCATCATCCTTCCTTCACACTCCACTTGCTAGATCCCAGTTCTACATATCTTATGTAGCTAGGAGGACTCTATAACTTCTCCAGCACAGTATCACATGATCTTTGATCCCCTTCCTTTCCTTTCATTTACATAAGCCCCTCAGTGACATCATCCATAGGCATTAGGATAGCTTCAACATGTCTGCTAATAACAGAGTTCTACTTCCCTTCCAGCATCCTTGACCTCACACCTGTTGTCAAAATGCCTGTCCATCAAGTGATGGATGCACCAGAGGTTGACATCCTTCCACCTGCAACGGATGATTGGAATACAGCCTTGGAATTTGGTAAGGGATCAGATAAGATCAGCTCCTGCACTTCTTTTGACAGCTGAACAGACCAATTCTGGAAAATCAATGTCTGCCACAAATGTCACACATAAGGATGCCCCTTGACGATGCCTTACTTGCAAGGGCTGGGACCTGCTTTGAAGCTTTTTAAACCACATGTTGTCAAGGTGACCATAGCTGGTTCCGCTATTTGCGTCAATCATCAGAATCTCTATTCCACTTGTTGTGGGAATATTGAGGGCTCTTTGTGCCTCTCTTGAAAGCATCCATGAATTGGAGCTTCAGACACCCTGCTGTTGTTTTGGCACTGGCTACCTCCCTAGACAATATTCTTGGGTAAACACAGCCAGCTTCCATCCTGTGTACATGCCCAAGCCAGTGATGTCTACTCTGCTTGATCAGTATTGATGAACCATAATAATCTTAACTAAAGGCTGGCAAGACCAAAGCTATCCATTTCATATCCAAACAAACTCTCCATGCACTTACCCAATTCCATCCCTCTCCCTTGTTGATTGCTTTAGGCTAAACCAAATACTGCACAATTTCAATATCTTGTTTGACCTGGAGCTGAGCTTCAAAGTCAATGTCAAATTTATCATCAGATCTGATTATGTTTAAGCATGACATGACATGATAATTATTATTTGATTCCTTCCTTACATCTGTCCTACACCTCTGCAAGCATTATCTCCCTTTTTGATTTCACCAGTAACTTTCTTACCAGGCTCCAGATTTGCACCCTACATAAACTCCAACTTCTCGAAGGTTCTGCTCCCAACATTGCATCCTGCACACCCATCACCTATGCACTCACCAACCTATCTTGGCTTTCTGTCCCCTCTGCACTGAAATCAAAATCTCTCTGCAACCTCGCCCTATCCTACTCTTTGAGACTTCATCCGTCCGGCATTCCTTGTATCCTCCATCCTCCCACTTCACTAGCAGTGACACAACCTTCACCTTTTTCTTGAGATAGTTTCTAAATCTCTCCCCCACCACATGGCTCCGTCCAACCCTTATCGGCACTCCTTTTACATCTATACCACCATTCTTTTCATAATCTCTCCTGACACTTACATTTCTGCTCTGTGCGCATTTTCTATCTGTGAAGTGCCTTGGAATGTTTTACTGTGCTGGAGGAGTTTAAGAAATATAAACTTTTGTTACTGAAGCAGCAAATATAGTATCCATTTGATTATTTTAAAAAAGCTCTCGGACAACATTGACATTGAAAACTTCCCCACCAAACACCAGCTTCTGGACCTTCTTGTATGTTACTTTGTGTCATGCGTTTAATTGGTCCAGATTTGAGAACATACTTTCGAGGTGGCTGTTGAGGAAGATGGAGGGGGTCGATTTTAATTCTGCTTGTGGGAACTTTTGGAATCGTCAGGTGGAAACAGGGAAGTTGGACAGCTAAAACACAGGTTAGTTGGCATTTTTGAACTCTCTCTTCCTCACTGCCTGCAACCTTAATCTTCAAGGTTCACTGATACTGAGGAAACTGCCTAAAGTACATCAGGAAGTAATGCAGACCAGGCTCCTACTATTTCACTAGAACCCCGATTGCATTACAATTTAGGTTTGAACAGGGAAGCCCCTTGGTTTTCCAGGTAGGATGCTGCTTTGAGACACCTTTCACCAGGTCACCGCCTTCATCCTCCCTTGAGACTATTTTAAAACCTTCTCCCTGGCCCTTACCTGAACAGAAGCCACTTGTCAGCCAAAGCCCAAATAGCTTGCCTCAGCATGTAGTTGCCCTATGCCCTCCTCTCTCACGTTCCAGATGGGAAATGGGCTAACAACATTGAAATGTGGTCTCACACTTAACATTGACAAGTGCCTCTGGCTGCCACACTGGGCAGAAAATTAAATGGCCAGAGAGGGATCCTGCCAAAAACTCCTTCCAGGGATAACCACATTGTTGCCAGGAATGAGGCAGAAAGTCATCACACACCATTTTTTGTGTCCACCCGGCCCACATCTGTCAGTGGGAGCTCTCAGAATCACCCCGTGTACTCTTTCTTCAGGCAACTGTTGTCTTGATCGTCCAGTACTACACCTTCAACAGTGAATTCAGGCGCTCGCACAGGTAGCAGTAGGTTCCAGAAAAGTCACTCCAGAGTTTATCTTAAATGACTGATATATCAAAGCTGCTTAGTCCGTCCTAAGTTTGAATCTGTTACTTCCAAGATAATTTGATAAAATTATAAAGTGTTACACTTGGACCAGATGGGGTAGAATGAGGATGGGGTAGAATGAGGATGGGGTAGAATGAGGATGGGGTAGAATGAGGATGGGGTAGGATGAGGATGGGGTAGAATGAGGATGGGGTAGGATGAGGATGGGGTAGGATGAGGATGGGGTAGGATGAGGATGGGGTAGAATGAGGATGGGGTAGAATGAGGATGGGGTAGAATGAGGATGGGGTAGAATGAGGATGGGGTAGAATGAGGATGGGGTAGAATGAGGATGGGGTAGAATGAGGATGGGGTAGAATGAGGATGGGGTAGGATGTCGATGGGGTAGAATGAGGATGGGGTAGAATGAGGATGGGGTAGGATGAGGATGGGGTAGGATGAGGATGGGGTAGAATGAGGATGGGGTAGAATGAGGATGGGGTAGAATGAGGATGGGGTAGAATGAGGATGGGGTAGGATGAGGATGGGGTAGAATGAGGATGGGGTAGAATGAGGATGGGGTAGAATGAGGATGGGGTAGAATGAGGATGGGGTAGGATGAGGATGGGGTAGGATGAGGATGGGGTAGAATGAGGATGGGGTAGGATGAGGATGGGGTAGGATGAGGATGGGGTAGAATGAGGAAGGGGTAGGATGAGGATGGGGTAGAATGAGGATGGGGTAGGATGAGGATGGGGTAGAATGAGGATGGGGTAGGATGAGGATGGGGTAGGATGAGGATGGGGTACAATGAGGATGGGGTAGAATGAGGATGGGGTAGAATGAGGATGGGGTAGGATGAGGATGGGGTAGGATGAGGATGGGGTAGGATGAGGATGGGGTAGAATGAGGATGGGGTAGAACGAGGCTGGTATTTTGGAATGTCAAGCCAGAAAGGCAATTTCATTTCTCCAAACTCGACTGTGAGCCACAACATTAATGTTAACGGTCCAATTCTCTGTGTCTCACTTGTGCACACTTCATCTCCGACTAATTACGTAAAACAGATAAAGAAGATAAAAGTCAAGCTCATAACACAGTGAAGAACCAAGCTGAATATAGAAGGTTCAGAGGAGGACTGCGGAAGTAAATATGAATAGAAGAGGGAAGAGATTAACAGGTCATGGTAAAGGGAATATAAAAGTATTTTATAGACATAAGAATAGTAAATGGGTAGTCAAAGGAAGAATAGGATTTATCAGGCTTCTGGTGTGGACATGGCTGAGGTACGAAATAAATACTTGGTATTTGCTTTCACTAAAGCGGATGCAGGCAATGACACTGTAACAGAGAAGGTTATAGGGAAATCGGATAGGGTACAATAGATAGAGGTGGTACTAAAAAGGTTACCAGCACTCAGAAGTTGGAAAGTCACCCGGTCTAAATAGGAAGTGATCCTATTCAGACTGGCTGACATTTCTAGTGGATTTGTTGAAGAAAGCAAGGCTGGGGATATTGGAGGTTTTAGGCACAATATTCTAATCCTCCTTATGATACCAGAGGACTGAAGGATTGCAAGTATTAGATTCCTGTTGGCCAGTCTGTTTAACGTCTGTGATGTGGAAAACTTTAGAGATGACAATCCAAGACAAAATAAATGATCACTTGGAAGAATATGGATTAATAAATGACAGCCAGAATTTGTTAAATGTCTTTGTTTGCCACAAAGAGAAAAGGTATGGAGATGTCCACACTCTGGATTTGTCCACACTCTGGATTCTTTCAAACATGATGAGAGGTTTACTGAGAGATGTTGCTCACAGAACCTAAGACGGAGAACTGCAAAGCCTGTGCATATACTCTGATGTCACTACACATCCCGTGATGCTTCACCAGCAGGGATGTATTCTCTGATACACAACACTCTGGGCTAGATTCTTGGCTGGCGGGATGCTCCGTTTTGCCGGCAGCCTGGGGGTTTCCCGACGGCGTGGGGCTGCCCCACAATGGGAAATCCCATTGATAAGAAGACCAAAACAGTTCATAATATTCCAAGTTTGGTCTAACTATTGCCTTGTACAGTTTTAGCAGGGCTTCCCTATTTTTATACCCCATTCCCTTTGAAATAAAGGCCAACATTCCATTTGCCTTCCCAATTATCTGAACTTCTGTGCTAGCTTTTTGTGATTTATGCACGAGGACCCCTCTGTGCTGCAGTTTTCGGCTGCCTTTCTCCATTTAAATGATATTCATCTCCTTTATTCTTCGTACCAAATTGCATAACTTCACATTTTCCTACATTATATTCCATCTGTTTTTACCCACTCACCTAGCCTTTCCGAACATATTTCTCTGTCGACTCTTTGTGTCATCTGTTACGACACACTGGGCGAGTGCGCGGTCAATTCCAGCCCACAGACTCCGGAATCCCTATACAAATTGCATCCTCATCCATTGCTGGAAGCTCTCAGCAAACACAGCCGGCATTCATACTTCTTCAGTCTTACGGACTCGAAACGCCAATTCTCTTTCTCTCCACCGATGCTGCCACACCTGCTGAGTTTTTCCAGCATTTTTCTGTTTTTATTGCACATTCACAGCATCTGCGGTATTTTGCTTGTATTTTTATTCATGCTTCTAAACTGCTCTCTCATCCGTGGTGCTCACAATCAATTAATCTATCTTCATGCAGGATAAGCTCTCCCACAAGATCGATGACCAGAGAGGGGATGCTGGAGTCGAGGGCACTCTCCCCATATAGCGAACTGGCCGCAGAGCTTGCTGACGAAGGTGTGGATCATTCTGACATGGAGGGTGAGATCGGCCTCCCCCAGTGAGCCAGTGAGGGTTTATCCAATATACATCGAGCACACATGAACAATGACTGTGAGTGGCATGTAGTGTAAGTGGCTGTTCAGTCAATCACTATTTATCCCTTTTCTCTATTTCAGTCACCAACAAGGAAAGGCGGAGGGAGAGCACCTCAGCCCCAGCTCACAGACCACCTCAGGAAGCATCGGTAGGCCCATCAAAGCATTCACCTGCACGCTCCACCAGTGCAGATACCCATATCTCGGTGGGCGCTAGTTCTAGAGTAGGCTCGGGTTCACAATCTGGTGATCATCTTACAAACAGAGGTCTATAACTGGCGGAGGCAGTGACACCAAGTTCTCGGCCATTCAGAGGACTGCTGGAGGCCAGAGCCCTGCAGAGTCCGAGTCTGATGATGAGTCTCTGCAATCAGCCCTGAGAGAAATGTTGGAGATATAGGGTCAGGCAGGGCACCATCAGGCAAAGTTGTCAGGCGCTGTCAGCAGACATAAGATATCAGGAACTAGGGATGGAGAGGTTGTCAACATTCTGCTTGATGTCATCACTCCAGCATACGAGTACATTAAAATCTCCATTGGAAGGGTGGCCTTGGAGAGCCAGGTCCAGCAGCACACAGTTTCTGCCAGATTTGTGCTCAGACCTGCATACAATTGCTCTAGCCATGGATGCATTTCAGCAGTAGCTACGTAAGGGACAGACACAGATTTAGAGACAAGCCCTCAAGCACCAGCCAGACGCCCCAGGAGCATCCGCCCACGACACCCCAAGTTGTCCTGCCATTCAAAATCCCACCTCTTCATCTGTCTGTATCCCTATGAACTCCAGCTCATCAGGCAGACTTAGGTGCACCTGCCCCAGAGCGGGATACACTTAGCGGGCTGGGGTCCTCCAGGCTTTGAAACTTCAGAGAACGCCGGCCCAAAGTAATCTCAAACGACAGTGTCTGCAGTTAGCAGGCTGCCTCCATCTCTTCTGCGGATATCAGGGATGCACCTATATGTTGTGCTAGAGTAAGAAAAATGAACAAAGTCCTGATTGCAAAATGGTGGTTTGGGTGTTGATACGAAAGAGCGGAATTCTCCGTCGCTGGGATCCTCCCAAAGACATGGGGTGGTCACAATGGGAAACCCCATTGGCCAGCTGCGAGAAGGGCGAGTTCCCCTACTGGTGGGGTCGCCCCGCAAAAGGAAAACGTGGCTGCGGACTGGAGAACCCCACCTTGTAAATACTTTGCACCTTTGGAAATATATTGTGTTTCCCACCCTCAGGTTTTACGTATTGAATGTTGTGTTATGCTTCTTCATGTAGCGTAAGCTGCTTCCTTGATGTATGCTCTGACAAAGGAAGGTTCAGACTTGGAGATATGTTTAACACATTTATTGAACAGTTAACAATTCTCTGACTTGAGTTCGACTCTCCTACTAATCTTGCTACAGTAACTCAATCTAACTAACCAGTCTGCTCTAAGCCATGCAGTGGGTGTGATGCTTCTGATCTGCCCCTGTCCTTCTCTCTGAGTGTCGCCTGTGGAAAGAGAAAGAGCATTTGTGCCCTGTCCTTTTATATGGGTTGCCCCCTTGTGGTACTATCACCTCTGGGTGTCTTGACTGCCCATTGGTCGTGTCCTATTCTATGTGTTCATTAGCTGTATATCTGCATGTCATGATGTCTCTGGTGATTCCTCTAGTGTTTACTTAGTCTTAGTGTATTCACATTAACCCCTGATGTATTTACAGTGATGCGTCACCACACTGAATGGCTTTTTCATGTGATGCAATGTTTCACATTCATCCAAGGATGACAGATGACTCCCCCCATCGCCCAAGGATCTTCCCTGGCTTCCCTCAGTTCCAAGTTATCTCATTTAATCTCAGCTCAAGTCAAGCACCTTCTACATTAGCAACATGAACAAAGGTAGTTCCTATATGATCATTATGGTTGGACAATGCATATGCAAGCCGAGCATCAAAGGGTCATATATAGTGGCCTCATGAGTATTGTTCTTGGAAGATTATTGATTGTCTGGTGCAGCTGCACTGAAGTCTTTTCTAAGTGTATGATATAGGTTTTTATTGCGAGCCCAGTTGGAGTCATTTTAACCAAGTGCGCTTTGCATTACCCAGCATTTAATGACTGTCCGGTTTGGTTACAGTGTAATTAATCGTTGAGGACCATTGCCGTTCATGTCTGCCTGCAGAGTTGTCTCGTTACCGCATTTACAGCTGCACAGTAGTTCCCACAATGGAAGTTACTTGCACTCGATGATATTTGAAATGTCTGCTCGATGGCAATGAGTCTGTGTTGTCACAGGTATGCGCCCAGCCTGATGATGCCAGCCTATTATTCATTATATGTGAGGATGTTGGTTTGCACCAGGAAGTTTGCCTGGCATGGCTTGATGATATCCCTGGGTTAGGGCTCAGAGGGTCATTCAACATGGATCTCACAGTGTGACAGTATCATAGGCTTCCTCATACATATCACACTATGGTCAATTGAAAATGTGGAGGATTGTAATGGTTTGAGAATGATGCTCCTGCATATCTCCTGGGTGCTCTTCAATATTTATGCAGGTACAAATGTATCATTAAATGCTGTGTCAATTCTGACTGGGCCACATCTCTACCCGGTGCCAAGGAAAATGCTGGTTCTTAACTTGGGAGGTTTCTGTCAAAGGGAGGGTCATGCATGCTTGGATCACTTGATGGTTCTGCAGAAGCACTATCTGTGCTTACAAATGTAACCAAATGCATAGGTTCACTTCCATGCTGTTGAGTGACAGATCAGAGTGATATCATCCTGGGGCTCAGTACCAAGATGCGGTCTCCCCATTAATCATGTATGATAGATGGCATTTGGAGAGATGCTGCTGTCTGGACTTAGATCTGTCTTCAGATGGTCAAGTGATAACCAGTGACTGATGATTTTCCTCCTTCAGCCAATTTGCTAAACTCCTGGCATACTGCCATGAACGCATTCATATTTGCAGTAGCATTTCAACCAGTTGAAGGCTGCCATGGCCAGTGAAATGGTTGAAAGGACTGCACAATGTGTACTTGTTTCAGATTGCACTGATAGAGTTCTTATCACATCACAGAACGGTACAGACTCCACAGGGCCTTGCAAAGATGAAGCCATTATTACACATGGGGAGGCGGTGGCGTAGTGATATTCTCACTGGGCTAGTAATCCAGACATCCCGGGTTTGAATCCCACCATGGCAAATGGTGAAATTTGAATTCATTTTTTTTTTTAAATCTGGAATTAAAAGTCTAATGATGACCAATTTTATTGTCATAAAAACCCATCTGGTTCATTGATGTCCTTCAGGGAAGGAAATCTGCAGTCTTTATCAGGTCTGGCCTACATGTGACTCCAGACCCACACAGCAATGCAGTTGACTCTTAACTGCCCGCCTAGTAAGCCACTCAGTTCAAGGGCAATTTGGGATGGGTAACAAAGGCTGGTTCAGCCAGCAACGCCCATGCCCCACATCCCAAGAATAATTTTTTTAAAATGAATGTAACTATTTATTGTGAGACTGATGACCTTCGGGATCCTTAAGGGGAAGGGGAAGCAGTCCCAAGTCGTGGTCCACATAGGTGCCAACGACATAGGTAGGAAAAGGGATAGGGATGTAAGGCAGGAATTCAGGGAGCTAGGGTGGAAACTTAGATCTAGGACAAACAGAGTTATTATCTCTGGGCCGTTACCCTTGCCACGTGCTAGCGAGACGAGGAATAGGGAGAGAGAGGAGTTAAACACGTGGCTCCAGGGATGGTGCAGGAGGGAGGGTTTCAGTTTTCTGGATAATTGGGGCACATTCTGGGGTCGGTGGGACCTCTACAAACGGGATTGTCTACGCCTGGACCAGAGGGGTACCAATATCCTGGGGGGGGGGGGAAATTTGCTAATGCTCTTCGGAAAGGTTTAAACTAGTTCAGCAGAGGATTGGGAACCTGAATTGTAGCTCCAGTATACAGGAGTTTGAGAGTAGTGAGGTCATGAGTAAGGTTTCAAAATTGCAGGAGTGTACCGGCAGGCAAGAAGGTGGTTTAAAGTGTGTCTTCTTCAAATCCAGGAGCATCCGGAATAAGGTGGGTGAATTTGCGGCATGGGTTGGTACCTGGGACTTCGATGTTGTGGCCATTTCGGAGACATGGATAGAGCAGGGAGAGGAATGGCTGTTGCAGGTGCCGGGGTTCAGATAATACAGTAAGCTCAGGGAAGGTGGTTAAAGAGGGGGAGGGATGGCATTGTTAGTCAATGACAGTATTACGGTGGTAGAAAGGACGTTTGATGAAGACTCGTCTACTGAGGTAGTATGGGCTGAGGTTAGAAACAGGAAAGGAGAGGTCACCCTGTTAGGGGTTTTCTATAGGCCTCCGAAAAGTTCCAGAGATGTAGAGGAAAGGATTGCAAAGATGATTCTGGATAGGAGCGAAAGCAACAAGGTAGTTGTTATGGGGGACTTTAACTTTCCAAATATTGACTGGAAACACTATAGTTCGAGTACTTTAGATGGGTCCGTTTTTGTCCAATGTGTGCAGGAGGGTTTCCAGACACAGTATGTAGATAGGCCAACGAGAGAGGAGGCCATATTGGATTTGGTACTGGGTAATGAACCAGGACAGGTGTTAGATTTGGAGGTAGGTGAGCACTTTGGTGATAGTGACCACAATTCAATTATGTTTACTTTAGTGATGGAAAGGGATGGGTATATACCGCAGGGCAAGAGTTATATCTGGGGGAAAGGCAATTATGATGCGATGAGGCAAGACTTAGGATGCATCGGATGGAGAGGAAAACTGGAGGGGATGGGCACAATGGAAATGTGGAGCTTGTTCAAGGAACAGCTACTACGTGTCCTTGATAAGTATGAACCTGTCCGGCAGGGAGGAACTGGTCGAGCAAGGAAACCGTGGTTTACTAAAGCAGTCGAAACACTTGTCAAGAGGAAGAAGGAGGCTTATGTAAAGATGAGACATAAAGGTTCAAGTTAGGGCACTCGAGAGTTACAAGTTAGCTATGAAGGACTAGTAGGGCCAGTCAAGGACAGTAGTGGGAAGTTGTGTGTGGAGTCCGAGGATAGGAGAGGTGCTAAATGAATATTTTTCATCAGTATTCACACAGGAAAAAGACAATGTTGTAGAGGAGAATACTGAGATTCAGGCTACTAGACTAGAAGGGCTTGAGGTTCATAAGGAGGCGGTGTTAGCAATTCTGGAAAGTGTGAAAATAGATAAGTCCCCTGGGCCGGCTGGGATTTATCCTAGGATTCTCTGGGAAGCTAGGGAGGAGATTGCTGAGCCTTTGGCTTTTATCTTTAAGTCATCTTTGTCTACAGGAATAGTGCCAGAAGACTGGAGGATAGCAAATGTTGTCCCCTTGTTCAAGAAGGGGAGTAGAGACAACCCCGGTAACTATAGACCAGTGAGCCTTACTTCTGTTGTGGGCAAAGTCTTGGAAAGGTTTATAAGAGATAGGATGTATAATCATCTGGAAAGGAATAATTTGATTAGAGATAGTCAACACGGTTTTGTGAAGGGTAGATCGTGCCTCACAAACCTTATTGAGTTCTTTGAGAAGGTGACCAAACAGGTGGATGAGGGTAAAGCAGTTGATGTGGTGTATATGGATTTCAGTAAAGCGTTTGATAAGGTTCCCCACGGTAGGCTACTGCAGAAAATACGGTGGCATGGGATTCAGGGTGATTTAGCAGTTTGGATCAGACATTGGCTAGCTGGAAGAAGACAAAGGGTGGTGGTTGATGGGAAATGTTCAGACTGGAGTCCAGTTACTAGTGGTGTACCACAAGGATCTGTTTTGGGGCCACTGCTGTTTGTCATTTTTATAAATGACCTGGAGGAGGGCGTAGAAGGATGGGTGAGTAAATTTGCAGATGACACTAAAGTCGGTGGAGTTGTGGACAGTGCGGAAGGATGTTACAAGTTACAGAGGGACATAGATAAGCTGCAGCGCTGGGCTGAGAGGTGGCAAATGGAGTTTAATGCAGAAAAGTGTGAGGTGATTCATTTTGGAAGGAATAACAGGAAGACAGAGTACTGGGCTAATGGTAAGATTCTTGGTAGTGTGGATGAACAGAGAGATCTCGGTGTCCATGTACATAGATCCCTGAAAGTTGCCACCCAGGTTGAGAGGGTTGTTAAGAAGGCGTACGGTGTGTTAGCTTTTATTGGTAGAGGGATTGAGTTTCGGAGCCATGAGGTCATGTTGTAGCTGTACAAAACTCTGGTGCGGCCGCATTTGGAGTATTGCGTGCAATTTTGGTCGCCGCATTATAGGAAGGATGTGGAAGCATTGGAAAGGGTGCAGAGGAGATTTACCAGAATGTTGACTGTTATGCAGGGAAGATCTTATGAGGGAAGGCTGAGGGACTTGAGGCTGTTTTCGTTAGAGAGAAGGTTAAGAGGTGACTTAATTGAGGCATACAAGATGATCAGAGGATTAGATAGGGTGGACAGTGAGAGCCTTTTTCCTTGGATGGTGATGTCTAGCACGAGGGGACATAGCTTTAAATTGAGGGGAGATAGATATAGGACAGATGTCAGAGGTAGGTTCTTTACTCAGAGAGTAGTAAGGGCGTGGAATGCCCTGCCTGCAACAATAGCGGACTCGGCAACACTAAGGGCATTCAAATGGTCATTGGATAGACATATGGACGATAAGGGAATAGTGTAGATGGGCTTTAGAGTGGTTTCACAGGTCGGCGCAACATTGAGGGCCGAAGGGCCTGTACTGCGCTATAATGTTCTATGTTCTATGTTCATTCAGATATTAAAAATGAGAAAGAAGGTCTTTATGTCTATCCTGCATTGAAGAGACAGGAGAACTGCACACCTAAGAGCTTGGCTTCACCTTATTCACCCTGGAACCCTTTTGGTATGAGGGTCTCACAGGCACTTCTTCCATGCAATGGCCTCTACGTATGGCACATTAGATCAGAAACCATCTCATTACATGTCTTCCTCATTCAAGGAGACGTATACCCCATCCCCGTCACCTCCTCTATGTCTCCATATGGCAACACATCATGCCTTTGCAGTGCAAAGTTGTATAGGATGCAGCAAACAATGCCCTGCCTGATTGGACTGCTCTCTTTCGGGCCTTGTTGCAGAATGTGCCAGATTATCTCTCCTGAGATACACGATGTGGACAATGAACAGGTGTCATTAGCCATGTCTTTTGGGGGTCAGCAAGGAACCAACCCCAAATACACTGAAGGGCCTCAAAGATTTTTGGAATCTGCAAGTAACTCAAGATGTAAGAGTTTGAATCATAGAAACCCTACAGTGCAGGAGGTCATTCGAACCATTGGGTCTGCACCAACCCACTCCCCCACCCCATCTCTGTCACCCCAGCTAACCTTTGGACACTAAGGGCACTTTAGCATGGCTAATCCACCTAACCTGCACATCTTTGGACTATGGGAGGAAACCGGAGCACTCTGAGGAACCCACGGAGACACGGAGAGAAAGTGCAAACTCCATACATACAGTAACCCAAGGCCGAAATTGAACCCGGGTCCCTGGAGCTGTGAGGCAGCAGTGCTAACCACTGTGCCGCCATGCATCCCGCTGTTGTGGCCTGTAAGCCATGATTGTTTAAACGACAATGTGGAGTTTTGTCTTGGGCGGGTTGCTTATGTGCAGCAGCCCACCCCCGCCCCCCGTGTTTTACATGTCTCTGTGGCACACATGTGAGCAATCAGACTAAATCAAATATTGCCCTAATTTGTAACAAATTCTCGCATGGGTACTCTCCAGGAGTTCAGGCGCCAAATTCCTTCAATTGGCACTTGACACATGTTAACAGTCCTCAGCTGAAACTTGATCTCCAGGTCTTGTGCTGATAATTATTTAGGTGCCCCTTCAATCGGCTTAAAATTGCTGTCGTTGACTCCTCCTACATTCCCTCAGACCTCCCCGTGCAACTGCGTCATTCCAAGGTCTCAGTCATCATGAGTGACCAACGTCCGCATCTTGCGCTCCAAGTCCCTCCCATCCTCCTCTATCCCCTACCTCCAATCACTCTCCTGTCTCTCCTTATTACCCCGCAGCCACTCCCCATTTTATTTCTATTCCCACCACTCCACCACGACACTCTACAGCAGTGGAGGGCAGCCTGTGACCTGGTGGCCACATGTGGCCCATCTGGGTTCTGAGTGTGGCCCAGGAGACGTTTTGTTGACTGTTGCCTACCTGCAGGGTTGCCACATTCCGCCGATTTCCATCTTTGTAGTTTTTTTCTTACCTGTTTGACTGAAGTGAGATGCATGCAAAGCGAGGGCAAGTGAAGTGAGGCGCGTGCTAATTGCACACAACATTGACTGTGAGAGCCGTGCACTCTCTCTGGGTACAAAGTGTAAATATTTCTTTTGTTTTTACCATTTGAACTTGATAGTTTTATTCATATATAAACAAAGAACAAAGAAAAGTACAGCACAGGAACAGGCCCTGCGGCCCTCCAAGCCTGTGCTGACCATGCTGCCGTCTAAATTAAAATCTTCTGCACTTCCGGGGTGCGTATCCCTCTATTCCCATCCTATTCATGTATTTGTCAAGATCACCCTTAAACGTCACTATCGTCCCTGCTTCCACCACCTCCTCTGGCAGCGAGTACTAGGCACCCAGTACCCTCTGTGTAAAACTATGAAGCATAACTCTTCATGAAATATTCAGTGTGTTTTAAATGTACTTAATCTCATTCACATGGTCATGGTTAATGAATAAGACTGATTTCAATCTTACTGCCCATTGGGAGTAATTACTGCAGCCCACTCACTAGCCTAGATTGTCCATCACTGCTCTACAGGATCTTGAGGTTTTCTTCTCCTCTCCTGGGATCAAGCCAAGATATGCCACAGCTCTCAGGAATTTACTTTGATTCTCGTGTATTCCTGCTATTCGCTGAGGTATGACATTTCTTGGGGTCTTTCCACTGGCATCTAACGCAACCCTGCAAGTCTCCTCAAGCAGTTCGTGATTTGGAATCTCCAGTTCAAGCATGGACCTCACTCTTGCTTAGTGACTCCAACTCTGAAAACACCTTTGGTTTCTAATAGCTCTCTTTCAGTTGTTCCAGATACTTCCAAGTAACAACTGATGGCAGCTTTCTCTCACTGCCAGTTTCCAAATCATTTCAGCTCCAGACATAAACTGACTAATACTATGGTGAGGGATCATAAAGAATCCATCTCAGCCTTCATAGCCAGGCTTCGTCAGCTCGCTGAATGCTGCAAATTCTGGAGCACATTTAGTGACATGTTGTGCAACCAACTCTTTTGTGGGATCAATAACCTCAATATCCAGAAGAAACCTCTGGCTGAAACCACCATAATGTTGGAAAATGTGATTGATATTGCCAGAATAAACAGCCACAAGGGCCACAACTAACATTCGGCATAACTTCAGCCTGTGCTATTTTCATGTATACACTGGAAAATCTCCAAAGAATTCCCATGGTGGTGGTCTACCTTGATGACATTTGAGTCAGCGGCATCACCCATGAAGAGCAGATGTCTAGCCTGGAGGCAGTATTAAGAAGGTTTCAGGACATAGGGGTCCGTCTCAAATGTAAAAAATGTACTTTCCAGGCCTCAGAAGTGATATATCTAGAATTCCGCATTGATGCGACAGGGTTTCATTCGCTGGTGGAGAAAGTCAAGGTTATACGCAAAGTCATAGCACCCCGAAATGTACGTGAGCTCAATCGTTCCTCAGCACGCTCAATTATTATGGAAGGTTCATTTTGATATTAGCCACAACATTGTCACCATTACACGAGCTACAAAAGAAACATCAGCTGTGACAATGGAGGGAACCCCAAAAAGAAGCTTTTCCAGTGGTGAAGCACGCTGTAGAGTCCTTAAATCGTTTGGTTCACTTCGACCCTGGGAAACCAATTGTGCTGACACAGGAGTGTGAGCTCTTACAAAAGTATTATCCCACAAGATGGGAGATGGTTCTGAGCGCCCTATTGTCTTTGTCTTGACCATTTCAAAAGCGGAATGATGGGTCAGCAGTCATACAAAGTTTGAAGAAATTCCACCAATATGTGATGGGTTGTGATTTGACATAGTCACAGACCACAAACCACTCCTAGGACAGGCTAAAACCACCAATAAACTCATCTAGGGTGTAGTGTTGGGCCTTGCTGCTGGTGGCCTACAATCATGCCATCCAGCACTGACCTGGCACGCCGATTGCCAGTGCAGATGCATTGAGCCAACTCCCCCTGCCGAAGAGCATTCCGTCTCCACCAATACCCTAAGAGATCGTATTGGCCTTGAACTTCCTGGACACCTTGCGATTGTCAGCTGAACACATTCATAACTAGACACAGAGAGATCCCATACTGTCAAAAGTGAAGACAATTATGCAGACCAAGAGGTGCAATGAAAAAATCTGAGCAATTGAGGCCCTATTTCACCCGCTACGATGAATTAACCTGTGAGGATGTTGTGATCTTGTGGGGATCATGAGTCGTCATTCCACTGCCTCCTGCATAGTCCCCTTTCATGTGGGCCTTTTCCTGGGAAGGATGTCTTTAGTTTTAGTGGATGCCCACTTCAAGTAGCTGGAGATGGGAACCACGACCCGGTGGCCACGGTGGACGCCTTGTGCCGAGTGTTTGCTATTCACGGGCCTCCAGAGTCCTCCTATCTGAAAATGGCACCCCTTTTACAGGCAGTTACTTCCAAGTTTTAATTTGAGCTAATAGTATACACCACACTAGAATGGCCCATACCACCCTGCGTCTAACAGTTGGCCGGGAGAGCCATTCAAACCTTCAACAGTGACAAATCACTACGCCAACAATTGTCCAATTCTTTTCAACTCCCCCCCCCCCCCCCCCCCCCCACCCCTCCCCCCACACCACCACGTGGTTCACACCTGCTGAGTTGCTCATTGGCCACCTCCTCAGAACCCAGTTGTTTCCTAATTTAGCGGGGAAAGCGGAGGCACAGCAGGCCTGCCAGAGAGGTCAACAGGCTGCACAGAGGGGCGACAGATGGTTCTGGGTGGGGGCCTGCTTTCGGTTCGTAACCAGGCCTCGGGGCAACTTTGGTTAGCTGGATTGGTTATAGCCCAGTCAGGACCTGTATCATACGTGGTCAATGTAAATGGAAGGACTGTAAAAAAGCACGTTGACCACTTGGGGGGTTTGGGGTGGGGGGGGGGGAAAAGACCCCCAATTTGGAGCAAATGCGTTCCACTGGTGTGCCGACACTCCTGTAAATATTTTTGATCAGAGAGAGTTGAGGACTCCTGAATCCCCTCAGCCAGCTGAAGCTGTTGCCACCAGTGAGGCTGGCTCTCCTGTCGTGAGGCGGTGCCTCCTGAAATGTCACCGGCTTCTGACAACTTGACTACTTCAAAGGATGTCGAGCCCTTGGGCGGACATCGGAGGTCTCTGGACTAATTGACTCTTTAATGAACTCCCTTTCCCCTGTTGTCTTTTGCATGTATGTAGAATCTGTACATAGTTTTTGTGCAGAATATTGTAAGAGACTTAAGGGGGCAGGGGTGTGGTCGCGTAGCCCCTTAAAGGAGCTGGGCTTGACGGACCACGTGACCGACTCGGGGCTAATTGTGTGGGAGCATCCAAACCCTAGCCAATAGGGAGTTTGCACGGGGCCCAGGAAGCATGATTCTGGACATTGTGGACCCCGGAGTCTAAGTAACCAGACCTGCTGTATTGGCCGAGAGTCTCCTTTCAGGAGTCTTATTGCTCCTGCTATCAGTGAATTGCGGCAGTTTCGCGCTGCCACTGGGAGCACACCCAATTGCGAATCTCACTCCTTAACCATGCAGTTTTTATGCATAGTGGAGAGCTCTCCAAATTCTATCGGAATCCCGACATTGGGCCGTCATTTTGAGCAGGTGGCCCAATCACAAAGTCTGCCGGCCGGCCCTCTCCCCCAGGCAAAGCAAATCCTGACACCCCACCCCCACTCCCCTGTGAAGAAGGAAGGTGATCCTCCTCCCCATCACAGGAATAAAGGATCAACTCCTCCAACACTACACTGACCCGACCCCCAAGCCCCCCATTAGCCATCCCAACATCCCATCGTCAGCCATCCCATCAGTCCCACATCAGCGATCCCATCAGCCACCCCCATCAGTCATCCCAACAGCCCCCCATCAGCCACCCCCATCAGTCATCCCAACAGCCCCCCATCAGCCACCCCCATCAGTCCCTCCATCAGCACTCCCATCAACCCATCAGCATCCCCACAGCAGTCATCCCCACCAGCCCCCCTCATCGTCCCCTCCATCAGGCCTCCCTATCAACCCATCAGCATCCCCCCATCAGCCATCCCCATCAGTCAGCATCACCAGCCAACCCATCAGCCCTCCCCGGCAACCCATCAGCATCCCCACATCAACCATCCGCATCAACCCCCATCAGCCCTCTCCATCAACTCCCCCATCAGTCAACCCCATCAGTCAACCCCATCAGCTCTATCAGACCCCACATCAGCCACCCCCATCAGCCATCCCCATCAACCCTCCCATCAGTCAACCCCATCAGCTCCTCTATCAGGCTGCACATCAGCCATCCCTATCAGCCCCCCATCAGCCACCCCCATCAGCTCCTCCATCAGCCCCCCCCCCCACATTAGCCATCTCCACCAACCCCACCATCTGTCAGCCCCATCAGCTCCTACATAGCCCCTCAATCAACCCTCCCCATCAGCCCATCAGCACATCCACATCAGCCATCCCCAGCAGTCCTCCTATCAATCATCCCTATCAGCTCCCCCATCAGTCCCCTGGCACCATGGCACCTACACCTCAGCAGTGATAATCGTGCTTGGTGCAATGGATCCCGAGGGTGGTCAAAGAGATCAGGGTGCTTATAATGTGCCCCTCTGCCACTGCCAGGTTGCAGAGGGGGGTACCCTAAGGATCCTGGGGTTGGTGAATGTGGTCAGTGGGTGAGGAGTTGACACAGGAACCCCTATTCCACCACTCCCCCATGGAATGGGGTCCCGTGTCTGGTCTGCCCCTTCCAGCCCTGGGCAACTTGAGCTCTCTGCTCAACCGTATCGTCCTGGTCTGAGTTTTTAAATTCTGATGTGGACTCCTCACCCTGAACTGCTCTGCCTGATAGCTGATGAGCAGTCCAGGCAGCCAGTAAAGAATCAATACAGAAACACTCTCTCTTTCCTAACATCTGTTCCCTCAGACTAAAGCCTTTAAAACAGCAGCTGGTACAAGTGATAGAGGCTTAGTCGAAACCCCACAACACTTGCGAAGCCTTCAAATCCCCTGAGACCCTTTGAAATGCAAGACTTCCATTCAATATTACTGAGCAATACCTTTCAAACATAGCTGCTTGGTGGATTGTTTCCTTTATCTTTCCCTTCACCCTTGAATGCATCTCAAGTACCCCACTTTGATGCTACCCACAAGGTTTATAAACACTCTTGCTATGATTGACAGCTCCTCACCACATCAAATAAGCTAAGCGGTTTCACTTCTTCCATGCCCACAGCAGAGCATGGGTGAACCCGCCTCTCATATCCTGAGCCCACCCAATCCCCAGGAAACTTGACAGCAGGCAGAGGGGAACATTATCAATTGCCTGACCACCTTGAACCTCCCCCCCCCCCCCCCTCCTCCCTTGGGCTCTACCGCATTAGGGCTGTGCTTGACCAGCCTCGCACCAAAGCCCAAATAGTAAATTTCCCACTCTGGGGGTCAGAGCATCACAGTGGGGGCGAGAATCGGGCTTCCAGCCTGTTAATGCATTCTTATCCTGAATTAGAATTTTCCTGTTGGCGCTGGCTGGCTAGCGCACTAAGTCTAGTGGCAGGGGAGCAAAGAATGGCAACAGATCTGGTACACCTGGCACCAAACCCGTTTTACGGGGGACGTTCCATTCTCAGGATTCCCGATCACAGAGACAGTGAATGGAGAATTCAGTCCATTGTGTTCTGTGCCTGTATTATTACCAGACTTTGCTTTTCATCAATAAACCCCTTGTTTACTTTTGGAAGCCTCCAGAGTGTAGACTCAAGCCCCCAGAGCAGTTAAACAACGACTTTAGTTTTGTCTTTATGGAGACACTAATAACAATAACAAATAACTAGGAAACCAAGGGTCTGGTGAGAAAGATTAATTGATGAAAATTAGAATTACTGACTTAATAATGCCAGGAAAATTAATGGAACTAAAAGCCAATAGATCCCCAGGGCCTGATAGTCTACATTCTTGGGTACTAAAGATGGTGTAATGGAATTAGTAGAAGCACTAGTTGTCATCTTCCAATATTCTGACCCGGCAGATTGGAGGGAGGCAAATGTAACCCCGCTATTTAAAAAAGAAGGGAGAGAGAAAACAGCCAATTACAGACCGGTTAGTCTAACATCAGTAACAGGAAAATTGCTAGAGTCTATCATAAAGGATGTAACAGGACACTTAGGAAACATCAACGGGATTAGACATACTCAACATGCATTTCTGAAAGGGAAATAATGTTTGATAAGCCTACTGGAATATTTTGAACTAGCAGAGTAAATAAGGGAGAAGCAGTGGATATGGAAAATGAAAAAAAAAATATGGCAGGCGGGATTCTCTCAGCCCGACGCCAGGCCGGAAAATCGCCGCGACCGGCGCAAATCGCACCACGCCGTCCCGGCGCTGGCACGCGATTCTCCGAATACGCTGTACCCCGCCCCCCCCCCCCCCCCCCCCCCCCCACCGATTCTTGACCTGGGATGGACTGAGCGGCTGTCGTAAAAAACCCAAGTCCTGCCAGCGCCATCCACACCTGCTCTCAGCCGGCGGGAACTCGGCGTGGAAGGGTCGGGGGGCGGCCTCCGATGTGGCTGGCCCATGATCAGGGCCCACCAATCGGCGGGCGGTCTCTGGCTGGGGTCCTCCTTTCTTCCGCGCCGACCCCTGTAGCCCTGCGCCATGTTGCGTCGGGGCCGGTGCGTTGAAGGGAGCCACTGCGCATGCGGCGTGAACCACCCCAGTGCCGTGCTGGCACCCTGTAGGGACCAGAATTGCTGATCCTGAGGCCGTGTCGATGCCGTCGAGACTGCATCAACACTTAGCCTCAGGATCACAGAATCCCGCCCGTCATATTTGGAATTTCAGAAAGCTTTTGATAAGAGGTTAGTGTGCATTAAAGCACGTGGATTGGGGGTAGGCAGTGTTTAGTGGGGTCCAGCAGGGATCAGTGCTTGGGCCCTAGTTATTCACAAACACATCAATGATTTGGATCAGGGAACAAATAGTAATATTTCCAAGTTTGCTGATGACACAAAACTTGGTGGGAATGTGAATGATGAGGAGGATGTTAAAAGGCTTCAAGTTGATTTAGAGTTGATTGAGTGGGCAAATATATGACAGATGTAGTACAATGTGGGTAAATGTGAAGTTATCCACTTTAGACAGAGAAACAGAATGGCTGAGTATTATTTAAATGGTGATAGATTGAGAAATGTTGACATACAAAGAGACCTGGGTGTCCTTGTACACTGGTCACTGAAAGCAAGCATGCAATACAGCAAGCCGTTAAGAAGGCAGATGGCCTTCAAAGCAGTACTATATGAGAAAGGATGTCTCACTGCAGCTGTACAAGGCCTTGGGTGAGACCACACATGGACTATTGTGTGCAGTTTTGGTCACCTTATCAAAGGATATACTCGCCATAGAGGGAATCCAGCGAAGGTTCACCAGACCGATTCTGGGAATGGCAGGATTCATAAAATCCAGAAGGAGGCCATTCGACCCATCAGGTCTGCACCGACCCTCTGAAAGAGCATCATAACCAGGCTCCCGCCCTATCCCTGCACCTCCACTTAACCCGCACATCCTTGGACACTAAGGGCAATTTACCATGGCCAATCCACCTAACCTGCACATCTTTGGACAGTGGGAGGAAACCAGAACACCCGGAGGAAGCCCACACAGACACAGGACGAACATGCAAACTCCACACTGGCAGTCGCTCAGGTCTGAATCAAACCTGGGTTCTTGGTGCTGTAAGGTAGCAGTGCTACCCACTGTGCCGACCGAAAAAATAATTTTGATTTTGCAAACTCTTGCTGAGGTATTCCTAATAGCCATTGCAAGGTGTTGTTGCTTTTGTATTGACGTTAATGGTATTGCCTTCAATAAATAAATTTGATTGCAAGGTGGCGGCCAATCGAACCTCAAGGGGTAATATCGTTGCCCTGGTATGTTTCAAAAATAGGTGTGGTTCCTGATGTGTTGGGTGCTTTGGATCCGTGGAACACATACAGGCTACCAACACTTAAAATAGTACAACACTATTTTATTAAGCTGGAAACTGTTGAACATACTTTCACTATGGGTTAACACAATGTTAGATTAAACTAAAGACCTATGCCTATCCTAACCAGTCTATGCACCCAGCACATGGTGAAGATCTGTGCTGTAAGCTGTAAGCTCTGCGTGTCATTGGGAGACATGCTATGCGGGTTGACAATGCGGTCCAGTTTTAGAAGAACCCCGTCTACTACCGCCAGATCATCTCTGACATTACAGAATTGAGTGCATTGGCCCGTGAGCCACCCGTCCGTTAGGTGGCGCATGACAAGCTGTAGCAAGGGGTCAGCTGCCGTCTCGTGGCGAATTTGGATGAGGCGTTCATCCAAGGCAGGTAGATTGGAGGCCGCGAATGCCACATGGGCGTCAGCCTGGCAGACAAACCCCGTTGGGTCACATGGAGTGTTGACTGCCCTGGAGAGAGCGTCAGCAATGAGGAGGTCCTTGCCTGGGGTGCATACCAGCTGGAAGTCGTATCGCCGGAGCTGGAAAAGAATATGCTGGAGGCGAGGCGTCATGTCGTTCAAGTCTTTCTGTATTGTATTGACCAGCGGGCGATGGTCGGTCTCAAAGGCATATTGAGGAAGTCCGTAGACATAATCGTGAAATTTAACCACACCGGTCAGAAGGCCCTGGCACTCCTTTTCTATCTGCGCGTAGCGCTGCTCCGTGGGGGTCATCGCACGTGACGCATATGCAACGGGGGCCCATGATGAGGCCTTATCACGTTGAAGGAGCACTGCCCCAATGCCGGATTGACTGGCATCGGTCGAAATTTTGGTCTCCTTTGCTGGATCAAAGAAGGCTAAGACCGGGGCCGTGGTCAGTTTTGCCTTGAGTTCCTTCCACTCACGCTCGTGGGCAGGGAGCCATTGGAAGTCTGTCGTCTTCCTGACCAGGTTCCTGAGAGCCGTGGTATGAGAGGCAAAGTTAGGGATGAATTTCCCTAAAAGATTGACCATGCCCAGAAATCGGAGGACCGCCTTCTTGTCCTCTGGTGTTTTCATAGCTGTGATGGCAGCTACCTTGTCCACGTCCGGCTGCATACCCAATTGGGAGATGTGGTCCCCGAGGAACTTAAGTTCTGTCCGACCAAAAAAGCATTTGGCCCTGTTGAGGCAGAGGCCATGCTCATGTATACGTCTGAATACGCGCTGGAGTCGACTAACATGCTCCTGCGGGGTGGTGGACCAAATGATTATGTAATCGACATATCTTCCAAAGGGGGTGTTAAACGTGCAGAGTTTCCTGCTGGATTTATCAAGCTGGATTTGCCAGAATCCTTTTGAGGCGTCAAGTTTGGTAAAGAGCTTGGCGCGAGCCATCTCACATGTGAGCTCTTCGCGCTTGGGAATTGGATAGTGCTCTCTCATAATATTGCGATTTAGATCCTTGGGATCAATGCAAATTCTCAATTCGCCGGAAGGCTTTTTTACACATACCATGGAACTGACCCAGTCGGTCGGTTCCGTGACTTTGGAAATCACTCCTTGGTTCTGGACGTCCTGCAGCTGCTGCTTGAGGCGGTCCTTAAGGGGTGCTGGGACCATGCGCGGTGTGTGCACCACAGGCGTGGCATTCGGTTTTAATAAAATCTTGTAGGTGTACGGGAGGGTGCCCATGCCCTCGAAGACTTTGTGGTACTGGTTGAAAATGGCGTCGAGCTGCACCCTGAGGTCTGTGTCCTGAAAGGCAGACGCGTCAGCAGGAGAGAGAGAGTGAACTCTCTGAACTAGGTTCAACAGCTTGCATGCCTGCGCGCCAAGCAGGGAGGCTTTCGAGGAGCCCACGATTTCAAAGGAAAGGATGGCTTTGCGTGACCTGTGCGTCACTTCAAGTTGGCATGAGCCGCTGGCAGCAATGGCATTGCCATTATAATCTAATAGCTGGCAGGCTGATGGCAGGATGGCTGGTTTGACACGAAGACTTTGGAGGTCAGAGCGCGCAATGAGATTGGCGGAGGCACCGGTGTCCATGCGGAATTGTATTTGGGACCAGTTGACCGTAAGGGTGGCACACCACTTATCGTCTGGATCGATGCTGTATACCGATAGAGGCTGGATTCTTTGCTTCGGGGACACCCTGTTTTTTGTAATGATACCACTCGAAAAGGCGCTTTCGGGTCCTTGGTGTCAATATCGGGTAGCAGGTCCGAATCGGGCTTGGTGACCGTGGGTTGAATGGCCCGGACATTCCTGCGAGGCTGGCTGGAGCGACGAGAGTTGGCAGGTTGAGCCGATCTGCATAAAGCAGCGTAGTGGCCAAGTTTGCCACATCGCAGGCATCGTCGGGATTTGGCAGGACATTACCGCTTTAAGTGGGCGGAGCCACAGTTGCCGCACGTTATAGCGTCAGTACGTTCGCTGCGCCACCGCGCATGCACGGTGCGGTTGTACGTGGTGTGCGCCTGCGCAGTACATGTGTCGACGTCGACGTCCCCTCGTTCGGTGCGCACAAGCGCGTGAGTCCGCGAAAAATGGCCACCCTCATCCAGGATGAGGCCCTGGAGTTGCTCGATTGCTTGGACCCATTCTGCCTCGTGGGGACCTTGCTACACCGTTTCAGCCGCTTGGATGTGGGAAGACCGACTAGTGGAGTGTTCATGTAGCACGCAGGTCTCGATAGCAATCGTTAGGGTGAGCTGCTTTACCTTGAGGAGCTGCTGACATAGGGGGTCCGACTGAACACCGAAAACGATCTGGACGCCATCATGGAGTTGGAGGTGGACCCGTAATTACAGGACTGCACAAGGATGCAGAGGTGGGTGAGAAAGGACTGGAAAGGTTCTTCCTTACCCTGCAAACGCTGTTGGAATACATAGCGCTCAAAACTTTCATTCACCTCAATGTCGCAGTGACTGTCAAACTTAAGGAGGACCATCTTGAATTTTGATTTATCTTCATCATCAGCAAAGGTGAGAGAATTGAAAATGTGGATGGCATGGTCCCTGGCCATGGATAGGAAGTGAGCGATCTTCCTAGTGTCTGAGGCAGCTTCCCGGTCTGTGGCATCAAGGTAGAGCTGGAAGCGTTGTTTGAATATCTTCCAGTTGGCCCCTAGGTTACCGGTGATGCGGAGCGGCGGCGGTGGGCGGACGCTGTCCATTTTGCAGGATGGCTGTATGCTGGTGGAAGGCAGATCACTTGCAGGTATGTCTAAGAAGTTCTAACATCCCTCAACTACTGGTACCATGATGTGTTGGGTGCTCTGGATCCGTGGAACACATACAGGCCACCAACACTTAAAATAGTGCAACACTATTTTATTAAGTTAGAAACTGTTGAACATACTTTCACTGTGGGTTAACACAATTTTAGATTAAACTAAAGACCTATGCCTATCCTAACCAGTCTATGCACTCAGCACATGGTGAAGATCTGTGCTGTAAGCTCTGTCCTTCTGAGCTGCATCCTGAATGAGCGGGAAAACTGATGCCCTCTGTCTTCATAGTGAGTGTGCTCTAACTGGTGATTGGCTGCAGTGTTGTGTGTGTTGATTGGTCTTGCTGTGTGTGTGTCCATCAGTGTGTGTGTCTGCACCATGATATACTGGTGTATATTATGACAGTTCCTGGATAATGTGCCTTGCACAAGCAAAAAATTATTTTCCTTTTGTCTTTTCAAGTTTAATTTAGAGACATTTTATTTTGGTACTTCTTCTGCCTGCTGTGTGCAGTGAAGGGATGACATTATCTAGATCCAATATCGTTTCACCACCTTGTATTTACATGATAAGTTTTACTTCTTGGTTTAACAGGGTTTTGCAAGATTGATTCAGGCTTTTATTATGCAGCCAAGCATGGTTACATCCTCAGAGGTGTTCCAGTATAAACAACACAAGATCTCAGAAAGAAAAGAGGACAGCACTGATTCCATCAATCACGTCCCACAATGATGCAGCCAGTGCATAAACAATGGACCGTGGTGACATTTAGACAATTATGCAGTTCTTAGCTGTTATTTTGATGCTTAGAAATGAAATTATGCATAAATAGATGTTCAGCTTTTCAAACGTTTCAACTGCTTTAAAACACTTGACACCAAATGATGGAATTTCTGAATTAATTGTCCAGAATGCTAATTTGATTTGTTGATTTATTATGTTTGTATTTCAAGATGACAAGAAATGATATTAATGAGAAGTAAAAATATGCAAATTTTTAAAAAATGGGCGAAAGCTAAGCTCATGATTTTATTTATCAAACTGCTTCCCTTGGATTATTTCACACGAGAGGGATATGATTGACGTCTAATCAAACATCACATTTTTTCCAAATTGGCAAATTTAACTATAAAATTACAAGTTACTGTTGCTGATGATTTGTGCATCCATACAATGCTCTTTTAATGAGGACTTATAACCATTTAAAAATAATGGAGTTAACTCACGGTCTGAGTAAATTGGAATAAAATACTGGCAGACAAAAAACGTACTAATGGAGCAATGGGCAGCCTTTGAGGATCAAATGGTTCTGTACAGTCTAGGTACACTCCCACAGGGGAAAAGAGAGGACAACTGCCTGGATGATTAAGGAGTTAGAGAGTAAGATGGAGCAGGAAAAAGGGGCGCATGATAGATGTCAGCTACATAATACAAAGGAGAGGCAAGCTCAATATAAAAACCTGCCGAAAAGTGAAAAAAGGAAATAAGGGGAGCAAAGAGACAGTACAAGAATAAATTGGCAGCTAATACAAAAGAGAATTCTAAGGTCTTCTACAGATATATTAACAGTAAAAGTATTAGAGGAGCCATGGGCCAGGTTTGAGGCCAAAATGGAGGTCTATTGGTGGAGGCAAAGGTTTGGCTGAGGCACGAAGGCCTGGATCTTTGCAGAGTCAGGGAGACCCCAAGAGCTTTACAAAATGGTGGATGTGACCTGATTCCAAGATTCCTAGCACCCCTAGCTTTCACCAGCGAGCCTGTGCTCCCAAGCTGGCTGGCTCTCTTGCAGGGGTGGACATCTGCTAGCAGCACAAACCCTACAATTTTCATGTAGTCAGGCCAGCTTTTCAAGGAGACATGGTTCACAGACTCTCAGATAATTGACTGCAAGAGGGAGATCTTTGAAAGATAACTTGAAAAGGTCTTACCCAACACCCCACTCTCCTGACCAATCTATGCATGTCATTCACCCCCAAGGCCCCTCATACCAGTCATGGCAAGCCATTCCGCTTCACCCCACCTCCAATGACACCGTATACTCTCTGTGCCAAATCGTGCTCCCCCCCTATTTTGTCAATTGCTCAATGTTTGTTTACACAACATTAAGAGGTGTCAAGTGCATGTAGCCTCTGCTGTTGATACTGTAAAGGTCTAGTTGATTAACATATTTATAAAATTGTAGTAACATGTTTTGTTTTAATAAAGTTATGAATGGTTGGTTTTTCAAGCTCTTCATATACCATTGTTTCTATAGGGTTAATTGGTTCTGTATAGAGAGTATACTGGTTAAATGGGCATGGAAGTGCTATGAACTGGGATGGAGGGTATGAGGAGACACTGGGGGATTGATAGGGATGCTTCATGTGGCATGGGGGATATGGGGATGGGTGAAGGGGCTTAGGTTAGCATGAAGGATGTGAAGGGGCATTGAGGATGGGTGAGGAGCATGGGTTGTCATGAATTGACATGAAAGGGGAGTGGTTGAAGGGGTTAGACTCTATCAGGGGCAAAGGCTAGAGATTTCAGTATTGGATAAAACAATGAGGACGATGTCCCAAAGCACCACAGTAGGCCTTTTAAATAACCTGCCTCGGCACTTGGCCGTCCCTGTGGCCACCTCCAAACTGGTTCCAGGGGCAATGGGCCCAACACCAACATGCACCTGCCCTCCTCTACCCTACCCAGGGATAAACATTTGCATCTTTTCAAACACATTCTTCCGAGATGAGCATGCCGAGTTGGGAAATTACCCAACTACTACTGCCTACATCTAACATGAAAATCCAGCCGTAAAGGAGTACTTTGCATCAGTGTTTATCCAGAAACATGACTTTACCAATGCTATTGTAAATAAGGTGGCCAGGAGAGCTGGCAGTAGTAAAAGTAAATATTACCTGCTCAGGATAACATGCATCGTAGAGAGTACACTGGTTAAATGTGGGAAGAGCCGACATCTTGGATTTGGGCTCAAAGACATAAATGTTACAAACTTTTTCAATGAAGGGAGAAGGACAAACTGGGCAATTACAGGCCAGAAAATATCAAGTCAGTGGTGGAGAAGCCTTTAGAAAGAACAATCTTGTGGAAGATTAACAGCCACTTGGACAAGTGTGAACTAATGCAGGAGAGTCAGCATTGGCTTTGTTAAGGGCAAATTGCTTTTGACTTGCTGGATTGAGTTTGTTGGCGAGGTAACAGGATAACAGATGAGGACATCACAGACATTGAATGGATCCGGACTTTCAAAGATGTTTGATAAAGTACCACAGATTAGACTTCTTCGTAAAATTGAACGTCATGGAATAAAAGGGACATTACGAGGATGGATACAAAATTAACAAAGACATAGAAAATGGAGAGTTGTGGGGCGGGATTCTCCGTTGGCTGACGCTGAAATCAGGAAACGCAATTAAGTGGAGAAGAGATTCCAGCAGCAAAATTGCACCAGACGCCGGTTTGACGCCAAATCGCAATTCTCCATCACTGCGACAGCGGTGTCAATGCAGTCCAAATGCACGTACAGAAAACACCTTTTGCATATCATTAGCGGGCCTGACCTGGTATTCTCCGGGGCATCCGCAATTCTCTGCCTCCAATGGGCCGAGTTCCCGACAGCATGGTTCACTTTTGCTTTTTTAAATCCTGAAACTGGCATTGTGGCTGCTGAGGGAGCAAGGTTACGGTAAATGTCCAACATCGCCATAGTTTGCTGACAGTTGTGCCGCTAGCTGGTGGGGCTTCTGCCAGAGCCGTGGGGAGTAGCGGGAGGTGGCCAGAATGCGGGCTGTGGGGGTCAGGGTGAATGGGCACGGCACACCATTGCCGCAGTCGGAAAGGCAGCCATGCTGCTGCGTACGCCGTTGACAGCCCACTGTGGACTTAGGGCCACGGGTCGTATAGGAGTGTCGTCCCCCCCCCCCCCCCCAGGCCTCCCCCCGAGGTGCCCTTTGGCTCCAGCCGACCCGTCAGCTGTATGGGTGCATTCCAGCACAACTGGTGCCATCTTGTTGCCTGGGATGGTTTGTGTGGGGAGTGAAGTGTGTTTATGCAGCTGCAGCTTGTCAGCCTCCCGAGTGTCATTTACGGACCCAGCGAATCCCGCACCGTTTTTCATTGGAATCGATTGTATTCCACGTGGCGCCGGCGCGAGCCCCTCCACAGTCACTGAACCGGTTCAGGTTCGGCACCAGTTTTGCTGTCACGAAAGTCCACGAATCCTGCCCCAGCGCCAACACTTATTCTCAGAAAAGGAGAGTCCAGCCCGTGGTTTTTCAGGTGGGCGTGGAGATGTTAATCTGCTGGAGTTCGCCAAGGTTCACAGGAGAAGGCAAGCAGATACTTCTGACAGTTTGTAGGTGCCAAACGTATAATTTAATAAGGAAACCTCATATCTCCGGAGGCGTGTGTGTGTGTGTGGCTACATGAGCCTGTGTGCCTGGGTTTACATGAGCATGTGAGTGATTCTTTAGCTTCGCCTCTTTCCCCTGACCCCACCGCTCTGCCCCCATCCCCCACCCTTCCCTAATGAGCGAAAGGCACACAAGTTTTTATCAGTTAGCTCTGCTGCTTGGCACTTTTTAATAGTAATTTTTATTAATTACTTTTCTTAATTATCAATTTTTTGCTTTGACGTTGATTTATTTTGAAGTTTATGCTTAATATTCTGCCAAACCTGGGGCGGGATTCTCCGCGAACCGGCAGGGCGGGCCACTCCGGCACCGGGGAGTGGCGTCAACCACTCCGGCGTCGGGCAGTCCCAAAAATTCCGCGCCTTCAGGGGCTAGGCTGGTGCTGGAGTGTTTTACGCCATGCCAGCTGGCGCGAAAGGGCATGGCGCCACGCCAACCAGCGCCGAAGGGCCTCCCCCAGCCGGCGCGAGGCGCTAGCATGTGCTGGCGTCATCCTAGAGAATGCGCAGGGGGGTTAATCTCCGCACCGGCCCTGGCCGAGGTTGACAGCGGATGTTGCGGAGGGAGAGTGCCCCCACAGCACAGGCCCGCCCACGGATCGGTGGGCCCCGATCGCGGGCCAGGCCACCAAGGGGGCACCCCCTGGGGCCAGATCCCCACACGCCCCCCGAGGACTCTGCAGGCTGCCCGTGGAGCCAGGTCCCACTGGTAAGGACCTGTTGTGATTTACACTGGCGGGACCGGCCGAATACGGGTGGCCACTCGTTCCATCACGGGCCGGAGAATTGCTGGGGGGGGGCGCTGCCAACGGCCCCCGACCAGCGCGATTCCCACCCCTGCCAAAACCCCGGCACCGGAAAATTCGGCAGCCGGCGGCGTCGGGATTCACGCCGCCTTCCGGCGATTCTCCGATCTGGTGGGGGGTCGGAGAATCCCGCCCCTTATCTTTCTGAAATTTGCTATCTGAAATGTGGTCCCTCAGGCGAAAAGGTTGGACAGTCCTGGAGTACAAGATCAGCTTTGCACCTCATCAAAATAGATGACTGTTGAAAACAAGGGAGGTGCAGCCAACTTTACAGCGATGGAGCTAACCACACCACAGCCTAGTATGATAACTAATCTTTTCCCAGTGCTTTTATATATTCAGCCTAGATTCCGATTAAGATAGTAATTCTAAAATCTATTTGTTTACTCGTGGAGCTTTATTGGCTCTTGGTTGCAATACAACTGCCTAATGTTTTTTTTATAAGTGCTTCACATTGTTGATACGGCTGCTTTCAAGAAACTTAACTCATGGATTTTTATGGGCTCTTGAGCCATTTCTACCTGTTATAATAGGTCTTGTGAGTTCTGTTCATAAAGTGGACCAAGAAGCAAGTTAAGCTTAAACTTACACCTTATTTCTAACATCTACAATTCAAATTGGATCACTTAAACCAGCTCTATTTCCTACCACTTCTTTCAGAGGTACCCATAAAGATGCCACAGCCCGCTGGCGACTTTCCATTGGCTGTCATAGAAAGAATGTCACAGGATCCCCACAGTGCAGAAGGAGGCTAATTGGCCCATCAAGTCTGCACTGACCATTCGCAAGACTGCCCTACACAGGTCCAATTCCCACTCTATCCCTGTAACCCCACTTAACCTTCAGACACTTCGGGGCAATTTTGTCATGGCCAATGTCCACCTAGCTGTAAGTATTCTCAGAGGTAAAAGTTTTATTTAGTGGCACCTTAATACAGCCTGTGAAGCAATGGTGTTCTGTTGGCATGGCTGGGCACCTGAGAGATTCGGTGGTAGCTTGAATGCACATGGTGTTCCAGGGCAGAAGAATACTGAAAGGAGAGGTTGAAATCCTGGATGTGGATTCTTGGTGAAGACACCTGAGAGCAAGCCTTGTGTAGTAGAAGATTTCAAAGAATGTTCCTCGAGAGCGGAGTTTGGAAATCATTGTGTGAAAGCCAGAGTCCACGGAGACCAGTTGATGCACAGTGTGACAAGCATCTGGGGAATTTGATGAGAAATCCACAGAAGCTGTTTAGGTGGCACCTGTGACTTTGTTTCAAAATGTGCACCACATATCACCTATTGGCTTACATGGACTGTGTACTTATCAAGAGCATTAGAATACAAGATATATTTTATACCTTGTGTAATTCTTATAAATCTGTATATACCTATAAAGTTATAGCTGGGATGAAGGAATAGTATATTATATGTCAACCTTTTCTTGTTTAGTAAATGGTTTATTCTTTTGTTAAAAGTTAATTGGCAGTGACGTGACTCTTCATCCATGTCTCCAAACAAAAAATAAAAGTTACAATCTATTGAGCCAGGGTTCTG
Organism: Scyliorhinus torazame; assembly: GCF_047496885.1. Classification (NCBI taxonomy): domain Eukaryota; kingdom Metazoa; phylum Chordata; class Chondrichthyes; order Carcharhiniformes; family Scyliorhinidae; genus Scyliorhinus; species Scyliorhinus torazame. The sequence continues at coordinate 147,579,990 of NC_092723.1, read as the reverse complement.
CTTTGGGACTGTCCAGAAGTAACACCAGCAGGGATCGTTACAGAAATAAAATAACCTTAAGATTGGTGTGTCTTACATGAGAATTCTTGGGGAAGTAGTAAGAAATAAACCTGAATGCGCAGCATGCATTGTTATAAACCATACTGGTATTAAGTTAATAGTGTTTGGTTTGTTTTAGTCTTTCAGTACATTAAAGTTTGTTTTGGTCTATTGGTTAAAACAACGTGTTCAGATTGCTCTTTAAGTATTCACGTTACCTAACAGGATCACAACAACTTAACTAATCCTGAATTTAATTAACTAAAAGAATTCTTGTTGATAATTTTTCAAACTGCATCAACCACACACCTTGCAGCCTCGGTACGTTTTCAACAAAGACTGAACAAGCACTGATCAGCAGAGAGAACACTGGTTGTAACCAGGAGCACGGATGTGATCTCCAGCACTATGCCATAATCGGATGCAGGAGACTGTTTAGCAGATAAGGTACTTTATCCAATATTCCCTGCCTCCTTCCGAAGCAAGATTAAATCTGACTGTGCTGGAAATTATGCAGTACAATTCTCAATCTTTGTGGACTGCTTCACAACATTTGACGCCAAATCCACATTTATTGCAAGTTCCATTGGTCCATGTTTTCTGCAAAGAATCCTTGTTGTAACTGAAAGATCCATGTTGTTTCAAAGTGGGAACAATTTACAATTTCACCGTACATATCTAAGCCTATGAAATCATGGACATTCACAAGCTAAACAGTTTGTGGTCAAAGTGACAATGTGGCACTAGATTTTGCAGTTGTTTGAAACAAAATCACTTCAAACCAGGAAAACACTTCCCAATTATTATTTCCACTATCCACTCAACTTTCATTTCATAAGGAGACAAAAAGAACATTCTTTAGAGCTTGTGATTATAATGTGAAATTCTCTGCTAAAGTACACATCATTGAAGCATAATTCATAAATATTTACACAGAATTATTTGCTCGAAAAAGGATAATGTTAAAGGATATTAACAGCAAGCAAAATGGTAGCTCATCGAGGAAAATATCAGTGTGAACCCGACGGGCTAAATGTGTCCTTTGTGCAGAAACATCCTGTGATTCTTTGAGAAGGAAAGAGAGGAAGCAAGAGAATTAGGAAGATTGTTGGGGTACACAGTCGACTGATTGTTGAAGCTTGACCATAGCGAAGTGGAAAGGGTATAGTGCGAAGAAAGAGTTGCAACAGACAGTGGGGAAGTATGTAAAAATAGAGAGGAAGCAATGCCACAGTTTGATTCAAAGACTAGAACCTTAAAGTCAGTCCTTCGGGAATTAATTCATGGTGCCAACAGAGGTGATGGCTGTGAGTGTGGCTAACAACCAGATTGATTGGACATCAAAAAGTCCAGGCCTACCAACAAGGGATGCTGTGAATATTCTGGTTCACATAATTGGTCAACCTCAGTGATAGAGATATCGCAGGCATCTCGAGGCAGCTCTCCTGGTTATAGTCAATGAGTATTGGATGGTCCAGAGGCCAGTACTCCAGTAAGTTGAGGAGCTGATCCAGTTTTATGAAATTGAAAGGGGGAAGCCAGGGGCAATACAATTCAAACTTTATTTTTGGAGTCATGTTGAACACTCTGCTTCTATTTACTGCACATCCAAATGGGTAAACGGGAGTTTGATAGGTTAAGTGAAGATGAGGAACTTACAGGGTTATGGACAAAAGGCAGGAGTGTGGCACATTTGCTCTTCCAAAGAGCCTGCACAGGCAAGGTGGGTGAAATGTCCACTAAGATGGTGTGGATGAGAAATCCATTTGTGTAGCATTGCTATGCAGAAATATGTTCATTCTCCAGGGACAGTTGGCATTGCTCACCATTAGCTGCATGGTCCACGTGGCATTCTTCAGTAAGTAATCCATCGCAGGTCACATAGGTATGGACCTGCAACGCTTTCTGCAGGTGAATGGTGTTCCCTCTGATTCTCCATTTATCCACCTATTTCATCATTCCCTGATGTCAACTACTATTCTCACTATTTACTCGATCACTAAGCTTGTGTCATCTGCAAACTTTGAGCTTGTGCCCTTGAAATCCAACTCCTGATCACTGACATAAATCAAAAATAGCAGCTGTCTCAAGATCAACTTCTGAGGCCACTACTGTAAATGTCCCGTCAATCTGAAAAAACAACCTTTCACCATTACCCACTGATTTCTATCCCTCAGCTAATGTTGGATCATACTGCCACTGCCGTTTTGACCCCATGGGCTTCAATCATCTTCAAAATACAGACATACGTCCTAAAAAAAATGATTTGATGGCAATGCTGAATGGATTCAATCAATTCAATGCCGTTTTCAAGGAATCTAGAAAGGCAAATAATAAAATGCATGTGGATCATTGAATATATAAATACACCAACTAAGGAGCACAGCTTCATCTTCAAATAAAACATGTTGAATTTCATAGCAAGTTGACTGCAGTGTCGGACAGAACTGTGGACGTTGCATTTTCTGTGACAGTCTCTGGGTATCTCCACCAGCCCAGCATGTTCAGGAAGATCACAAATTTATGACACAATTTGATTCACAAGCAAATGAGCAAATTATATTACATCATCATCAGCTTAGCAACAGAGCTCATCACCAAGTGACAGCAAACCATCTGCCAAGCACAACTTAATATTCAATGTGAGTTTTGGGACCTACCTCAGCTGGGAAAGAAATATTTTCTAAAAGACAGGAAAAATATTCTCTTGAAGTACAACAGCTAACTTGCAACCCATGTTGGCAATCGAGTATTATCAAACCGCATATACGCTTTCCTCAAATTCTCTTTCCTTTCCCTGAAGATATGAATCATGCTGAGACTTGGCTCCATGGTGGCGATTGTCCCCTGATGGCCATTCATCAAGCACAAGTGAAGCATGATGTACTTGAAGATGATCTCATTCGGGGGCATCACAGTCAAGTCCACTTCTGCCTGTTTGTGTATTTTCTGTTTGGGATTATTCCTTAGCATTCTGGAGCAAGACACTTTGAATGAATTTTCCCTTCCATAGCCCAATGTACAATGGTGGATTATAGGCTCTGCCATTACCAATGGCGAATGACATAAACTGGAGAGGGGAAGAACTTTGGACAGGAAGTTTGGATTTCGCCACATATTATGCCAGATATTATACGTCTCCTTGATAGGTTCCCTGCCTGGAGGGGTTTGTCTTCCAGTCAGTCGGCACGGACTCCAGAGAAGGCAGATTTTTTTTCCAATGGCGGTGATTCCTGCCTGCCACTGGGGAAGTCAGTGGGGAACGCGCCCCTCCGGGTCAGGGCTGCCCTGCAGCCATTTGATGCTCTGAGGAATGTTAATTTTGAACTCCCTCACTTAGGAGGAAGCCCCACTTCAGGGAGATGCTGGCCAATCTGATTGATGACAGCTCTGTGCTCCCAACAGTGCCACCAGGAGTGATAGCCACTCCTGGGACTACAAACAGTCCCCCGAATCAAAGTACTGGAGTCCCAGGGGACAGGGAGGGAGGAAGTTACGGTCATGAGTTGAAGTGCAGGTAGGGAGGTAGCACCCGGGTGGCTCAGGCACATGGCGAGTGCCTAATCTCTAAAGGGGGTCAGTAATTGAGGTGCCCAACCCCATCCACTCAAGGCCGAAGCAGGATAACCTGCCAGGCTTCCACACGCCCCAATCCTCTAAGCCCCTCCTCATTTCCTGAGCCTTTCACGTTGACCTCAATTTTGAGGCCTGGATATGAAGTAGCCCTTGAGTGGCAATTAATTGGCCATTTAATGGCCTCAGTTGGGTTAAGGGTGAACGAACCACCTGCCCAACCCCCTCAAAATTGCAAAGGATGCTGGCAGGAAGACTACTGAGGAAATGTTATAGTTCTCCCTCATGCAAACATGCCAGTGGGTGACTGAAAGATAAGAACGTGCCTTTAGAATGTAGGGTCTGATCCCTACTCCAGGGGAGGGAGAATCCAAACCCCAACTCTGGAGAGTGTGGGGAGGGGGCAGTTGCCATATGGTCCGATCCAATCTGTTAAGCCAACTAAATCAGAGACTGTTGGTTTCATTAAATATGGAAAATGGCAGTCCACCTCCTGGGAGTAGGTTCGCTTGCTGTGCACCTCTTGTGCACCTCTTCAAGGGCAGCACGGTAAAATTGTGGATAGCACAATTGCTTCACAGCTCCAGGGTCCCAGGTTCGATTCCGGCTTGGGTCACTGTCTGTGCGGAGTCTGCACATCCTCCCCGTGTGTGCATGGATTTCCTCCGGGTGCTCCGGTTTCCTCCCACAGTCCAAAGATATGCAGGTTAGGTGGATTGGCCATGATAAATTGCCCTTAGTGTCCAAAAATTGCCCTTAGTTTTGGGTGGGGTTACTGGGTTATGGGGTTAGGGTGGGGGTGTTGACCTTGGGGAGGGTGCTCTTTCCAAGAGCCGGTGCAGACTCGATGGGCCGAATGGCCTCCTTCTGCACTGCAAATTCTATGATCTATGATCTATCTTGTCTTGCCTCCATTGTACCCGGGTGGGCTGAAGGCAGTTTGGGATCAGGTTTGTGAATAAAACTTTAACATTTGATCCAATCCCCAACCCAGCCTCTTTGGGGGAAGAAGTACACCCACAGTGCTTACAAACAGCTCTCAGCAAAGATAAGACACAGAACCAAGAATTTGCTGACTTGAGTGACTCAATATCAAAGCAGCTGGTGAAGGCATGAAGGTATCAGGAAAGGTATCAGAAACACTGTATATTCTTTCTAAAGAGCAACAAATCAGAAAAGCAAATATGGAGCATCTGTGGTCAGATTAAACTGTGCTATCTATCTGTGCTACTGGTCCAACAATGATACATTACTTTATGTTATTTACTTTTATCATACAGGATGCTCTGGTAGTTCAATGGTCATCACTTGTGAATTTTACATTAACTTTATCCATGAGAGTGAAAAACATACTGCTCAAACTCCAGTCATTTATTTTGTCTGTAACTCTTGTTTAACAAGTATTTTGTTTATATAGCACCTTTAATGTAATGAAATGTCCTAAGGCCCTTCTCAGGAACATTATAAAACAAAATATGATACCAAATCAAGTAAGGAGGTACGAGGTCAGATGACCAAAAGTCTCCTCAAGGAGGCAAGTTTTATGAAGTGACATAAAGGTGAGGTAGAGAGGCACAATAATTCCAGAGCTTGTGGCCCAAGCAACTGAATGCCTAGGAGAGCAATTATGAGTGGTAATGCGCAAGAGGTAGAAGAATACAGGTATATCTGAGATTTGTTGGGTTGGAGCAGAGGTAGGGAGGAACAAGGCCATGGAAGGTTAGTAAAGAGTGGCAAACACTGGTATGAGTTTCTGTGGTAAATTAGAGGTCCATAAATTTGCTGGACCTGGATATTTCATGCCGAGTATTGCAAATTGGGCTTTAAAAAAAACATTTATTGAATTCATTTTCAAACAAAGAACAAAGAACAAAGAAATGTACAGCACAGGAACAGGCCCTTCGGGCCTCCAAGCCCGTGCCGACCATGCTGCCCGACTAAACTACAATCTTCTACACTTCCTGGGTCCATATCCTTCTATTCCCATCCTATTCATATATTTGTCAAGATGCCCCTTAAATGTCCCTATCGTCCCTGCTTCCACTACCTCCTCCGGTAGCGAGTTCCAGGCACCCACTACCCTCTGCGTAAAAAACTTGCCTCGTACATCTACTCTAAACCTTGCCCCTCTCACCTTAAACCTATGCCCCCTAGTAATTGACCCCTCTACCCTGGGGAAAAGCCTCTGACTATCCACTCTGTCTATGCCCCTCATAATTTTGTATACCTCTATCAGGTCTCCCCTCAACCTCCTTCGTTCCAGTGAGAACAAACCGAGTTTATTCAACCGCTCCTCATAGCTAATGCCCTCCAAACCAGGCAACATTCTGGTAAATCTCTTCTGTACCCTCTCTAAAGCCTCCACATCCTTCTGGTAGTGTGGCGACCAGAATTGAACACTATACTCCAAGTGTGGCCTAACTAAGGTTCTATACAGCTGCAACATGACTTGCCAATTCTTATACTCAATGCCCCGGCCAATGAAGGCAAGCATGCCATATGCCTTCTTGACTACCTTCTCCACCTGTGTTGCCCCTTTCAATGACCTGTGGACCTGTACTCCTAGATCTCTTTGACTTTCAATACTCTTGAGGGTTCTACCATTCACTGTATATTCCCTACCTGCATTAGACCTTCCAAAATGCATTACCTCACATTTGTCCAGATTAAACTCCATCTGCCATCTCTCCGCCCAAGTCTCCAGACAATCTAAATCCTGCTGTATCCTCCGACAGTCCTCATCGCTATCCGCAATTCCACCAACCTTTGTGTCGTCTGCAAACTTACTAATCAGACCAGTTACATTTTCCTCCAAATCATTTATATATACTACAAAGAGCAAAGGTCCCAGCACTGATCCCTGTGGAACACCACTGGTCACAGCCCTCCAATTAGAAAAGCATCCCTCCATTGCTACTCTCTGCCTTCTATGGCCTAGCCAGTTCTGTATCCACCTTGCCAGCTCACCCCTGATCCCGTGTGACTTCACCTTTTGTACTAGTCTACCATGAGGGACCTTGTCAAAGGCCTTACTGAAGTCCATATAGACAACATCTACTGCCCTACCTGCATCAATCATCTTAGTGACCTCCTCGAAAAACTCTATCAAGTTAGTGAGACACGACCTCCCCTTCACAAAACCGTGCTGCCTCTCACTAATACGTCCATTTGCTTCCAAATGGGAGTAGATCCTGTCTCGAAGAATTCTCTCCAGTAATTTCCCTACCACTGAAGTAAGGCTCACCGGCCTGTAGTTCCCGGGATTATCCTTGCTACCCTTCTTAAACAGAGGAACAACATTGGCTATTCTCCAGTCCTCCGGGACATCCCCTGAAGACAGCGAGGATCCAAAGATTTCTGTCAAGGCCTCAGCAATTTCCTCTCCAGCCTCCTTCAGTATTCTGGGGTAGATCCCATCAGGCCCTGGGGACTTATCAACCTTAATATTTTTTAAGACACCCAACACCTCGTCTTTTTGGATCACAATGCGACCCAGGCTATCTACACCCCCTTCTCCAGACTCAACATCTACCAATTCCTTCTCTTTGGTGAATACTGATGCAAAGTATTCATTTAGTACCTCGCCCATTTCCTCTGGCTCCACACATAGATTCCCTTGCCTATCCTTCAGTGGGCCAACCCTTTCCCTGGCTACCCTCTTGCTTTTTATGTACGTGTAAAAAGCCTTGGGATTTTCCTTAACCCTGTTTGCCAATGACTTTTCGTGACCCCTTCTAGCCCTCCTGACTCCTTGCTTAAGTTCCTTCCTACTTTCCTTATATTCCACGCAGGCTTCGTCTGTTCCCAGCCTTTTAGCCCTGACAAATGCCTCCTTTTTCTTTTTGACGAGGCCTACAATATCACTCGTCGTCCAAGGTTCCCGAAAATTGCCGTATTTATCTTTCTTCCTCACAGGAACATGCCGGTCCTGTATTCCTTTCAACTGCCACTTGAAAGCCTCCCACATGTCAGATGTTGATTTGCCCTCAAACATCCGCCCCCAATCTATGTTCTTCAGTTCCCGCCTAATATTGTTATAATTAGCCTTCCCCCAATTTAGCACATTCATCCTCGGACCACTCTTATCCTTGTCCACCAGTACTTTAAAACTTACTGAATTGTGGTCACTGTTACCGAAATGCTCCCCTACTGAAACATCTACCACCTGGCCGGGCTCATTCCCCAATACCAGGTCCAGTACCGCCCCTTCCCTATTTGGACTGTCTACATATTGTTTTAAGAAGCCCTCCTGGATGCTCCTTACAAACTCCGCCCCGTCTAAGCCCCTGGCACTAAGTGAGTCCCAGTCAATATTGGGGAAGTTGAAGTCTCCCATCACCACAACCCTGTTGTTTTTACTCTTTTCCAAAATCTGTCTCCCTATCTGCTCCTCTATCTCCCGCTGGCTGTTGGGAGGCCTGTAGTATACCCCCAACATTGTGACTGCACCCTTCTTATTCCTGATCTCTACCCATATAGCCTCACTGCCCTCTGAGGTGTCCTCTCGCAGTACAGCTGTGATATTCTCCCGAACAAGTAGCGCAACTCCACCTCCCCTTTTACATCCCCCTCTATCCCGCCTGAAACATCTAAATCCTGGAACGTTTAGCTGCCAATCCTGCCCTTCCCTCAACCAGGTCTCTGTAATGGCAACAACATCATAGTTCCAAGTACTAATCCAAGCTCTAAGTTCATCTGCCTTACCCGTTCAATATATACATAACCAAGAAGTACAAAAGCCAACTGCGGCAACAGGAAACAGACCCGCCCCCACCGTGCTCACCCACCCAACAAACACACCCCACTGCCACCCTGGCACCAGCCCTCCTTTTCCAGTTTTTCATCCGACCACCCCCACCCAAACAGAAAATAAAATTAAACCGCCCCTCCCCACCGCCCCACTGATGGCTCCATACTTAATACTCCTTAAAGAAGTCGCTGAACAGCTTCCGCCTCGAAGTGAACCCCTCCTCCACACCTCAAATGACGAACGTGATCTTCTCCAAATGCAGGAACACTGCTAAATTGCCCAGCCGCACCCCTGCCTTCGGCGGCTCCGAATCCCGCCAGCACAACAAAATCCATCTCTAGGCTATAGACAACCAGATTTACATATGTTCAAATTCAGAAGTAACGTTTGCACTCACATTCTTTAAACGAACAGCATGGATTGGCCTCTCTGAGGAGCTGAGCAAAAGTTGAAGGACTTGATTTCAAACTCAGAAAAATAAGTGTTTTTTTTATGGCTCACGACACATTACAATTGTTATTTGACAAACGTAAGTTTTGCTTTTTATTCTATGACTGCCAAAAGTCCGATGTGATTGATGTTTTTTTAGTAGTGTCGCTGAAAGGCATGGGAACTGTGACCTCTAATGAATGGATTCTGAGGCTCGTGGAGTTCACTCAATATCAGGCTGGGTGCTAAGGTAGTCGAGGAGGGGTATGGGTGCTGGGCCAATGTGGGAACATTTCCATGTCTCAACCAAATCATCTGTGTTTCTTTTTTAAATTCTGCAAGATGGCTTGAAGGATGAAGGAGAAATTTCTCTGAAGTCTCCGTCTGCTTTGCTGACTGTGAGGGAATAATTTTACTTTGGGAACAGTCTTGTCAAGTCTTCACACATCTAGCTATTTTATGAGCTATTAAAGCAGGGAGCAGGCGTATGTCTAACTGGCTGTTACCACTGCTTTTGACAGGCACAGTCTTAGTTTTGAAGTAAAACTGTGTCTTCTTTGATAAGGTCAGTGTATCATTGAACTTCTGGTCAAGTGTTTCGCTTTGAAACATGAGAAGGGCATCCCAAAGATGTCAACAATCTTCCGTAATACTGCCAAGTATAGACTCAAAGCACAGAGGAACGATAACAAAGCCTCACGATGAAAATAAAGCTGCCCAAAAATAATCCTGTATAAATACTGAAAGATTTGTGTTTGTGTTATTTACCTGTGCAGAGACTTCGAACTCCTTAAATTCTAGCACAAATGTATTAAGTGCCTCCTCTCACTCAGGAATGAATTCATCAAACTGGGTGTGTTCCTGGTGAGATTGGAAATGAAATGATGAAACTCTTCTGATCTGGGTCAACTGTCACATTGATTACATTACCATTCAGACAAGAGGTAATCAAAAATGAACTGCAGTCACTGGGAAAGAACAGGTGGGAACATTCAGACCAAAAGCAGGATTAATGCAAAGCTAAATGAGGTAATGAAGTAGAATTTGGTTATGGCTAGTTTTCAGAGGAAACACCGACGATGTTTTTCTAATATTGAGGTGCTAATCACTCCGAACCAGCTCAACATGCTGTTTGCATGGCAGACAGCAAGCTCCTGAAAAACCGATCTCCTCGGAATTCAGTTGCATCAGGAGACTTATAGAATCATAGAAGTTTACAGCATGGAAACAGGCCCTTCGGCCCAACCAGTCCATGCCGCCCAGTTTTTACCATTAAGCTAGTCCCAGTTGCCCGCACTTGGCCCATAACCCTCTATACCCATCTTACCCATGTAACTGTCTAAATGCTTTTTAAAAGACACAATTGTACCCGCCTCTACTACTACCTCTGGCAGCACATTCCAGACACTCACTACCCTCTGAGTGAAGAAATTGCCCCTCTGGGTCCTTCTGAATCTCTCCCCTCTCACCTTAAACCTATGCCCTCTAGTTTTAGACTCCCCTACCTTTGGGAAAAGATGTTGACTATCTACCTTATCTATGCCCCTCATTATTTTATAGACCTCTATAAGATCACCCCTAAGCCTCCTAAGCTCCAGGGAAAAAAGTCCCAGTCTATCCAGCCCCTCCTTATAACTCGAACCATCAAGTCCCGGTAACATCCTAGTAAATCTTTTCTGCACTCTTTCTAGTTTAATAATATCCTTTCTATAATAGGGTGACCAGAATTGCACACAGTATTCCAAGTGTGGCCGTACCAATGTCTTGTACAACTTCAACAAGACGTCCCAACTCCTGTATTCAATGTTCTGACCAATGAAACCAAGCATGCCGAATGCCTTCTTCACCACCCTGTACACCTGCGACTCCACCTTCAAGGAGCTATGAACCTGTACTCCTAGATCTCTTTGTTCTATAACTCTCCCCAACGCCATACCATTAACTGAGTAGGTCCTGGCCTGATTCGATCTGCCAAAATGCATCACCTCACATTTATCTAAATTAAACTCCATCTGCCATTCGTCGGCCCACTGGCCTAATTGATCAAGATCCCGTTGCAATCATAGATAACCTTCTTCACTATCCACTGTGCCACCAATCTTGGTGTCATCTGCAAACTTACTAACCATGCCTCCTAAATTCTCATCCAAATCATTAATATAAATCACAAATAACAGTGGACCCAGCACCGATCCCTGAGGCACACCACTGGTCACAGGCCTCCAGTTTGAAAAACAACCCTCTACAACCACCCTCTGTCTTCTGTCGTCCAGCCAATTTTGAATCCAATTGGCAACCTCACCCTAGGTCCCATGAGCTTTAACCTTCTGCAACAACCTACGATGCGGTACCTTGTCAAAGGCTTTGCTAAAGTCCATGTAGACAACATCTACTGCACTGCCCTCATCCACCATCTTGGTCACCCCCTCAAAAAACCCAATCAAATTTGTGAGACATGATTTTCCACGCACAAAGCCATGCTGACTGCCCCGAATCAGTCCTTGCCTCTCTAAATGCTTGTAGATCCTGTCTCTCAGAATACCTTCCAGCAACTTACCTACTACAGATGTTAGGCTCACCGGTCTGTAGTTCCCAGGCTTTTCCCTGCTGCCCTTCTTAAACAAGGGCACAACATTCGCCACTCTCCAATCTTCAGGCACCTCACCTGTGGCTGCCGATGATTCAAATATCTCTGTCAGGGGACCCGCAACTTCCTCCCTAGCCTCCCACAACATCCTGGGATACATTTCATCAGGTCCCGGGGATTTATCTACCTTGATGCGCTTTAAGACTTCCAGCACCTCCTCCTCTGTAATATGCACACTTCTCAAGACGTCACTATTTATTTCCCTTAGTTTCCTAACATCCATGCCTTTCTCCACCGTGAATACCAATGAGAAATATTCATTCAGGATCTCACCCAACTCTTGTGGCTCTGCACATAGATGTCCTTGTTGATCCTTAAGACATCGCCCAGGAGGACAGAGGAAAAGCTGAAAGGGTGTCCTCAAAGCATCCATGAGGTGAAACATCCCTGCCAACTGATGGGAGAGCCTGGCTCGCGTTGGTCCAAAATGGAGGCCGCTGATCCTGGAAGGCACTGAGCACATCGAGAGATTTCATCGGGACAAAGTGCAGGGGCAAAGTTGAGGCTTCGGACAACTCATCCACCCAACCCTACAATCACAACCTCCCACGTGTGTGGCAGAGTCTGTAGATAGCACAATGGACATCTCAGAATCCATCCATTCAGAGTAGAAACAAAGCATCTGCATACAAGGGATTGCTAAAGAAGGTGAGGATATATAAATGCACTGTCTCTATGAGTGAGGAAGACATGAGTCTCATTCAAACAGGTAGTAAATGGCCAGGTTCTGGAGGACATATCTGCTAGTTTGAGCCTGCGGCAGGTGATATCAAGAAGGAAGAACCAACTTGACCTTGTTCTCATCATCCACCTGTAAAAGATGCATCTGTCCAGTATTTTTGGACGTGATCACGGCATACACTTTGTAATAATAATCTTTATTGTCACAAGTAGGCTTACATTAACACTGCAATGAAGTTACTGTGAAAATCCCCAAGTCGCCACACTCCGGCGCCTTTTCGGGTACACAGGGAGAATTCAGAATGTCCAGATTACCTAACAAGCACATCTTTCAGGACTTGTGGAGGAAACCGGCACCCCTGGAGGAGACCCACGTAGACACAGGGAGAACGTGCAGACACCGCACAGACAGTGACCCAAGCCGGGAATCGAACCTGGGATCTTGCCGCTGTGAAGCAATAGTGCTAACCACTGTGCTACCGGGCCACCCACGGAGATTTGTGGAGACAAAGTCCCATCTTCACACTAAGGACACCTTTCATTGTGCTGCATGGTACTACCACTGTGCTAGATAGGATAGATCAGAACAGATGCAGCTAACATGCAGCACCGACTTAGCAGTAACCGGTTCACCACTGCTTAATTTGGGTTCTACCAGAGTCACTCGGCTCCAGACCACATTACAGCCTTGGTCCAATCACAAATAAAGAACTGAACTCAAGAGGTGAGGTGAGAGTTCCTTCCCTTGACATCAAAGCAACATTTGAACAAGCATATATTTAGGAGCTCTAGTAAATTTGATGTCAATGAGATCCAGGGGGAAAACTCTCCACTGGTTGGAGTCATACCTAGCACAAAGGAAGATGGCTGTGATTGTTGCAAGTCAATCATCACAGCATTCAGAATGGCTGCAGGTGTTCCTCAGGGTACCATCCTCAGCCTAGCTGTCTTCCGTTGCTTCATCACAGTCAGAAGTGGGGATGTTCACTGATGATTACAGAATGTTCAGCACCATTTGCATACTTCTCAAATAATGAAACAGTCTGGCCTACATGAAGCAAGACCTGGACAACATTCAGACTTGAGCTAATAATTGGTCATTAAAATTCATGCAACACAAGTGCCAGGGAATGTCATAGAGTCATACAGCACAGAAAAGGCCATTCACCCCATCGCATTTGCGATGGTCAATGTCCATCTCCAACAGAACAGAAACTATCTCCCCGTGATATTAAATACGATTCCCATAGTGAATGCCTAAGATGTTGATCAAACTTAACACTACTAGGCATAGAAATACTGTGGCTGCAGGACAGAATTATGTGGTGAGTAACTCATCTCCTATCTTCCACCATCTACAAGGCACCAGCCAGGAGTGTGAAGGAATATACTCCACATGCCTGGATGAGTGCAGCTCCAGCAAAAGTCTAGAAACTTGATTCCGTCCAGGACAAAGAAGTCTGCTTGCTCAGCATCCCATCCACCACCTTGAACATTCATTAAATCCACTGTCAGTGCGCAGTAGCAGCAGCATGTATCGCAGCATTGCAGCAACTCACAAAGACTTCTTCTACAGCACCTTCCAAACCTGGAACTTCTACCGCCTAGAAGGAAAAGGCAGCAGGTTCATGCTAACATTCACTGTTACTGGGTCAAAATCATGGAACTCGCTCCCTAACAAAACTGTGGGTGTCCCTACACTACACGGACTGCAGCAGTTCAAGAAGGCTGCTCACCATCACCTTCCCAAGGGTAATTAGGGAGGGGCAATAAATGCTGGCCATGCCAGCTGCACCTGCATCCCATGAAGGAATAAAGATTTTTCTATTTTAAATTTTGAAAATTTTAATTTTTTTCTTACATTTTCGATCTCTTTTGTTCTCCCTGGATGTGATATTCCAGCCCTTCCCGTTTGCAGGATCTTCTGTTCTTGTTGAAGGTGATCCTTAGGACGTTTTCTCCGGTGGCAGGAAGGGAAAGCGGCGTAGACATCAGTGGGACTGGAAGATCCTGCCGGCGACCAATGGCGAACTGCTTCCACCCCTTAAATCATGCCACCGGGAAAATCTCGCTCCTGTCTTAATCCAGTCTTTAGCCATGCTAAATTGCCCCTTAATTGCGAAAAAAATTAATTGGGCACTCTAAAAAATGTTTTTGAATGTTTGGGTTGTGGGGGTGAGATCCAGGTAGTCACGGGAAGAATGGATAAACTCCGCACGGGCAATGACCCGGGGCCAGGATCGAACCCTGGTCCTCGGTGCCATGAAGCAGCTAACCACTGCATCAACATGCTGCCCCCTCAGCCTTTAACCTTATTGATTAAAAGGAAATTGGCCCTGTCATTCACAGATTCCAGTTGTCCTCATAGTCAGCTCACACTTTCAGCAACGTACGGCACAATATGTTGTGAGCTGAAAGGTGAGGAATAAGATCTAACAAATGGGGCATGCCATGAGATGCCCCGCTCCAGCAAATTGTCAGCCAAGAGTTCTGGCCTGTAATTAGCTCAATACTCTAGTCAATGGAGTGCTTTTGTGTTCCCACGTCATCTCACATCATGTTAAAATTGTCACATTTGTGTGAAAATATGATTACACTCTGTACAATAGCAATTGTTGTCTAATTAACTGCTGCAGGATTCGGGAATTAAATATCAAAAGCAAATGTTTACACTCTTTTATGGTTGTAACTGATACCAGAATAAGGCTCACAACTATTTCTATAAACTGCCTCAGTGCTAAAGATATCAAATTGTTAATTCGTTTTTGGTTACACTTGAGACCACTGTGACAAACTATTCTCCTGAATATTGCGACGTACTGATAAAGTCATGTACTGTCGAAAACCAGACAAAAGGTATCAGATATCCCAAGACACTTCCGTTCGTAAATAAAGAACATGGTATGCTATGGTTTAAACTCGTTTGATATAATATATTAGAAATGCTGATTATTATATCTGCCTCTTCAGCCAAATGCTCTTATCACACACCCAGTCAGTACTCCTTGTCTTAATTATTGATCTGTCACATAAAATGGAATGTGCTCTAACTGATGGAAGATTGCATTGATCAGAAGATTCATAATGGAATACATCTCGTGGCAATATATTTAAGGATTCATAGAAGAAAATGTAAATCACCGATAAATAGATAGTGGTGCTTATGACTGAAAGGGTGCAGGTTTAATAGGTGTCAATGAGTAGTTTTGCCTGTGATATCGAGCTCTCTTGGGTGATTAAATAAAATGTGGCCATTCCATCACATTGCAAATTGCATATGGTCCATTGCAAACAGCAGAATCGATATACTGAGATTATTATCTTTCCTTGAGAACATGATATCCATTCTTGCTTTTGTAAAAAGCCATCAAATTTGAATGATTTCTAAGTATTGGAGTTTTATACAGATTAAAATTTGATATATACGAAGCTTTATGAATTGATACTTTAAGCCTGCTTGTAATTTAAAAAAAATATTATAATCTTGAAAGCAAGTTACAGCACTACCTCTAAGTATGGCTTCAAGCATTTTTACACACCCTTGTTCACCTCTGTGACCCTTATATCATCAATCTATTGCGTTAAACCCTTGATATTAGTGGATTTATTTTCAAGCCACAGTGTTTTTTCCAGCAATTACATTGAGGATTTCAGTGCAGAAAATATTTAGTGAAAAAACAGAAACTGTGGAACCTTCAACAAATAAGTGACCTTGTTGCATTTGATCATACTCAAAGTAATATAAAATACCAGAGCTTGAAGAAGTAAAGAACATAGTTGATTTTCCTGGTCTAACATTGTCAAACCAAAAAGATTACAGATGCTAAGCACTATGTAGCACCAGAATGTTTGAAATTCATAAGTTCGTAAGGTATAGGAGCAGAATTAGGCCACTCAGTCCACCTAGTCTGCTCCGCCATTTGATCATGGGTGATATGTTCCTCATCTGTTACCTACAATGCTACAGACCAAGAGCTGAATTGCGAAATCAGCCAGAGCATCTCCTCCCTGGAACATATGATCTAAGAGCAGGAGTCGGCAATTTAGCCTCCCAAGCCTAATCACCTTCAATGTGATCATGGCCGATCCTATCCTGGCCTCAACTCCACTGTCCTGCCCGTTCTCAATAACCCTTCAACCCATGACCAATTAAAAATCTGTTTAACTCCTCCTTAAATTTACTCACTGTCCCTGCATCCACCTCACTCTGGGGTAGTGAATTCCACAGATTCATACCTCTTATTCTAAGATTATGACCTCTCATTTCAGAATGCCCCACAAGAGGAAGCATCTGCTCCACATCTACTCTATCCAGACCTTTTAGCATCTTGTATACCTCAATTAGTTCTCCCCTCATTCTTCTAAATTCATGATCATTGCAATTCCCACTGGGCCACCAAAAAAACCCAGAGTGCTGTTAGATAGGGGGGGGGGTCGTTCCCTTCTGCTTGTATAGCTGGGAATGATCCCTCAATTCCTGCCCAGAATGGACTCTGAGTTTGTTTTTGGTTACATCACACCCATTAAAAATTGAAGAAATGATCAGTTCAAAGTAGAGTCTATTAAATGCCAGCTACAGGAACCATTCAGGCAAATGCGTTTCCTTCTCTAACTTTGCACCCATTTGGGCAAAAGACAAATTTCTCCCCCTTGGGTTCTAACGTGCTTTACTCAATGACATGAGTCGAACAGGAATGAACAGTAAGTTCTCTTAGGCCCAGTTTTCCAACAGCAGTTTTTGGCTTGATAGCACCCCATTTATGTAAGAAAACTATTGAAAAATAAATTCCTGCACACAGAGGGTTGCCTATTCTGATTTTCAGAGGTATTTTGATGGCTATCACTCCTACTAGACATGATATGCAGGCCAAAAGCCATTTTTCAAATATTTTGCTGTGTTGTTTTTTATTTTAGATTGGAATATATGAGACCTGGGGCGGGTCGGAGAATCGCCGGGGGCTGGTGTGAATCCCGCCCCCGCCGGTTGCCGAATTCTCCGGCACCGGATATTCGGCGGGGGCGGGAAACGCGGCGTGTCGGATGGCGGACCCCCCACCCCACCGACGATTCTCCGGCCCGGATGGGCCGAAGTCCCACTGCTGGAATGCCTGTCCCACCGGCGTGGATTAAACCACCTCTCTTACCAGTGGGACAAGGCGGCGCGGGCGGGCTCTGGGGTCCTGGGGGGGGCGTGGGGCGATCTGGCCCCGGGGGGTGCCCCCACGGTGGCCTGGCCCGCGATCAGGGCCCACCGATCCGCGGGCGGGCCTGTGCCGTGGGGGCACTCTTTTCCTTCCGCCTTCGCCATGGTCTCCACCATGGCGGAGGCGGAAGAGCCCCCCTCCACTGTGCATGCGCAGGGATGCCGTGAGCGGCCGCTGACACTCCCGCGCATGCGCCGCCCGGCAAAGTCATTTCCGCGCCAGCTGGCGGGGCACCAAAGGCCTTTCCCGCCAGCTGGCGGGGCGGAAATCAGTCCGGCACGGGCCTAGCCCGTCCATTTTTGGCGCCGGTTGGCGGACATCGCGCCTATTGCGGATAATTCCGCCCCTGAGATCAACATGCTATACAAATGAGAATTGGACTTAATGGGTGCCTCCTCACAGGTAAGGCTGCAACTTTGGGTGTGACACTGGGAAACTTTGTCTCATAACTTAAGAGAATATTTTCTGCTTGACAATTAATGAATTCTATTTTTAAAATAGCCTCAGCACTTTCTCTGTTTCGCCGGCTGGTCAATGGGGTTTCCCATTGTGGGGCAACCCCACGCCGTCGGGAAACTCCCGGGCTGCCAGCAAAATGGAGCATCCTGACGGTGGAGAATTCAGCCCAAGGCCTGCAGCAAGCTCTGTGAACATAAGCACATACGTTGTGACACTTTGGAGGGAGAGTCTGCACCCCAAACTGAGCAAACAGAAACCCTACGGGAGATTCTTAGTCATGAAAGGATTTTCCACATGTCAGACTGCTGATTGATGAAAAAGAAATGGGAGCCTGGGACTAGCGATGATGCCACAAAAAAACAGACCCAAATTTCACTACAGTGAGGACAGAAGGAAAGGAGGAAGAGACCAAGAGAGGAAGGATGTAAGAGGGGAAGGAGGAAATGAGCAGATGAAAGAAATAAAGAGAGACTTGCATTTAAATAACATCTCCCATGTACTTCGAATGTTCACAGTCACTGAAGTATGTTTGAAGAGCAGTCACTCCTAAGAGCAGGCAAAAATAACAGGCAACGAGCGCAGCTGGAGAAAACGTCCATGAACAGTAATCACATAAGAGATCAAGTAATCCTTTTTCTTGTCCTTGCAAATTGTCGCCCGATCTCCAACATTCCTTTCCACTCCAAAGTCCTTGAAAATGTTGTCTTCTTTCGAATCCATTTTTAAATGAAATTTTATGCCCTGCTGAGCTTGAAAGCAGCCATAACCAAAGTCACACCTTCTGTGATTGTGACCATGAAGGATTACCCATCCTCGTCTTCTTTCACCTCTCTACAGCATTTGACACATTTGACACTACCATCCTCCCACAATGCCTTTCTTCCATTATCTGGCACAGTGGTAGTGTCTTTGTTTGATTCCACTCTCACTCATTCAATTGCAACCAGAGCTTTTCCAATAATGGCTTCTCTTTTCAACTCTGCATCCCCAAGGATATTTTCATCACTTCTTATTCACTTGCTACCATTTTGCGACATCATCCAAAGAACTACTGGGCTGGATTCTCTGTTTGGGAGACTATGTTCTGGCACTAGGAGGGGCACACACAAGCGTTTCACTCTCCCTTGCCATGCAAATTTATGCGTGGCAGGGATCTCAAGGGATTCCGTCCTCCGCCCGCCGCTAATCGTGCCCCCAATCCTGATGACAGGGGTTGACAGGGGCATCCTCCCACCCCTTCCCCGCCACCATGGACATTGATGGGTTTCTCCGCCTTCCACACATGCATATGCATGAGGGTGACCCGATTCCCCCACTGACCCTCTACCAAAAACCACGCACCGGACCCCCCCCCCCCATCGGATTCCCTGAGCCCCCATCAGAGGCCCCCCAAATATCAGAGACCCTCCATAATAGAGAACACCTATATCAGAGAACCCCCCCATGTCAAAGAATTTCCCATATCAGAGACGCTCCCACCCCCCAGAGGCACGCTATATAGAGAACCCCTCATTATCAGATAATCCCCATAACACAGAACACTCCCCAATATCAGACACCCCTCCCCCAACAGCCACGCTTGCCTGGAAGCTAAAGAGCAGTCCAGGCAGTAACAGTGAAATAAATCACTGCTTTCCATTTACCTGTCCCTTACACCTGCTGCCTCAGACATATGTCTAGAAAGCAGCAGTTGTTACTTCATTAAAAAGCCAAAACCACATCAAAAGGCTTTAAACCCCCTCAGATTATTTAACCTGCAAGGTTTCTATTCACTTCAAAAATAAAGAAATTTTAGTAAGCTTCCAGACAACCAAATGTCTGGATTATTTATTTTCATTTCTCTTCATGCTTGACTGCATCTCAAGTAGCCTGCTTTGAACCTCACCGAATGTTCATAAACATCTAGCTACCATTGACAGCTCCTGACCACATAAAAAGCAGTTAATTGCTTTCTGCAGAGAAAAAGAGGAAGTGAAAGCACTTAACTCCTAGATGTTTATAAACATTACCGTTAGGTTCAAAGCAGGCTAATTGAGATGCATTGAAGCCTGAAGAGAAATGAAAATAAACAATTTGGACATCTGGCTGGATAGAAGCTGTAATTTACAGCCTAATCTGTTATGGGGGGTCTCTGATATGGGGGTGGGGCGGCTCTAGCAAGGATCTCTAGTATGGGGAGTTCTCTGTTATGTGGGAGTCTCTGATATGGGGCTCTCCGGTGGGGGGGGGGGAGGGGGCTGTCTGGTGGGGCGTCTTTGGTGGAGGTGTCTGGTGGGGAGGTCTAATGGTGGCTCTCTGATGGGTATAGTGGACAGGTTTTGCATATGGGGAAGGGATGCCCTCTTAAAGACTTTGGGGGCACCTAGATTAAATACTTATCCCCTTGGCCCACCACGAGGTCCACCATGTCAGGGTCACGCTGGCAAATACTTGCATACCCGCGCGAATCCCGGCCCAGAGGGTTGGAGCATCATGGAGGTATGGAGAATCTGGTGTCTAGTATGTTAATAGGAAAAAAATGGCTCATTTTGACCTATTTGCAACCTCCCGCTGGTGTGGGATGTGAACCTCGTGCCGGGTGACCAGAGCATTGCAAACGGATTGGCGCCTATCCTGTTTCCCTCCCACCCCCCGGTGTGGGATTCTCCACGGCATCGGGAACTCCACTCCCGTTTCATTTTAACTGCTCTTCCACAACTTTTGCACTGATCAGGTAAGAATGATATTTACTCTGTGTTAATGGAGGACAGACAAACGAACGGCAGTGTATAAATCACACGGGCATCCTATGTCCCTGAAACTTCAGATAGTGTATTAACGTGAGGGGGGGGGAGGGGGAAGAGAAAGATAGACACATAGGCAATGGGATAAAGGGCATAAGGAAATCTCTTAATTCTAATGTCAGTCTTGACTTAATACGTAGTATTGTTTCTGATGTGGTTCATCATAGTTTTTAGCTCCACTGTAAACATGGACTTTGATTCAGGTGTGGGGGGGGGGGGGGGGGTGGGGGGGGGGGGAAGTTAAGAAATTGAAAACCTGAAGCAGGAACCCAATCTAATTGAACCCACCAATTTTAACAAAGGCTGAATGAGGCGCAAATAACCAATATGCTCGGAGGCAATTTGGTCATTGAAGCCTTTTAGGGAGGTGTTGCACCTTCATTTTAACAAGCAATTTTATTTTGAGCACAGTTGACGGGGTTTCTCAGGCCTCTGGAGAAAATCAAGGCAAGAAGAGCTGGATTCATAAGATAAATGCCTTTGCAGCAGTGCTTGGGGGCCAAGAGAAGCAGGAATGTTTCTGCTTGGCACAACAAGCTTCCCTCAAAAAAAATGCTCTTTCCATCTATCTACTCCCCACCAAACCACCATCTCCACCCCCAGAGATGGAGAGGAATATGTGAATTCTTCCAATGCCTTGTGAGCCATGTGCCACATAATCAGCATCACTGAACAAAACGTTGCAGTTAAATAGCACTTTTAACAGGGAAAACATCAAAAGGTGCAGCTCAGGGGTATTATCAAAGATACTGAATGCTGAATGAAAGAAGGAGAGAAAGAAAAAGTTAAAATAAACAGAGTCACAAAAGTGAATTCTCCAAACAATCTTGAAGAGTAGAGGGAGTTGGATTGGTGGAGGTATCAGGGAAAGGCATTTCAGAGGTTGTGGGATAAGCTGATAAAGGCATAGCCTCCAGCCATGAATAAAGGAGGGGATGAAAAAATTGCAAGGCCGTCACCATTTTGACCATGGATGCTAAATGGACATGTATCTTTCAGTCAAACAGTAGACAGGATAAGGAATTCAAAATGTAAGAACATAATAAAGATAATAAACTCTGCTAGCTTTGGACAGCAGAAGTCAAACTCCGTGGCACCCGAGAGATGGGGTGGGATCCAAATGGTTGGTTGGTGGCCAATGAATTGAACAAAAGGCCGTATTCTTTAATAATAGATGGTGATTGGGTCCTACCCGAGTGGAATGATTTCCAGAGGCTGAAGGAAAGGAGAGTTGGGTCTTGGACATTCAAGGAAGATGGAGTTGTGAGTGCCTGCCCTCCCTCTCTTCTCTCTCTCTCTCTCTCCAGAAATGCTGTGCGCTTTTATATTTCTGAACCTACAGAGAACCTGGATGAATGAATCTACAGTGCAAACAATTAAGACTAGAAAGAAGAGACCTTGAATGGAAAGCCTTGAAGGAAGGTGTGCTAGAAACAACCATCTGAAACAAGACTCTTTGTCTTTTTACTTTCATACTTACTATTTTCACCCCTCTCTTCCCCTCTGTGTTTGTTTGCCGTACACATGTGTGCGTGTGTGTATAGAGGTTGGAGGAGACAAGTGGGGAATTAAGAATTAGATAAGACCTGTTGTCTTTGCTGCATATTTCATTACAGTTCTGGTTACGAATAACAAATAATTGTGTTTAAAGTAACTGCAATCATTGGGTAGCCAAGGGCCAAAGACTTTGGGTATTTTTCTATGAATTATTGGTTCATTCAATTATGTTGCTACCCTGGATCAAGGGGGCCTGGAATTGACCATGTCCTAGTCCAGGGTGCCATAACAATGTGGCCAAGGTTGGAGGAATGATAGAGCAATGGCACAGAAGGAGGCTATTTGGTCCATTGTTCCTGTGCCAGAAATCTGGCCAATCCCACTCCCTCATTTTTCTCCATAATCCTATAAATTGTTTCCCTTCAAGAATTTATCCAATTTTCTTTTCAATGCTACGATTGAATTTGCTTCACCTATTCTTTCAGATAGTGCATTCCTGATCACAACTCACTTTGCTAAAACAAGAATTTCCTCACGTTGTCTAAAGTTCTTTCGCTAATCAGTTTAATTATGTGAGTTCTGGTTATTGACATTTGTGTCGCTAGGAAAACATTCTTCTTATTTACTCTGTCAAAACTATTCACAATTTTGAACACCTCTATCGAACTCCTTCCAACCTCTCTGCTCTAAGGAAAACAAGTCCAGTTTCTCGAGACTCTCCCCTAATTGAAATCCTGCATTCTTGATGCCATTCTAGTGAACGTTGCCTGCACCCTTTGACATCTTCCCTAAAAGTGTGTGCCCAGAACTGAACACAAATGTTCTCGCTGAAGCCGAACCAGTTTTTCGGAAAGGTTTAACTTAACTTTTTCGCTTTTGTATTCCCCCATTAATAAAACCAAATATGTGTTTTAACAACATTCTCAACTTTAAAATTGTTCCATTTCATTTAGAATGTATCTCCTCATTCAAAATGTATCACTTCATATTTCTCTGCCTTGAATTTCATCCACCACGTGTCTTCCCATTTTATCACTGGGTCAAAATCCGGAAACTATCTCCTTAACAGGCCTGTTGGATACACTTATACCACATGGACGACAGCAGTTCAAGACGATAGTTCAGCACCACCTTCTCAAGGGCAATTAGAGATGGGCGATAAACACTGTCCTTGCCAGTGACGCTCACATCCTTAGAATGATTTTTTTTTAAAAATCAGTCTGTCCACATCGCCCTGAAGTCTCTTATTACCCTTCATATTGCTGACTACATTCCGAAGTTTTGTGTGAAACAATTAGAATTTGGGAAGAATTGTAAGAGTGAAAGGGCTTTACGGATGCTGAGGGGTAGGGCTGTGAAGGGATTGAAAAGAATTTAAAATTGAAGATTTTGCAGTTTGGGGAGCCAAAGAAGATCAGCCAGCACAGGGATGATGATGGGTGAGCATGGGAAAGGATATAAGGATCATGGCAGGGGCAAGGATATAAGCAGCAAACGTTCAGATGAGTAAAGTTGGCAGAAGGTAGAAGATGAGAGACAGGCCAGAACATCATTGGAACAGTCAGGGTTTCAGCAACAGATGGGCTGAGATAGAGGTGGAGAAGGAAGTGATCAAAGTTGAGAGTGAAAATAACTCTTTGTGACAGAGGATACAGAGCCAGGAGCTTGATTCAGCGTCGACTCGGACAGTAAGTCTGGGAACAGTCTGGTTCTGCCAGAGACCATTGCAGGAGAGGGAGCTTGAACTGGTGACCAAGTTTGTGGTAAGGTAGGAGGTATCAGGTATGCCCATTATTGGAGTACATTCCCTTTACCCGAATGGTACAGTCCCAGGTTCCCAGGAATTGGGTCTCGTTATAATGAAGGTGGCATGGTAATCAGAGCTCACCAACAAAGTGCAAGATCAGGATATAGCTAGTGCTGCAGGTGGCCTCTCCAATGCATAGGTCCTGAAATCAAATCTTGAATCAGGGTTGGCGGTTGTGTCAGGGTCAGGTTTGGGGTCTCAGATTGGGATTAAATCTGGGGCTTGCATGTCCAGGAACTGCAGAGTCAGAAATAGTCGGGTTGAGGGTTGAGGATCTGGAAATTTTTGTGGGGAAGCTACAGAGATCACTGGTCAGATCAAGAGCAGCATCATTGTGGGTCGGAGGCATTTTTAACAGCATGTTCAGTTAAGTTATTTACCTTTTTGTTTGTTCCTAGCAGACAATCTCTCAGCCTGGTTACCTTAAGAGAATTCAGCAAGGCCGCAGGACAAACCAAGCTTGGAGGGTCAGCCTCAAACATGTCTTAGACCTTGATTTGCATATGCAAAACTATAACACTTGTTTCACATCTGGGTAAAGGTTCCTTTTCTCTCCTACAATATGGTCGTCAGTGCACTTCCATTCACAAATGTTCACACGCTTTCTGGGCCACATATTGGAGCCTTTATAGCCCAAGAATTGTCAAAAAAAATAGACGTTGGACAGAAAAATTTCTAGGCTCATGGCACTGGCCTCTTGAATGTCTCACCACAGAAAACTGCAAGGTCAGCCAAGACTGGATGGTGGATGATCAGTTTTACAATGGTTAGATAGTAAAAGGTTCACAAAAAGTGCTGGGGAGGTAGAGATGGGGGATCATCAATGTCTCTGGAGAAGTTGATTTATGGCACAATTTTTGTCCCCCCAAAAATATCCAAATTTGGTTCAGGTGGGCGATTGAAACATTGCGAATCTGAGGAACCCAACCCAAGATAAACCCAGATGAGAAGGAGAGTGGCAAACGATCAAGACAGATGCACACGTCTACTTTAGCAGTGTTTCTATTTCTAACTAGAGTGGGCTGGACTTCCCAGGCCTCAGGAAGAATTAGGAAGCAAGAACGGCTAGATGCATGTTGTAAGTTCCTTAGCAGCACTGTGCATGGTGCAAGAGGAGTGTTTCCTCTTGACTCAAGAAGCTTATCTATAAACACAAACCCTGCACCACTTTACCACCGTGATCTGTCTCCCCTTCCCACGTAATCAGAACCCTTGTAATCACCATCCCTAACCCACAAAATCTCTCCCAAGGCATGATCTCACTCCACGAGATCATCATCGCCAACTCTCCTATGATCTACCCTTCCCCTAATCACGATCTCTCCACCTGGCTCCAAAATATAATTTCCATGCCAACGTGTGATCAGGAGCACCATCCTCCCCCACCTACCAACAACCCATCTCCACCCTGTCCCCGTGACTTCTGCCTCTGACCACAATCTCACTCCCACTGACCACCGATTCTGTCTTCCTCCATGATCGGGTGCTCCACTGACGTCACTGGGCCGGACTCAGTGATTCAGTTGACACCAATTAACTGAAACATTACAGGCAGCAGGGGAAAGAGGTTTAAAGTATATTTTATGACATACTAGCAAAAATCCACTCATGTTTAAATAGACTATTATCTGAGCACAGCTAGAGGGTTTTTCTTAAAAGGGTCTAACCCACTCTGTCCTCTTCTGACCAATCATACAACACAACTGCTGCTGGCAGAGCAGGTGGGTGATCTATTTGCAGGTGTCTGCTTTTCAACTGATTGTGAGAAGTATTTGAAAACAGGCGGCTTATTAATTATCCCAACTTCCCTCATTCTCAACAGGGACATTTTTCAAAATTATTTTAGGGGACGTGGACATCGTCGGCTGGGCCAGCATTAATTGCCCATCATTGATTGCCCTTGAGGGGGCAAGTTTAGAGTCAACCACATTGCTGTAGTTTTCGAGTCACAAAGAGGCCAGTCAGGTAAGGACGGCAGAAGGGCAGCACGGTGGCGCAGTGGTGAGCACTGCAGTCTCACGGCGCCGAGGTTCCAGGTTCGATCCCGGCTCTGGGTCACTGTCCGTGTGGAGTTTGCACATTCTCCCCGTGTTTGCGTGGGGTTCGCCCCCAAAGATGTGCAATGTAGGTGAATTGA
This sequence comes from Scyliorhinus torazame, assembly GCF_047496885.1. Taxonomy (NCBI): domain Eukaryota; kingdom Metazoa; phylum Chordata; class Chondrichthyes; order Carcharhiniformes; family Scyliorhinidae; genus Scyliorhinus; species Scyliorhinus torazame. The sequence continues at coordinate 147,553,984 of NC_092723.1, read as the reverse complement.
ACATGCTAAATTGCCCCTTAATTCAAAAAAATGAATTGGGTACTCTAAATTTAAAAAAAAGATAAGGACGGCAGATTTAGTGAACCAGATGCATTTTTATGTCAATAGTTTAATGGTCATCATTAGATTTTTAAATCCAAATTTTAGTTTTCCTTTTTAAATTAAATAAAAATTCCATCATCTGCCATGGCTGGATTTGAATCCAGGTCCCCACAGAAATAACGTGGGTCCCTGGATTGCTAAGTCCAGTCACAATACCACTATGCCACCACTTCCCCAATGCCTGAGCTCCACATAACTGTTTTAACAGTGTGACTCAGCAGTGCAGGCAGAGGGTGGAGCAAACTTAAAATATTTTTAGAAGTCATATGTGCTTGGAAATGAACTAATTGACGAAAGAATGACTAAATCAATAAAAATGCAATGTATAGAATTTTGTTGAGGTGATTATTTTGAAGGTTCATCGAGAAGAGAGGAATTGGTTTGATCCCACTTAAAATAAAGATTCCGATGACAGTGTTATCCAATAAAAATCGGTGATTAGCCACAGGCGTAGCTATGGCAACGTCGTTTTAGCCACATGCAATAATTTGAATAGAAAGTGCCATTCACAGAATGCATACATATTCACTTAACACGCATCATTGAAACATATTATCATATTCACCATTCCCTTGGTTAATACACCGTTCAAAAATGACTTTAATCATTTGCAGTTCTGTTTCCACTCACCAAAGAAAGTAAATTCATGGATAGCCCCCGCTGTTATGGGCCAGGGTTTAGAGAACCCCAAAGTGTATTATGGAGTTCACCTGACCCACAACTTTTAATAGATTGTGGTATGGGGAGCACACGGCTCACTCTACAGGTATGGTACAGCAGAAAATGGACCAGCATTTTTTAAAACAAAACAATGTTTATTCTATTAACTCAAGTTAACCTTTTTAAAACAAAGAGTGAATATCTTAGCAACCAGTAAATCAAATACACCCCCCCAAGAATACAACACTAAGTAATCTGTATGCCGTCCTTTTAACATCCAAAAGGCTTAACGCACCTTCAAACAGGAGCACATTAGGGTTTACATTCAAGACTGAAAACATTTATAATTCTTCTGAATTCACCAAATGATTAAGAGATAGTCCTTCATGGCAGAGATCAACAGCAGTGCAGCTCACAGACACCCCCAAGCTTTCTCAAACTGAAACTAAAAAAGCAGAAGTAGAGCTCAGCTCCAGTAACATGAGCAGCTCCATTTCTTAAAGGTACATTTCTTAAACACCCATTTCTTAAAGGGTACTCTCACGTGACACCGTATCAGCTTTAAGTATGATCTGAATGGCTGCATTTTCAGTCTTGGAGACACTGAAAGGATCTTGGAGACACTGAAAGGATGATCGGAATCTGCTGAAAGATCCTTCCTTCTTTGACTCCATCAAATTCCACTTCAGCAGAACCGTGACTTGGGAGAATTGGGCAACAGTCCCAGTTCACAAAGGTATCGAAACAGATGTCACAGTCTGGATCCTATACAATACACTGCTTCCCAGGCAGCCTCTGATTAATGCTTTTTAATGATGAGGGAGGTGGGAGGGGAAGGATCAGCAGAGGTGACAGTAAAGTCACAAATATTTTCCTCACCATTTGGACTACTTTATATTCAAATCAGAAGTGGCGAGACAGATATGTATATATATCAGTGCTGTTGACTTGTCTTCAAGCAAATCTTTTCTTTCATTCCTAGTAACACTGCTTCCATTAAACTATTTTTGTTAAGAAGAAGCTCTTTCTCTTCCTTTCAGCTGTTAAGAAACACACACTCCGACAACTGATACACGCCAACGCCCATCCAAGACCCTCCACACATTCCCGGCGCTCTTGACGTGTATTCACTATCCCCTCCGACCTGTCCCTTTCTGATGCTTAACGTTCTATATTCAGCAAAGGACTCGGTTTCATCCCCTTACATTCTCACATTAAAGAATTTTGAACCTGGCACAATGCTGAGCTCTCCTTCCATAATCCCCATCTCCGTGCTCATTTCTTTGGGCAGGAGTCCTCCCCCAGTTCAATGAACCCGTTCACCCGCCTCTAGTATTCTCCTTCTACCTGGAGCCGACCCGCTTGGCTTCCTACCTGTTCTTGATCTTTTCATTGAGACCTGTCGGTGCGACATTGGCCTTCTCAATTTCTCTGCCCCTCTCAGCCACTCAACCTGCCTTCCTCTAAATTTGCCGCCCTCTGTTCTCTTAGGTCCAAACTTAACTTTGTGATCATAACTGCAGGCAAGGGTGGTGCCATTTTTGTCTAGTATACTGAGCTCTACCTCGCAGAGGCTGAGCACCAACTCTCAAATACTTCCTTCCATCTCACCAGGACCACAAACCATCACCAAACATCAAGCCGTTGTTTCCAGGACTCTCACTGACCTTATCGTCTCTGTAAATCTTCCCTCTGGAAATCTTCCCTCATAGACTTCAACTCCCTTCATCCTCCTTCCCAAAATCCACATACAGGACTGCCCTGGTATTGAGCAACCTATTCCTGCCCCATGGAACACATTTCTTGCTATCTTCACTCCATCCTACCTCCCCCTTGTCCCAGTCTCTTCCAACTTACATTTGTGATTCCTCTGATGTCCTTTGTCCTATCAACAGTTTACAGTTCCCTGGCTCAAACCGCCTCCTCTCACTGTGGACGTCCAATTCTTCGACATCTCCATTCCCCACCAGTACCGTCTGAGGGCTCTCCACTTCTTTCTTGAGCAGAGGCCTGAACAACCCCCATCCACCACCATTCTCCCCTAATTAGCTGAACTTGTCCTCTCACTAAATAATTTCTCCTTTATCTTGTCTCACTTCTTGCAAATATAAGGTGCAGCCATGGATACTCACATGGACCCCAGTTATGCCTGTCCTTTTGTGCATTATGTGCAACACTCCTTGTTCAAGTCCTACTCAGACCACTTTCCATATCTCTTTTTCCATCACTTTGATGACTATCAGTACCGTTTCATACTCTCATCTTGACCTGGAAAAGGTTATCAATTTGACTTCCAATTTCTACCCCTCTCTCACCCTCCTCACAGGGTCCACCTCAGACATTTGCTTTCCTTTCCTTGACCTCTCTGTCTCCATTTCTGGTGATAGACTGATCACCAATATTCATTGCAAGCCCACCGATTCCAACAGCTACTTTGTCTACTGCTCCTCACACCCCGCTCCCTGTGAGGGTTCCATCCCATTCTCCCAGTTTCGCCTCCTCCATCGCCTCTATTCCGATGATGCCACCTTCAAAGATGGTGCTTCTGACATGTCTGTTTTTTCCCCTTAATCAAGGCGCACCCTCCCCTCCCCTAACTGTGGTTAACATAGCACTCCACCAGGTCCGACCCATTTCCTGCACTTCTGTGGCCCTCACCCTTTCCGCTCCCTCCCAGAACCACGATAGGATCCCCTTTGGCCTCACTTCCCACCCCATAAGCCTCCACATTCAAAGGATCATCCGTCTTTTCAAGGTGCAGTTAAATCTAGCACTTGAGGCGAAGGGGTTCAAAGGATATGGGGGAAGGTGGAATCAGGCTATTGAATTGGATGATCAGCCATGATCATAATGAATGGCGGAGAAGGCTCAAAGGGCCAAATGGCCTCCTTCTGCTCCTATTTTCTATGTTTCTGTCATTTCCGCCAACCCCAGCATGATGCCAGCTGGAAAAAAATCTTCCCCTCATTCACTGCCTGTCAGCACTCATCTCCCCCTCATATCAGAAGCACCACTTTTGCTCTCATGCCCACATGTCTGTCCTTGGCCTGCTGCAATGCTCCAGTGAAGAAACCCGGCGCGACCTGTAGGAGCAGCAGCTCATCTTCCAATTGGGCACATTGCAGCCCTCAGGATTCAACATTAAGTTCAGCAACTTTAGATTATGTTCTTCCTCTTCCATCTTAAATCACTTTTCTAAAATATCCCTTACAATTTTGTCTCAATGCAAAAACACTCTTCCCCTCTCACTCCCCCCCCCCCCCCCCCCCACACACACATCTAGCCATCTATCTCTTGTTAAGATTGCTACACTTTTGTTCTAATCTCTTTCAGCTGCAGTAGATTATCCAACCTATTTTTCCTCTCCCAGTTCTGATGAAATGCAAAATGAACTCGAAACATTAACTCTGCTTTCTCTCTCCCTGCAGATGCTGCCAGACCTGCTAAGTCTTTTCAGCATTCTCGGTTTGCTTCATATTCCAGCATCGGCAGTATCCTGCTCGCTAACACGATTTCCATATTCGGACTCAACCAACTGGACTTGTACTCTACATCTTGTCTATTTAAGCAACAAGATCATCGGTAATGACAGGGAGAGGTCAAGGAAGGAAAAGGAAATGTCTGAGGTGGACCCGGGTGAGGGTGAGACAGGGGTAGAAATTGAAAGCAAAATTGATAACCTTTTCCAGGTCAATGGCACATCAAAATTCAGACTTAATAACATGGTCCTGCTGTGACCTTGGAACTTAGAAAGGTAAATGGGCCATTAATTATTCTAAATTTTTACATCATTCGAAATATTGTTCAGCTTTACCACGTTGGAATATGGAAAAGTGTTTCAGTTTGGAAAGCCAGTATAGAATCATGAAATGATTGAGTGTGGAGGGAGGCCATTTGGCCCATTGTTCCATTTTGTTGCAGGTACCCAACTAGTTTATTTCCTACTCACGCTAGGAAATACAATAACAAAGTAACAGTCCAATTCCCAGCCGGGACCATCCTGAGATGGCGGCTCCTTCAGGGGACGGCTTTCATCTCGGGGAATTAACAACCCGCTCCGCTGTTGGGCCGCCGCACCACAGCGCGGGAGCATATACTCCACAAGCGCCAAGGGAAGGTCAATCGGGTCATCCCCATGGGTCTTGAAGTGTTGGGTACTCTGAGACACAGACGAACCAACACGGTTGAGATTGGTACAACGCAGTTTTATTTCTTTTAACTATTTATATAACAATCTCTGGTACTCAGCACATGGTGATTGTCTGAGTGTCTGGCTTGGAGGTCCTTGCCCTGAGCTGTCTCCTGCTGGACTGCCCAGGAAGTGTCGTGTTCCTTGTTTTGTACTGTGTATGCTCTTGTCTGTGATTGGCTGTCGTGTTGTGCATGCTAACTGGTCCGTTGATCTGTCCATCACTATGTATGTGTGTATGTGCTGTCATGTTCACTTGAATATCATGGCAGGTCTCGCGGGGCTTATAACAGATATCGAAGAGGATTATTAGGAGCTTTTTGGCACTTGACCATAATAGTCGAATAGTAATAGCACGGCAACTAAAATCTCTGTTCTCAATTTCTTTGAGCCTATCAAGCAGGGAATAGACTGAGCCACGTCATGCACCTCGGACATCTCGAGTTCCTATTCTCCACCTGTTCCCCCCTCATCCTGCCTTCAAAACCCGCCTCAATATCTTCCATGCTCACTGGGTACTCAGCACTCTACCCCTCTTTACCCTTTCCTGCTTATACTTGTTGTCCATTTGCTGCTATCGCCTTCGGAAATTGTGCTGAAATGTCACTCTGGGTGCATGGCGTGCTGTGTTAAAGTCAATCAGCAGAGTTGCAGTTGGTGGCTAGTTCACTGCAGAGTGCCCGTTCCTTGATGCCCCACCTGCCGGGGTATCAGGAACTGGGTTCACCCCTTCCCCACCTCAGATGAAAGTGTATTTACCAGTGCTTACACAGAGAAACGAACGGACATAGGATTTAGAGCAGAAATAGGCCATTCGGTCCCTTGAGCCTGCTCTGTCATTTAATAAGATCATGGCTGACTTGCGGGCAAGACACCATCACAGTACCAGTGAAACTAGACAGCCATCCTACAACCACTAGAGGTGCTAGATTAGAGAACCTGCACCTGGATTACAATAGGACTAAATTTGTGATCCTGATTATACTTAAATACAGCATATTTTCCACTAATTGCATTTGATTCAGTTACTTTAATATTACACATTAAATTTATTTTCGTGCTCACATTTATATGGACTAACCTCACTCACAGTGTCAGCTGATTCCTCCAGCTTCAGCCCACGATAACGATAACAGGTAAATCGTAACCGGGGCTGAAACCTGTCTCCGAATGACATCACAATGCAGTCACAATGGGTGGCACGGTAACACAGTGGTAGCATTGTCGCTTCACAGCGCCAGGGTCCCAGGTTCGATTCCTTTTTTTTTAAATTTAGAGTATCCAATTCATTTTTTTTCCAAATAAGGGGCAATTTGTAAGGGAGATTAGATTGTAAGGGCCAATCCACCTACTCTGCACATCTGTGGGTTGTGGGGGAGAATGGGCAAAGTCCACACGGACAGTGACCCAGAGCCGGGATCGAACCTGGGATCTCGGCGCCATGAGGCTGCAGTGCTAACCACTGCGCCACTGTGCTGCCCTCCCAGGTTCGATTCCTAGCTTGGGTCACTGTCTGTGTGGAGTCTGCACGTTCTCCCCATGTCTGCGTGGGTTTCCTCCGGGTGCTCCGGTTTCCTCCCGCAGCCCAAAGATGTACGGGTTAGGTGGATTGGCCATGATAAATTGCCCTTAGTGTCCAAAAATGTTAAGTGGGGTTACGGGGATAGGGCGGAGGTGTGGGCTTGGGTAGGGTGCTCTTTCTAAGGGCCGGTGCAGACTCGATGGGCTGAATGGCCTCCTTCAGCACTGTATATTCTATGATTCTATACCTTATGATAGAAGTGAGGTCATTGATGCAGCTGAAGGTGGTCGGGCCCAGAACACTTCCCTGAAGAAACCCTGCATTGATGTCCTGAAGCTGAAATGATTGACCGCCACCCATGACAACAATCTTCCTTTGTGTCAGGTTTGATTCCAACCAGCGGAGAGTTTCCCCCTGATTCCCATTGACTCCAGTTTAGCTAGGGCACCTTGATGCCGTACTCGGTCAAATGCTGCCTTGATGTCAAGGACAGTTACACTCACCTCACCTCGGGCATTCAGCTCTTTTGTCCATGTTTGAACCATGGCTGTAATGAGGTCAGGAGCTGAGTGAACCTGATGGAACTCAAACTGAGCGTCCATGAGTAGGTTATTATTGAGTAAGTGCCGCTTGATAGCACTGTTGATGACTCTTTCCATCACTTTGCTAATGATGGAGAGTAGACTGATAGGATGGTAATTGGCTGGGTTGGATTTGTCCTGTTTCTTATGTACAAGCACACCTGGGCAATTTTCCGCATTGCTGGGTAAATGCCAATGATGTAGCTGTACTGGAACAGCTTGGCTCGAGGTGCGGCAAGTTCTGGAGCACAAGTCTTCAGTACTATTGCCGGAATATTGTCAGGCCCATAGCCTTCGCAGTATCCAGTGCCTTCTGCCATTTCTTGATATTACATGGAGTGAATCGTACTGGCTGAAGACTGACATCTGTAATGCTGGGGACCTCTGGAGAAGACCAAGATGGATCATCCACTCAGCACTTCTGGCTAAAGATTGATGCAAATGCCTCAGCCTTATCATTTGCATAGATGTACTGGGCTCCTCCATCATTGAGGATGGGGATATTGTGGAGCCTCCTCCTCCAGTGAGTTTTTAATTGTCCACCACCATTCACGGTTGGATGTGGCAGGACTGCAGAGCTCAGATCTGATGTATTCGCTGTGGAATCGCTTAGCTCTGTCTATTACTTGCTGTTTTTGTCGTTTGGCACACAAGTAGTCTTGTGCTGTAGCTTCACCAGGTTGACACCTCGTTTTTCGGTATGCCTGATGTTGCTCCTGGCATGCTCTCGTGCACGCCTTATTGAACCAGGGTTCATCCCCTAGCTTGGTGGGAATGGTAGAGTGGGGGATATGCCAGGCCATGAGGTTGCAGATTGTGGTTGAACACAATTCTGCTGCTGCTGATGGCCCACAATGCATCATGGATACCCAGTCTTGAGTTGCTAGATCTGTTCAAATCCTTCCCATTTCACACGGCAGTAATGTCACACAACACAACGCATTATAGCCTCAATGTGAAGACGGAACTTTGTCTCCCAAGGCCTGTGCGGCGGTCACTTCTACCAATACAGTCATGATGCATCTACAGCAGGCAGGTTGGTGAGGATGAGGTCAAGTATGTTTTTCCCTTTTGTTGGTTCCCTCACTACCTGCTGCAGTCCCAGTCTAGCAGTTATGTCCTTTAGGACGCGGCCAGATCGATGTGTGGTGGTACTATGGAGCCACTCTTGCTGATAGATATTGAAGTCTCCCACCCAGAGCATATTCTGTGCCCTTGCCATCCTCAGTGCTTCCTGAAAGGGGTGTTCAACATGGAGGAGTACGGATTCATCAGCTGATGGTGGCTGGTATGTGACTATCAGCAGGTTTCCTTGCCCATGTTTAACCTGAAGCCATGAGACTTCATGGGGTCCAGAGTTGATGTTGAGGATTCCCAGGGCGACTCCCTACCGACTGTATACCTCTGTGCCACCTCTGCTGGGTCTGTCCTGCTGGTGAGACAGGACATACCATGGTGATACTGGTGTCTGGGATATTGTCTGTAAGGTATGGTTCTGTGCGTATGACTATGTCAGGCTGTTGCTTCGCTAGTCTGTGAGACAGCTCTTCCAACATTGACACAAGCCCCCAGCTGTTAGTAAGGGGCAGAGTCGGCAAGGCTTGCCGTCATTTCTGGTGCCTGGCTTAATGCCAGGTGGTCTGTCCGCTTTCATTCCTTTTTTAAGTTTTCATAGCAGTTGAATACAACTCAGTGGCTTGCTCGGCCATCTCAGAGGGCATTTAAGAGTGAACCGCATTGATATGGGTCTGGAGGCACATATAGGCCAGCCCAGGTAAGGATGGCACATTTCCTTCCCTAAAGCACATTAGTGAACCAGATGGGTTTTTACGATAATCAACATCATTAGACTTCCAGATTTTATTGAGTTTAAATTCCATCATTTGCCATGGTGGGATTCGAACCCGGGTCCCGAGATCATTATCTTGGATCTCTAGATTACTAGTCCAACAACAATACCACTATGCCACAGCCTCCCCGTTCAGGTTTAATGTTAGATAATGGATGATGAATGGATGGAGTGGTACAGTGGTTAAGGTAAGTGGAAGTGAATAGAATGGTGACATTGTGGAGGGTGGAGGAGGTAAGTAGGTAGGGTGGTAGTCGGGTCGGGGAGGTAGTTAAATCGGGTCAGTGCGGGGAAATAGTCAAGTTGGGTCGGTGCAAGGGAGTAGTCGAGTGGTCTTGGGTGTAGTCATATCAGGCCGGGAGAGTAGTGATGGGGTCAGTGTGAGTAATTTATCAGGGGGGAATCAGTTATGTAGCTACCCAGATGCTAGACAAGGTTAGACAAGATTTTAATCTGGATAACATTTCATGGGTAACTAGAAGTGCTATATCTAACTGCTTCTTGAAAATATGCAATGTTTTGGCCTCAACTTCTTCCTATGGTAACGAATTCCACTGACCGACCACTCTCTGGATGGAGAAATTTCTCCTCATCTCTGTCCTAAATGGTCTACCCCGTATCCTCAGATTGTGACCCCTGGTTCTGGACACACTCACCATTGGGAACAACCTTCTTGCATCTACTCTATCTAGTCCTGTTAGAATTTAATAGGTTTCTATGAGACCCCCCTCATTCCTCTGAACGCCAGCAAATACAATCCTAACCGAATTGAAAATTAGGAAATTTATGGAATGTGGACATCGCTGGCTAGCATTTATTGCCCATCCCTAATTGCCCTTGAGAAGAGGTGAGCCACCTTCTTGAACTGCTGCAATCTACGTGGTGTAGGTACACCCACAGCACTGTTGCGGAGGGAGATCCAAGATTTTGATCCAGCGACAATGAAGGGATGGGTAATATATTTCTAAGTCAGGATAGCATGTGACTTAGAGAGGAACTTGCAGGTTGTGGTGTCCCCATGTATCTGCTGCCCTACTCCGTCTAGTTGGTAGAGATTGTGGGTTTTGAAGTTGCTGTTGAAAAGTTGTTGAGTTGTTCTCCATGACAACAGCCTCCATGATGTATAGCTGTAGTGGCAGGACTGGATAATTGCTGTTTTGCTGTCTCACTGTGTAAAGGCAGTAGCTGTCAACACTCGGTGATCCTGCTGTGCACTCGCCTCTTGTGAGCTAATGGACACTGCAATGGTTCCCTTCGCCTCTGGAAAAGTTCGAACATCCTGTGAAAATGTTTGATAATTGCCTCATCGGTGACTTCAATGTTCAATGATCTTCCCACTGCTGTCGTGTGGGTTTCCGATATCATACTTAGCCCGCCACTGGGAAAAGCAGTCAGAGGAAAGAATGCACAAACCAGTCCAGTAGATTGTTTTCAGATTTTCCCAATCCTCCCAGCACCTCAAAACCCACTTCCACAGGGGCTCTATGATTCCAATAGTACTGGTATCTGTGGCCCCTCGTTTTGTCAAATATCAATAGCCCACTTCTAACTGCACATTCTTTCCTTTCATCATTTGAAATGTTTCTTTCGTAGTAGCTCATGATCTGCATTGTTCTAAGGAAAAAAAGCTGCAGTTTTGCAACTCTTCCTTTGTATTTGTGTTTGTTCATGCCAGGCAGAGTCCCAATGCTGGAGCGATATAATGCACACAGTGCTCGAATTGGAGGTATTTTTAAAGGTTTTATCCAGGCTTAACACCATGGCTTGGGCTTTATATTCTATACCTTGCGTGATAAAACTTAGTATTATCAGATTTACAAAGCTGAAGCACTGCCTTTTCTGTGGACCTCTATCCCAACCCCTTCAAATCCTGCTAAACATCCACAACACTGAGTCTGTTTCCATTCAGTCTAAAATTATTAAGGTTATTTTCTTATCAATATGGATCATCTCATACTTACTGACATTAAATTTCATCTGCTACTTTTTAAACTCATTCCATATCTTATTGGTTTCTCTTTGAAGCTCCATTTGATATTGTACAGAATTAGCTATACTTTCTATTTTGATATCAATTGTAAATTGTAACCATAATAACAGACGCAAGCTTACATAAATTAATTAATGTCTCCCCTAAATAGTTGGGAAAAGAGTGTCATATGAAAGTGTTTGCATTGCTATTAACTATAGTTGTTTCTACTTTCATATTTTCTCTACGAGATGGTAAAATGGCAACCGACGAAAACACCATTTGAACCTGTGTTGTAGATTTTGAATCTGCCTTGTTTTTCCCTGGGTTCAGCATGCTGGTTACCGCCAGAAGGGATCCACAAACATTGCTGTCCAATATCTATCTAATCGTACAATAACATAAGGCAGGGATGTCACAATGGGACCTCTTAGTGACCTTAACTGGATATCATGTTTGTACACATCTTACAAGCACTTCTCCAATCTATAGGCTGGTGAACTGATAGCACTTCGGTGAGACAATGCCAGGTACAAAATCTTTAAGACGGCAAGTGAAGGTGTATAGTTACAATTCTAATCAAATCTCAGTTACCTCGCTTAAATTCAAACCCAGATTCATTAAGAAAAATAATAAACCTTGTAACCTTTCCCTCGGTTAAAACTTGCTTTTGCACATTATTGAAACACTCAAAGCTGGCGCAAGCTCAGTCATCATTTGTCTTTCAAAAAATTGCCGAGGTGTTTCGCGGCCTTCTCTAAGAACATCATCCCAGTCGATTGACGTCAAATCTTATCTCCCTGTCATTAATTCTCACCAGAGAAAGCGGTGGGGTGAGTAGGGATTGCGAAGCAATTGGGTGCAGCATCTGACCAATTGTCCATTCAATCATTTCCTAACAGGTTTGTCATTAACAGCACCCATCCCATCTCCCCCCATCACCATCCATATTTACTGTTGACAGACTCCATTTTGAGCTCACTGAATAGGGTTGTTCTAAAAATAGATGAGGTTGTTTGTAGGAAGTCTGAAGTGAGATAATGAATTAACTATTCTTCCACATCATTGATAACGTATCTTAAATGCCTAGCTATTAACATATATATTACTTTTTGTCTTATTGGCCGCAGTATATGGCTTTAAAGTTAATCTCACACCCGTGCAATCCAACTTTCATTTAAAACAGACCAGATAAATTCAATTAATTTCCCCCCAAAATGTCAGAAATCCCACAATATAACAAGCTTCCTGAGCGCAACTTCAAATTAATAAGTTCAAATCACAATTGAAAATATATGAAAATGTCTCTCGGCAACAGATTATTTTAGCAACTTGTGTTCGAGTTCCCTGCTTGTTTTTATGGGGAAATTATAAACTGCAGGCAGTGTCCAATGCCACATGTGTCAAGAACAGTATCAGTTTCTTCAACAATGTCTTGAGGCAGTTTTAAATGCAGATTACCCATTTCGAGAAAAAAAAAGGGAAGTTAAATTTTCCTTGGGCTTGGGAACCATAAAATATACTCTGTAACAAGATAGCTTAAACTGTCGCTTGGATGGAAGTAAATCACACATTTCTCCAGTATATCCTGAAAGCTGCATTAAGTAGCTCTGTTCTGAATTGAATCAGATGCTGTCAGATCATTATATCCTGTTTATATGGCAGTTGGAGCTCAATGTGTATTAGAAATCTGCTAAAATGAAAATTTAAATTGGTAGCACAAATTTGACAAACCCTGCACCCTGAATATGACTGCAGCTTGAGGTATATCCACCAGTGCTTCATGTTGACTGGTTCATGGTGTATTAATACAGTCGGGAGATGGATTTGCAAAATCGCTGCTAGATGCAGGCATGGTGGAGCTTCCTGTTTATATTGTGAGGTTTGATTCACAGCAGTCAGAAAAGGAGAAAGGCCCCTGCAGGGGTTCTTCCGCTCTTTCTCTGTAAGTGGGATCAAAGAAACACAGAATCCATGGGGGGGGGGGGGGGGGGGGGAATGCATGACACCTGTCTTTACATCTTAACTATGGGCAGGATATCAATTGAATGGACCCACATGAGCAGGGAGGCCAGGAATGGATTGGGAACCCGCATGCAATTGAAACTGGCTTTCCTGTGGTTCTCCAAGCCATAGAATCCACACAGTGCAGAAAGAGGTCATTCGGTCCATCAAGTCTGCACCGACCCGTCGTAAGAGCACCCTACCTACACCCACTCACCGGCCCTATCATCGGATAAAAACTCACGAGATTTGAGAAGGTGATTCAAAGAAAAAATTTTTTAAAGGCTGCAACACGGCATACAGCAACCGGGACGACTGATCATGCCGGTCCCAATCCGGGCCTGCTTTTAAAAGTTGACTCTATGAGTCCCAGCTAATGGACCTCCGCCCATCAGTGGAGGAACTCATATTTCCACAAGCCCCATGGGGAGATCAATCGGATCATCCCCATGGGCCCCCTGAGGGATATTACACCCCGAAACCCCGTCCAATCTGCATATCTTTGGACACTAAGGGGCAATTTAGCATGGCCAATCCACCTAACCATAGCATTAGCATCCCGTTTCCCAGCCAGGGGACAAACTGGATGATGCGCCAAATCTGTCAAAGAAAGGTCTCTTCGATAAAGGTACCCCCACAGGGTTCAGAATGGCTGCCTTTTCATAAATTCCTGAGGCTTCTGCATTGATAGGTATAGAAAAGAGAGCTGGGGAAGCTACCCCATGCTCAAACTCTTATCTGAAGCTGTGGGGTCAGAGTGAGGGAAGTGAAGTGATGTGTGCCAAGGACACCTCTGTAACCAAGCAGCTATGGTGGAAGTGCCAAGGAAGTGAGCAGCAGGGTTGTGGTCCCTCCAACCTAGAGATAGCGCTCCAAGAGCAGCGGGGATCTCAGGAGGACAGGAAAGTTGAGGGGTAGAACACTTTCAAGTGACAAGCCCACATTCTGACTTGCCCAGCATTCTCCAGCTCAATATATCTCTGACCAGTCCACCTTACAGCTCCACTCGTTCCTCCAACTCCAGGCTCCTTCTCACATCCCCGTCTGAACAATCAACTCTCACGCTCACTTTATGCCATCTAAAACCCATTTCTCACAATCCCGCTCTACCAGCATTTTCCTTGCTCTCCGCACGACCCATTTCTCTCAAACTCGTACCTCTCCTTGCAGGATAAGAGAGTGCAGGGACAGGGAAGTGGGGGGGGGGGGGGGGGGAGAGAGAGAGAGAGAGGCAGAGTAGGGGTCATCTAGTGACTGGAACCTTGATGGTCATTGGCAATATGTACCCATCTGATCCACTACTAAGGTCCTACAGTTCCAGGATGTTGCAGTTATCAGCAATGATTTACCATGAAAGCCTGACCCTCCTGAGGCATTTGTGCTCACATAGGTCAGGGGAGCTGGACCTCTGCCTGCAGACCCTGTGTTGGGGGGCTCATCTGCTTTGAGCTGGATTTCTTTGTCCAGCCCTCTGTAACTATGCTATGGAGCAGCATGTGGCTGAGGAAAAGGCTGCTGTTCTTGGTGCTGCTGCTCCTTGTGCTCCATCAATACTCTGAGGTGGAGCTGCATTTGATGTGCGGATACCACGGTGACAGCTGACGGCAGGGAATTGTAGACTAAGGAGAGTGAAGTTCACGACAAGTGAGCTGACTTCCAGGAAGTTGGAAATCAAGCAGTGAAAGCCCAGTCTCAGAATGAGCACTCTGAGCGACAGACTCTTACCCAGGCAGGGCTGCAGCCCTTCAGTTCCACTCATCGAAGGCTTCCAGGCATGTCAGTTTTACTGATGAAATACTCCCTGTTGTACACTTGCTTGGTTGACTCTGGCGAGTTGCACACAGTTCAGGAAACCTGTGCACTGGCTGTCAAAATCAGTGGAAAACCTCAAATTATTTCCCGTTTGCATTGTAATAATTTACAGGGGACCAGTTTCACTCAGTTGACTACACAGCTGGTTTGTGATGCAGAGCAAGGTCAGCAACGCTGGTTCAATTCCCCGACCGGCTGAGGTTATTCATCAAGGCCCCGCTTTCTCAAACTTGCCCCTCACCTGAGGTCTGATGATCCTCAGGTTAAATCACCACCTGTCAGTTCTCCCCCTCCAAGGGGAAAGCAGCCTATGGTCATCTCAGACTATGGCGACTTTAGCTTTAATAATTTACCCAACAGCTGTAGAGGGTTCCCCGCTTGCCTGTTAATCCACTTGGGTCACAGTCCAGAAGTGGGTGTTACCATGACAGCATTCCAGTCCAATGCCACACTTGGGGATTTCAACACACCATCCACTGGTTCACCCACACTTGAATCTGCCTCCTCGTAGCAGTTAAAATTCTGTCCTATGTTTTTGGGCACTGTCTCTTTTCCCAATGGCTGAGGAAGATGTACCCAGACCAGTGAGCCCAAATTGTTTTGCTTGCATAGATACACTAAGTGCTCAGCCCGAAAGTAACCAAAAATGTGGTTACTGCAACCAGTACATAGCAATGTTTCTGTTGCCTTCTGGGATAACAGTTACCCCAATAGTACAGGGAGAAAAAAATCACCCTTTTCCTGTAAATGAAAGGTTTTCCAGAGCTTGAGGCTCTGTCTCATTCAGTTCTGCAGAAGATTCATACAGATTCTGAAAGTTAAATCCATTCCTCTCTTCACAAGTGTTGCCAGAAATGCCGGCTTTATCCAGAATTTTCCAATTCTTTTCCAGATCTCCAGCAACCGCAATTTTTTGCTTTCATTATGTTCCTCTTTGTTTATTCCACTAGAACTGAAGGACTGAGCACGGTGGCGCAGTGGGTTAGCCCTGCAGTCTCAGGGCGCTGAGGTCCCAGGTTCGATCCCAGCTCTGGGTCACTGTCCGTGTGGAGTTTGCACATTCTCCCCGTGTTTGCGTGGGTTTCGCCCCCACAACCCAAAGATGTGCAGGCTAGGTGGATTGGCCACGCTAAAATTGCCCCTTAATTGGAAAAAATTAATTGGGTACACTAAATTTATAAAAAAATAAAAATGTTTAAAAAAAGAACTGAAGGACTGCCACCTATAACAGGGCCTTCACATAAATAACACGCTAGGAGTGCTGACACGTAAATAATCACTAGGCCTATAACAGTATCTACAACATTATTCCCAACACATTTACAACATTATTTCCAACACAGCCAAATAGCTGTTTGACAGTACGGAACGTGATTATTGCCAAAAAAAGAGACATGCTGTCGAAGATTTCATCTCGCACTCATCAGAATGGCATGCAAGATAAACTGACAGTGAAGGGAGCGACAATTTATACCAAAGAAGAAGAGGATGCTGACTGGTTGGAAAGTGGACTCTGATTGGTAGAGGCGTTGCCTTGGAGAATACAGCAGAGAACTGTTAACTGCCAAGCTTTGGTCCAAATTCAAAACAGGCATGTTGACTCTGATTAGTGAAGGAATGAACCAGAGAATGGCTGTCCCCCCCCCCACCCCCTCCCCGAAGCTAATGTTTAGTTGGAAAAGGTGCAATCTTTTTTCAGCAATACTCCCTTGCATCCAATTTTTGCTATCTTATTTCTTTCATTCTACTTTGCATCTTTAAGGAATAAATACATTTTCATGACATTATACGGGGAATGCCAGTACTTTTTGCTTTATATTTGCACTCAAAAAACTTAATTTGTGCAATTTTATTTGCAGGCCATTTCTTGGTCTGGTCCCCCTCAGGTTACATTAGTAGAGGGGAGAAGGTGAGGAATCTAGGCTGACAGTGAATCATGGATTGGCATGAAATCTTAAGTTGAGAGGTCTCTACATACATAATTTTCAAAATATTATCAAATTTTCAGACATTCTCTTACTCATCAGCTAGACGTAAGGCTTTGACCTTGGATCTGGCCTGAGACTTTGAATGGTTATCATGTTATAATTCGTATAATAAGCAAAGTGCTTGTAGGGTAAAATGTGATAGCCTCTGGTAATTTATCTGCTTGCAATTTCATGTTACATTATGTGTAATGCAAGAAAGTGCAGCCTCTCGATTCAGCCTGGTTACACTCCTGACAATATGCATGGATATCGAGTTATTCTGTCAGCAAGATAACACTTACTCACAATGGTGTTGCTTTGCTAAATTACATTTTATCCCCAATCCAAATGTGGCCTGTAATTTTTCTTTAAGAGGGTAAAGGTGATGTCAAACAGAAAATCTGATAAAGTACCAAACAGTAAACTTGAGAACAAAATAGGTACCCATAGGATTAAAGGGGCAACGTGGATATGTAACCAGCTAAGAGACAGAAAGCTGACAGCAGTGCAACACGTCAAGAACACTGAAACATCGACCATTGCAGTATTCAGTTGGAACATGGCTGATCTTCATGCGAACTCCACCTGCCCACTTTATTCCATACCACCTTATACCCTTGCTGGCCAAACCTCTCAATCTCAGTTTTGAAACTTTCAGTTGACCCAGCTTCAAAAGTTTATTGGACGAGAGTCTGCCACATTTTCATGTTTCATGTGAAAACGTGCTGCCTGACATCGCCCTTGTACTGTCAATCTCGAATTTTAAGGTTATACCCCTTTATTAGGGGGTGCCTCACCAAATTAAATTACTTGTCTCTATTCATTCGATCAACTCTATTAATCAATTTAAGCATTTCAATTATATCATCCCCTACTCTTCTATATTGTAGGGAATATAAACTTAACCAGTGCAACATATTCTCATAATGTAAACATTTAGCCCCATTGTCGTTCTCGTGAATTTGCACTGCACTTTCTTCAAGGCCAATACATTCTTCCTGAGGTGCAAAGCCCAGAAATAAACGCTGTTCTTCACACGGGATCTAACCAGAACTTTATATAACTGTGTCATAACTTCTACACCATTATATTCCAGCCTCTTGATTTGAAGTCAAACTTTCCCTTAGCCGTTTCCATTTTTTTTTTATTGCTCCACCAGCTTTTAGCAGTTTTTGTACATGGAGCCCTAAATATGTCTGCACCTCCGCAGTTCCTAGCTTCTTGTCATTTAGGAAATACTCTGATCCATCTTTCTGAGGTCCAAAATGGATGATTCCATGCTCAAATCGGGGTAAGGTATATTAAAACGAGCTTTATTAGTAACACAGTATTAAACTACCTTTAACAACACAAAAATATAGCTTACAATTAACACATAAACAATGCATAACAATACAATGAAACCCTTTAACTCCTAACTGCCACCTTCTTTATCTCCGATCAAGCAAAACCCATCACAGGTCAAAACCTGCTTTTAAATAAAATTAGCAAACACAGGATTACTTGCCAGCCTTTGGATAAATAATTCCTTTAAAAGACTGCTTGGTGAGAGGGATCCTGTCAGGAAACAGGGGCGAAATTCTCCCCAACGGCGCGATGTCCGCCGAATGGCGCCCAAAACGGCGCCAATCAGACGGGCATCGCGCCGCCCCAAAGGTGCGGAATGCTCCACATCTTTGGGGGCCGAGCCCCGACATTGAGGGGCTAGGCCGACGCCGGAGGGATTTCCGCCCCGCCAGCTGGCGGAAACGGCGTTTGTTGCCCCGCCAGCTGGCGCGGAAATGACATCCCCGGGCGGCGCATGCGCGGGAGCGTCAGCGGCCGCTGACAGTTTCCCGCGCATGCGCAGTGAGGAGAGTCTCTTCCGCCTCCGCCATGGTCTCCATGAGGGGGAAGGGAAAGAGTGCCCCCACGGCACAGGCCCGCCCGCGGATCGGTGGGCCCCGATCGGGGGCCAGGCCACCGTGGGGGCACCCCCCGGGGCCAGATCGCCCCACGCCCCCCCCCCCCCAGGACCCCGGAGCCCGCCCACGCCGCATTGTCCCGCCGGTAAATACCTACTTTAATTTACGCCGGCGGGCCGGGAAATTCTCGGCGGGACTTCGGCAACCGGCGGGGGCGGGATTCACGGTGGCCAACGGCCATTCTCCGACCCGCTGGGGGGTCGGAGAATGACGCCCCAGGTTACAGATTCTTGTCTGTGAAAATACTGCTCAACTTGACACCCTTTTGCTGAAGTTGTTGTACGCCAAACTGACTGCTTCAGCCTTGCCACTGCCCTGGCTCCCCCCATTAATTACATAATCTTCATCCCTCTCAAATACCTAATTTTTTAGGTTTAAACAAAAGGTGCGATACAAACAAAAATGTTCTACGTGTAATTTTTGGGCATGTTTAGCAGAGTGCTTCCCGCCAACTTTTTGGGTGAATCCAGCCCAGCATTCACCAACATTTTGGGCCTTGGGGAGTTTCTCACCGGTCCAACCCACACTTACAAATGTTTTCAGCAACGGGGAACTGAACTCGCCGCCAAGACCAGGGAGCCATTTGAAAGGGTGCCCCAAACTCTAAGTGCGCTTGAGGGTCCCAGACCGCCCCACCCATGGGCAATGCAACCCCTCGTGGACTTGGGCTAAACCCTCCCCCCCCCCCAAGTGAAGACACCCAGCTCTGGGTTCACTGAGGGCCTCCTTTTCAGGCCCCCTAACCCCCTTTTTGTTCCCCCCCCCTTTCAGGACCTCCTTCTTCACCCCCAACCTTTCTGAGTCCTCCTTCACACACCCCGCTTTCATGAGAATGGACCTTCTCATGCTCCGGCCCTTGGTAGTGCCAACCTGGCACCTGGGCACCCTGGCACTGTCAGCATGGCACCCTGGCAGTGCCCCTGCTAACCTAGCAGTACCTACTGGGCATTCTTAGGGGCAGCACGGTAGCATGGTGGTTAGCACAATTGCTTCACAGCTCCAGGGTTCCCGGTTCAATTCCAGGCTTGGGTCACTGTCTGTGCGGAGTCTGCACATTCTCCCCGTGTCTGCGTGGGTTTCCTCCGGGTGCTCTGGTTTCCTCCCACAGTCCAAAGATGTGCAGGTTAGGTGGATTGGCCATGCTAAATTGCCCTTAGTGTCTAAAATTGCCCTTAGTGTTGGGTGGGGTTACTGGGTTATGGGGATAGGGTTGAGGTGTGGACCTTGGGTAGGGTGCTCTTTCCCAGAGCCGGTGCAGATTCGATGGGCCGAATGGCCTCCTTCTGCACTGTAAATTCTAAGAAATTCTATGATCCTGGCAGTGCCAGGGTGTCACTGCCAGGGTGACCAAGTGGCAGTGCCAATGTACCTGGGTGTCAGTGGGAGTGCCAGGGTGCCATCCTGCCCAATGCCCAACCACCTGTGGGTCTTCCATGGTCTGGGAAACATGCCCAGATACCGTTTGTTGGACCTGTACAAAATGGTACCCTGGTGAGGTTTCCCAAGCATGGTGGCCGATGAATCCCGGCCCCTGGGAGAATCCGGCAAATGCCTATTTAAAGAAATCTAATGGCTCATTTAAATATGCATATCTGGATCTCACCCAGCGAGAGCAAGTCCAGATCATGACGTCTTGCGAGATTCCGTTAAATCTCGTGAAGTATTTTGAAGTCACTGATATAAATCATGTGAGAGGCTTCTTGCAAGACTTAGCCTCATCATGAAACTGAGGCGAGCGCGACGAGTCCATTGAATTGAGTCCACAATGTCTCTAATTATCTACTCCCCAGAAATCAGGACTAAAAACAATTAGGCTCTCCTTGTAAATATAGACATAATTTGAAATAACGATGATCTCACTTCTTTAACATCTTGAGTGCACCTTTTTACAGCAACAGTGTCTGTCTTTCTTTTAAACCAGGATTTTAAAAAAATGTTACTGCAGCAGACATACACACGCTCTAACCCAGGCTTTTAAAAACACTAAATCCCCAGATACATTTAATACAATGTATAAACCAATTTATTTCTTTTATCACAACATCAACAATTCCTAGCCTCTCACTATTTAAGAAATAGTGTGTTTCTGTTTATACTTCCAAAGTGTATAACTTTACATCTTTCCACATTCTATTCTATCTATCATGTTCTCGCCCATCCACTCAGCCGTCCAAATCCCCTTGAAGCCTCTTTGCCTCCTCCTCACAACTCACAATCCCATCTCATTTTATGTTATTTGTAAAGTTAGAAATATTACACTTGGTCCCACATCCAAATCACTGATATAAATTGTGTATAGCTGCAGCCCAAGCACTGATCCTTGCTGTGCCCCACTAGTCAGAGCCTTCCAACCTGTTTATTCCTGCTCTCTGTTTTCTGTCTGTTCATCAATTCTCAAAACATGCTAATATATTAGCGCCATCCCATGTACTCTAATTTTGTGTACTAATCTCTTGTGTGGGACCTTACCAAAAGCGTTCTGAAAATCCAAATGTACCACATATACTGGTTCCTATTCTGTTAGTTACATCCTCAAAAAAAAAAAACAGGTTTGTCAAACATGATTGCCTTTTCACAAATCCATGTTGACTCTACCCAACCCTCTATTATTTTCCAAGTGTCCGGTTATCTGGGGCGTCATTCTCTGACCCCCCGCCGGGTCGGAGAATGGCCGTTGGCCACCGTGAATCCCGCCCCCGCCCCCGCCGAAGTCTCCGGTACCGGAGATTGGGCGGGGGCGGGAATCGGGCCGCGCCGGTTGGCGGGACCCCCCGCTGGATTCTCCGGCCCGTTTGGGCCGAAGTCCCGCCCAGAAATTGCCTGGCCCGCCGGCATAAATCAAACCTGGTATTTACCGGAGGGACCAGGCGGCGTGGGCGGGCTCCGGGGTCCTGAGGGGGGCGCGGGGCGATCTGACCCCGGGGGGTGCCCCCACGGTGGCCTGGCCCACGATCAGGGCCCACCGATCCTGTGGCGTGGCCTGTGCCATGGGGGCACTCTTTCCCTTCCGCCTCCACCACGGCCTCCACCATGGCAGAGGCGGAAGAGACTCTCCCCACTGCGCATGCGCGGGAAACTGACAGCGGCCGCTGATGCTCCCGCGCATGCGCCGGGAAACTGACAGCGGCCGCTGACGCTCCCGTGCATGCGCCGCATTTCCGCGCCAGCTGGCGGGGCAACAAACGCCATTTCCGCCAGCTGGCGGGGCGGAAATCCCTCCGGCGTCGGCCTAGCCCCTCAATGCTGGGGCTAGGCCGCCAAAGATGCGGAGCATTCTGCACCTTTGGGCCGGCGCGATGCCCGTCTGATTGGCGCCAGTCGGCGGACATCCCGCCGTTGGGGAGAATTTCGCACCAGATCTTTAACAATCGATTCTACTATTTTCAATACTATTGATGTCTGTTGTACAAATTTGTAATTCCCCGTTTCTTTATCTCCATCTTTTCTTAAATAGGGCTCCTCCAATCTGCAGGAATTGTTTCAGAATCTTCAGGAATCATTCCAGAATCTATGGAATTTTGGAAGATGACCAAAAATGCACCCAATATCACTATAGCCAACACTTTCAACACTCTGGGATGTAGATCATCAGTCCAGGAGATTTACTAACTTTCAGCCCCATTAATTTCTCCAATACTACTTTATTTACAGATCTTATTTTGTTATTATCATAACTATAAGAATTGCAAGAGTTAATGAAATGTCTAGAGTAGCCACTAGAGGGAGCTACAGCAACAAGTATATAAGGCATTGATGCTAAGCCTTGTGGAAGAGAGTAGTGCCAGGTTTAGCTCGAGACAGACAGAAGTATAGATAGTGTGAGTAAGAGCAGATCATAGTTGATAACAGTATAAAGATTAGTTGCAGATGAGCTTAGTTTATATGTTAATAGTTAACAATGTATTATTTAGGAGTACGTGTCGAAACCAAATTAGTAGTATGAATATATTTATAGCTTTGTTCAAGTTCAAGCTATTTTATGGTCTTTGCAAACACTACGTCAACCATCATGAATTTAGCAACACAAAGAACACCACAATTATTTTTTTCAGTTCCTCATTCTAGCTATATAAGCCCAGCTCCATGAGCCCTTATCTCGTGTGGCACTTTACCATATACTATTTGGTAATCCAAGTACACAACATCTACTGCTTCTCCTTAATTTACACCACTACTTACGTCCTCAACAAGGTCTAATACATTTGTCAAACAGGATTTTCCTTTCATAAGGCATGTTGCCGTGTTCAAATTATACTATGCTCTTCGAAGTGCATTGTTTAGCTTTCCTTCACCAGAGGTTCCAGTACATTTCTTATGACTGACATCAGGCTAATTGGCCTGCAGTTCTCAATTTTCTCTCTCCCTTCTTTCTTTAATAGTGGTGTTACATTTGCTAACTTCTGATCTGCTGAGACCATTCCAGAATCAAGGAAATTTTGAAAAATCATAGCTGCAGAGATCCACCATCTCTCCAGCTATTTCTTTTAGAATCCTAGGATGAAGTCCATGGGGTCCTGGGGAGTTGTCACAATTTGATCCCTTGAATTTCTCCAGTACGTTTTCCCTTGCTCGTTAAGTATTTGTTTAAAAAAAATTGGTTTTCTTTGATTTCACTTGCCAATATTTTTTCATGCCGTCTCTTTCCTTTCCCAATTTTTTTATAATTTCACTTTCAAACCTCTTCATACAACCTTACTCACCATGTTAATTTAATTTAAAATTTGATACTCCTCCCCCATGATAGTAATGTCTGTATTATTCCTCTCTTCCGTGAAAAGAGACACAAAATATTCATTAAGCATGATGCCAACATTCTCCGCCTCCGCACAGATGTTAGCCTTATGGTCCACAATCTTTCTTCAGTTATCCCCTTGCAGCTTGTGCATTTATTTAAAAGATGGGGTTTCCTTGATTTTCCTTGCTGATAATTTTCCACGTCCCTTCTTTGCTTTCCAAGTTTTTTTTTAAATTTCACCCCTGCATTTTTTATGACTCTAGGATTTCTGCAGTATTCATCCCTTGGTAGTTGTCGTGAGCTTCCTTTTATTTTCTTTATCCTCCCCTTTACACCCCTGGGCATCGAGGGGTTTCTGGGTTTGTTAGTCCCACCTTTCGCCTTTTAGGGAACACACCAGCTTTGAACGCTCACTGTCTCTTCCTTGACCGTCTCCCAGTGAGCAATCACTGACTTGTCTTCAAGTAGCTGATGCGACCATCAATTCACTCAAGGACTCGTGTCGGAGTAAAACAGTGGTTTTAATTAACTATCAACTTTGCCTGCCTGCAACTGGTACATACTGAGGTCAGTCCCACAGGCCAACTACTCTTATACACCTTCAAGGGGGCAGAGCCATGGGCTGAGCCCGTACATGCTCCAACATCCTCCACCATCTCCCCCTGTGGGGGAAGCCATACAATGGCCCACAGATAAAACCCACAGGGTTAATAACATAGAACATAACTGGTGAATTAACTGTATTTACATTCACCACATTCACCCCCTGTAAAAAAAAATAAAGTCCGGTGCGGGTGATGGGTCACAAGTTCAGCCGGTCCGGCGCCCGGGTCGTACCCTGCGACCGCCGAAGCACTGGTGTTGCAGCCGCTTCAGGTGGCTGGGGAAGTGGGTCCGGTGCAGCCCCAGGGGTGGACTCCGGGAGCGGCTCTTCCTGAGCTTCATTCCTGCGGACTGGTGTGCCGGGTGGAAGGGAGCGCGGGAGCCAAATGGGCGCAGGGGCACTGGACATGGGAGAAAGAGCGGGGTACAGCACGTGGGGGGGTACTGTGGACATAGTGGTGGCGGAGCCTGCGGGCGCAAGGTCTCGGAGGGAGACGGTATCCTGTCGACCATCGGGGTGCTCAACATATGCGTAGTGCGGGTTTGAGTGCAGGAGCTGGACCCTCTCTACCAGGGGATCGGTCTTAGGGTCCGAACGTGTTTCCAGAGGAGAACCGGATCCGTTGTCATCAGACAGGGTGGGAGCGAGGCCTCTGAGGTAGCCCCCTAGGGAAACTAAACAAGCGGTCATGAGGAGTCTGGTTTGTGGCCGTGCAAAGGAGGGACCTAATAGCATGGAGCGCATCGGGGAGGACTTCCTGCCAGTGGGAAACCAGGAGATTCCTGGACCGTAGGGTCAGAAGGACGGTCTTCCAGACCGTCGTGTTCTCCCTCTCCACCTGTCCGTTTCCCCGGGGGTTGTAACTGGTAGTCCTGCTCGAGGCGATGCTTTACTGAGCAGGTACTGACGCAGTTTGTCGCTCGTGAACGACGAGCCCCTGTCGCTGTGGACGTAGTTGGGGAAACCAAACAGGGTGAAGACACTGTGCAGGGCTCTGATAACAGTGGGGGTGGTCATATCGGGGCATGGGATGGCAAACGGGAAACGGGAGAACTCATCAATAATATTGAGAAAGTAGGTATTTTGATTATTCGAGGGGAGGGAGGGGCTCTTTGAAATCGATACTGAGGCGTTCAAAGGGCCGGGACTCCTTCACCAGGTGGGCCTTATCTGGTCGATAGAAGTGCGGTTTACACTCCGCACAGATTTGGCAGTCCCTGGTTACAGCTTTGACCTCCTCGGTGGAGTAGGGCAGGTTGCGGGACTTGATATAATGGGCGAGCCGGGTGACCCCCGGGTGGCAGAGGTCATCGTGGATAGCCCGTAGTCGGTCCTCTTGTGCACTGGCGCATGTTCCGCGGGACAGGGCATCTGGGGATTCGTTGAGCTTCCCAGGGCGATATATATCATAATTATAGGTGGAGAGTTCGATTCTCCACCTCAAGATCTTATCGTTCTTGATTTTGCCCCGCTGCGTATTGTCGAACATGAAGGCTACCGAAGATGATGAGGGTAAACCTCCTACCAGCGAGGTAGTGCCTCCAGTGCCGCACGATGGCTTCCACCAGGCTTCCACGATGGCTTGAGCCTCTTTTTCGACCGAGGAGTGTCGAAGTTCAGAGGCTGTGAGGGTGCGTGAAAAAAACACAACCGGTCTGCCTGCTTGGTTGAGGGTGGCGGCTAGAGCGACCTCTGATGCATCGCTCTCCACCTGAAAGGAGACGGACTCGTCCACCGCGCTCATCGTGGCTTTGGCGATGTCCGCCTTGATGCAGTTGCAGGCCTGGCGGGCCTCGGCTGCCAGAGGGAAAAGGGTGGCCTTAAATAGTGGGCGGGCTTTGTCCGCATACTGGGGGACCCACTGGGCGTAGTAGGAAAAAAATCCAAGGCACCTCTTGAGGGCCTTGGGACAGTGAGGGAGAGGGAGTTGCAGGAGGGGGCGCAGACGGTCAGGGTCGGGCCCGAGGACTCCGTTTTCCACGACGTAGCCGAGGATGGCGAGCCTGGTGGTGCCGAAAACGCATTTCTCCTTATTACAGGTGAGATTAAGTTTTTGGGCAGTTTGGAGAAATCGGTGGAGGTTGGCGCCGTGGTCCTGCTGATCATGGCCGCAGATGGTGACGTTGTCCAAGTACGGAAACGTGGCCCGCAGCCCGTACTGGTCCACCATTCGGTCCGTTGCTCGTTGGAACACCAAAACCCCGTTCGTGACGCCAAAAGGGACCCGGAGGAAATGAAAAAGGCGGCTGTCTGCCTCAAATGCCGTGTAGTGGCGATCCTCCGGACGGATTGGGAGCTGGTGGTATGCAGACTTCAGATCCACCGTGGAGAACACGGGGTAGTGCGTGATCTGATTTACCATGTCTGCAATCCGGGGAAGGGGGTACGCATCAAGTTGCGTAAACAGGTTAATGGTCTGGCTGTAATCAACCACCATCCGGAGCTTCTCCCCGGTCTTGACGACCACCACCTGAGCTCTCCAGGGGCTATTGCCGGCCTCTATGACTCCTTCCCACAAGAGACGCAGGACCTCAGACCTAATAAATATTCTGTCCTGCATGCTATATCGCCTGCTGCGAGTGGCTACTGGCTTGCAATCAGCGGTGAGATTAGCGAAGAGGGAAGGAGGGTCGATTTTCAGAGTGGCTAGGCTGCACACAGTGAGTGGGGGCAGGGGTCCACCAAGGCTAAGCGTCAGGCTCTTGAGATTACATTGAAAATCGAGCCCTAAAAGGAGGGGGGGCGCAGAGGTCTGGGAGCACATACAGCTGGAAATTAGTGTACTCAGCGCTCTGTACCGCTAAGGTTACCGTAGTGCACCCTCGGATTTGTACCAAGTGCGACCCGGAGGCGAGGGAAATTGTTTGTTGCGCCGGGAATATCGGGAGCGAGCAGCAGCTTACCAGATCCGGGTGGATGAAACTCTCGGTGCTCCAGGAGTCGAACAGGCAAGGTGTCTCGTAGCCGTTAACCCGGATGGCCATCAGTGACCACAGTAGCTTTTTCCAGTCTACTTTGGCTAAATCAGATCATTGCTTTGTAAAAGTAGTTTTTCCCCAATTCAGAACATTTGATCATTATTTTGACGAACTGTCAAGGGGCTGGTTTAGCACAGGGCTAAATCGCTGGCTTTGAAAGCAGACCAAGGCAGGCCAGCAGCACAGTTCAATTCCCGTATCAGCCTCCCCGAACAGGCGCCGGATTGTGGCGACTAGGGGCTTTTCACAGTAACTTCATTTGAAGCCTACTTGTGACATTAAGCGATTTTCATTTTCATTTTCGAACTGTCAACAAAGGCAGGTAAGGTGGTATGCTGCTTACCCATTCCACTGCTGGCATTTCCTGCCATTTCTTTGACCCTTAGTCAAAGATTGCCTGGAAGCGGGTCCCACAATGTCACGCTGGTGGGGCAGGATCTGAATGAGCCTGCACCGCCAGCAACCTCGGCTTTCAGGAGATCCAGGTGCCATTTTTAAAGTGGGTCAGTGCCAAGAGGCAGTGCCAATGTACTGCCTGGGCAAGACCTTCTCACCCTTGTGGGTGGTCCTTACTTTCTGGGCAGGAACCCCATTACATCATTGATGAGGGGGCGGGGACAAAGGGGGCAGGAAACCCCGCTGACATAAAAGGCATTTGGGGACTCCCATTGGATTCTCCGCTCCCCCCATCGGCTTTCCTGCCCGCCGAAAACAGGGCCGGAGATTCCCAACCCTGGTCTAGCTTTGCTCTTTTCCAGAGGTGAATTATCTTCACTTCCATTAAAGTACTCTCCAACTGATAGCCCTAGTGAAATCTCCCATTATTACTGAAGAAGTTTTTGCACTTCCTAGAAATTTGCCAACATATTTGTTCTTCTAATTCCCTCTGCAGTTTGGCAGGCTCTATAGTTCATTACCAGACGTATGATTGACCCTTTTTAGTTCTTCAGTTCAACCCATATAGCCTCTTCTCCATCTCATTTTGAAAGCCTGTAACCAGGAATATTGATCTGTGAATCCTGATCTTCTTTCAGCCTTATCTCTGTAATAGCTGTACTATCAAACTCCCACATGTCATTCTGTGGCATCAGCTTACCAGCCTTATTGCTAAATGTCGGCATATATCTGCCAAACACCCTTGTTGTCGATTTTCTGGCCTATGGTTTCCTCTGTCTCCCAAACCTGCTTACTAATTTTCTGCCTTCCATTTTCAATGTTTTTTCCCCTCCCTTCTGAATCTACTCTCAGGTTTGCATCCCCTGGCAAGCTAGTTTAAACTCTCCCCACAGCATTAGCAAAATCCCTCTGAGGACATTGGTCCTGGCCCTGTTGTAGATCAACCCACCCGGCTGTTACAGGTTCCACCTGCCCCAGAAGCAGCCCCAATATCTCAAAGATTTAAAGCCCTCTCTCCTACACCATCTCTCCACCATCAGCTCTGTATTAATATTTTGCATTCACTAGCACATGGCACTGGGAGTAATCTGAAGATTATTAGCTTTGAGATAGTGCTTTATAACATCTCTCTCCTAGCCCCCTAAACTCTGCCTTCAGAACCTCATCCCTCTTTGTGCCGTTGGAGCATACCTGGAGTATGATCTGTCAGTTCATCCTGCCCCCTTAGAATATCCTGTAGTTGTTCAGTACAATCCTTGATCCTGCCAATAAGTAGGAAACATAGCCATGCCTGCAGCTACAGAAATGCATAAGTGTTCCCCACAGTATCAAATCCCCAACACTATTTTTCATCCACTCTTAATCCTTCCCCCCATCCCACCCACAGCCACCCCCTTTCCCCATCCCCGCCATTTCGTTCACATATCCATGGTGTCCTTGACTTAATTCTGTTGGCATTTTCCAGAGGAACCATCGCTCTCAACAGTAGAGAACTGAATAGCACTTGGAAAGAGAGATACACACAGGACTCCTGCGCTACCTGCCTGTTCATCCAATTTTCCATCTGGCTGTCACTCACTGACCCTTTTCCTACACACTTTTAAGCTACAGGGTGACCACCTCCGGAAACATGCCATCCACAAATCTCTCAGTCTTGCAGATGCTCCGTGGTTATTTCAGCCGCAATTCAAGCTCAAAAATCCGGAGTTTGAGCTCCTCCTGCTGGTGATACTTCCAGTATATGTGATCACCCAGGATTTCCCAGATGGCACAGGATGTGCTTTCTACAGGTTGATGTTCCCTTCCCGGTCTTTACTTCCTAGGCTTTTATCTAGAAACACGTACTAGCTACTGACCAGGCCCCTGAAGAAGAGTCATAGGGACTCGAAACATTAACTTTGTCTCCTTCGCCACAGATGCTACCTGACCTGCTGAGTTTTTCCAGCACTTTTGTTTCAGATTTTGAGCATCTGCAGTATTTGGCTTTTCATTTTACTCACCAGGTTGCCTCTCCTACTCCTTTAGCCAGGCTGCTCCTTGTTTTGTGAAAGACCAGACACCACCTCTTCGCTCACTAATCAAATTCCCTGGGTTAAGTACTCTGTCAAATGAGTACTCTGTCAAGATGGACTTTGTGCTACTTAATTTGTGTGAGAGCGAAGTATTTAAGCTGGCAAAAATTCCAAAGCCCTCAGTCAGCCGTGTCGGATCCGATAACCAGTTCTCATGGCCACCTAACTGACCAACTGTGCAGCTGAACTGGCTGCAACTTGTTAACCACTAGGGAAAATTAACATAAAAAGGTTGTGCGATGAGGGAAGATCTTTATGTCCATTCAGCTTAATCATCTGGTCGAATGGCATCACACGTTCTGCAACCCACTGTTTTCATCCAGTCCCCCATATCCTTCCTAGCCTCAGCTGAAATTATTTTTATTCGGAGTTAATCTTACCTCCATCCGTAACCAATTATGGGACAGTTGAGAGCTCATTTTGATCTGTAATAACAGTAGGATTTTAAATATTTAATACATTGAGTGGGGTTAATGAGGGATTTTTAGAAACCTATCTTGGCTTTCTTTGAAATGCTAATTTTTCAGTATTTCTTTTAAAATTTAAAGCAAAACAAGCTGTAACAATCATTGAAATGTTTGATACAAAACCAGTGGCGCTGATTTCAAAGTGTGAGGTGGGTTAAGAACAAAGAAAATTACAGCACAGGAACAAGCCCTTCGGCCCTCCCAGCCTGCGCTGATCCAGATCCTTTATCTAAACCTGTCGCCTATTTTCCAAGGATCTACATTCCTCTGTTCCCCGCCCGTTCATATATCTGTCTAGATGCATCTTAAATGATGCTATCGTGCCCGCCTCTGCCACCTCCGCTGGCAAAGCGTTCCAGGCAAAAGTTTCCACGCACATCTCCCTTAAACTTTCCCCTTCTCACCTTGAAATCGTGACCCCTTGTAATTGACACCCCCACTCTTGGAAAAAGCTTGTTGCTATCCATCCTGTCCATACCTCTCATAATTTTGTAGACCTCAATCAGGTCCCCCCTCAACCTCCGTCTTTCCAACGAAAACAATCCTAATCTACTCAACCTTTCTTCATAGCTAGCACCCTCCATACCAGGCAACATCCTGGTGAACCTCCTCTGCACCCTCTCTAAAGCATCCACATCCTTCTGGTAATGTGGCGACCAGAACTGCACGCAGCATTCCAAATGTGGCCTAACCAAAGTCCTATACAACTGTAACATGACCTGCCGATTCTTGTACTCAATACCCCGTCTGATGAAGGCAAGCATGCTGTATGCCTTCTTTACCATTCTATCGACCTGCGTTGCCACCTTCAGGGTACAATGGACCTGAGGGTAGCACGGTAGCATTGTGGATAGCACAATTGCTTCACAGCTCCAGGGTCCCAGGTTCGATTCCGGCTTGGGTAACGGTCTGTGCGGAGTCTGCACATCCTCCCCATGTGTGCGTGGGTTTCCTCCGGGTGCTCCGGTTTCCTCCCACAGTCCAAAGGTGTGCAAGTTAGGTGGATTGGCCATGATAAATTGCCCTTTGTGTCCAAAATTGCCCTTAGTGTTGGGTTTCATAGAATGTACAGTGCGGAAGGAGGCCATCCGGCCCATCGAGTCTGCACCGACTCTTGGAAAGAGCACCCTACCCAAGGTCAACACCTCCACTCTATCCCCATAGCCCAGTAACCCCACCCAACATTCAGGGCAATTTTGGACACTAAGGGTTGGGTAGGGTTACTGGGTTATGGGGATAGGTTAGGGGTGTGGGCTTGGGTAGGGTGCTCTGTCCAAGAGCCGGCGCAGACTCGATGGGCCGAATGGCCTCCTTCTGCACTGTAAATTCTATGAACTCCCAGATCTCTCTGTACATCAATTTTCCCCAGGACTCTTCTATTGACCATATAGTCCGCTCTTGAATTAGATCTTCCAAAATGCATCACCTCGCATTTGCCTGGATTGAACTTCATCTGCCATTTCTCTGCCCAACTCTTCAATCTATCTATATTTTGCTGTATTCTCTGACAGTCCTCCTCGCTAACTGCAACTCCACCAATCTTAGTATCATCTGCAAACTTGCTAATCAGACCACCTATACCTTTGTCCGTTGGGGCAGATGGGTATGGTGCCTGGGCAGTCAAAACCGTGTGGTTCTAACGTCGGGGTCAGTATCGTATCAAAGCTCTGAATAAAGGGGAACTTCCATATCTTTTGGAGAATGAGAAATCCAAAGCCATTAGTTTATCTTGGCACTGGGATTGATAGGAAGACAGAGGCAGACAGAGGGAAGCAATGCCCCAAAATATTAGTTTAAAAAAATTATTTCCTCCGGAATTTTAAAGAATGGAGCCTCCATTCCAATGCTGGATGTTAGCTCAAGGCCATTCTGATCATTTGCAAGGCATAAAAGATAATGGGATTGATTTTTCTACATTACAGCAGTTCCGCAAAGTCATTCCAAGTGATGCTCGATCACAAAGCAGCATTTTCATTTTAACTTTAAAAGGGAAAGCTGCATATAAATTGTCTTATTCCTGCATATACTGAATGGTGAAATGTGTAGGTTCGTGTTGCAACATAACAGAGTAGTTAATGCTGTGGCTTATCATTCATAGAACCTTTTGATTATGTATACAAACAACGGGAGCACAGCTTGCATAGGCTGAACAGTGCCGACATTTCTGATTCCACTTAAGGGGGAAGAACTGTTGAATATTAAGAAAGTGCTAGCGCTTCCTTCATTGAAAACAATTGGTTTAAAAATGTACTTTTCTCCCACAAAAGGTGATGTTTTTGCCTTTGCACTCTTTCACATCAGTGTTACCAGTTTGTAACAAAAACCTATTTGGGATTTAACGTGGAGGCTGTGGCTCTGCCCATAGCCACAATGTTGGAGGCCTTGGAATCCATGACTGAACTTTACGTCAAACAGGCAGCAGTTAATTGCCTGCAGTCATGGCTTCTGTCCCTCTCGAAGCTGGACGTCACACTGCCAACAGGACCTGGCCAATCAGTGGGCTGGCTGCTCATCAATCCTAGTAAGCCACCATGAATGGTAGTCGCTGCTGGGACTTCAGTAGTCACCAGACAAGTGACCCCAGAGCAGGCCCAGACTGCAAATTAATGGGGTCATGGATTGCCGGGACCAATTAGGCAGGTCTGATGAGGTGGGCTTTGGTTGTGAATACAGAGGACAGTCTTCCAGTGGGTACAATCCTTTCTGCTGGCATGGGCTCTCCTTGGAGTTGAGGGTGCCCAATCAGGAGGGAAAAACCTCCCTCTCCAACCAATTGCCACCACCCCACCCCACCCCCCACTCCGCCCCAAATCCATGAGGCCACAGGGAGGCTGCCAGGTTCCCTACACTGCAGAAGGAGGCCATTTAGCCCATCGAGTCTGCACCGACCCTCCGAAAGAGCACCCTACCCAGGTACACTGCTCCGCACATCCCATCCTATTCCCATAACTCTGTAACTTAACCTGCACATCCCTGGACACTAAGGGGCAATTTAGTACAGCCAATCCACCTAACCTGCGTATCTTTTGACTGTGGGAGGAAACCGGAGTACCCGGAGGAAACCCACGCAGACACGGGGAGAACGTGGGCAGCACGGTAGCACAGTGGTCAGCACAGTTGCTTCAAAGCTCCAGGGTCCCATGTTCGATTCCCGGTTTGGGTCACTGTCTGTGCGGAGTCTGCACTTTCTCCCCGTGTCTGCGTGGGTTTCCTCCGGGTGCCTCGGTTTCCTCCCACAGTCCAAAGATGTGCAGGTTAGGTGGGGTTACTGGGTTGCGGGGATAAGGTGGAAATGTGGGTTTAAATGGGGTGCTCTTTCCAAGGGCAGGTGCAGACTAGATGGGCCAAATGGCCTCCTTATGCACTGTAAATTCTATGAAGTGCAGACTCCACACAGACGGTCACCAAGACTGGAACCGGAGGACAGGAGAATATGCAGGTCCGGAGACTCTGGGGCTGGGCCAACTAAGTCCAAATGGCCCATTTGCATCCATTAGCATCATCCCGCTGGTGCATGGGTGTGAACCCTGGTCCTGCCATCAGCGGAGGGGGAGGAGGGGCAGAGCAGAGCGGTCAGTTCAGCGCTTGGCGTGAACCTTGATTTCAGCTGGACTCCCAATTCTCTGACCGATCACAATCCGCATTACCCCTGTCGCAGGGTGGAGAATCCAGCCCTCTGTCTAAATCTTTCATCATTTTAAACAGCTCCATAAAATTTCCCAGTGCTCATCCCTCGAAAGAGAATAGTCCCAACTGCTCCAGTCTACCCAATCCCTCAACCAGGAACCATTCTACCTTGCCAAAGCCTTCACATTCTTCCGAATGTGTGGTGCCCAGAATTGGACATGATACTCCAGCTGATGCCAACCTAGTGTTTTATGCCAGTTTAGTATAATTTCCTGGCTACTTTACCATGTGCTTATCTTTATAAAACCAATGAACCCATTTGCAGTGTTCAATCCTGTCACCTTCAAAGAGCTTTGCATAAATATGCCCCAGGTTTCTCAATTCCCCCTTTAAGCTGCATCATTTAGCTTTCATTGCTTCCTACCAAAATGTATCACCTCACACTTTTCTGCGGTGAATTTCACCTGCTATATGTCTACCCATTCCATCATAGTGTCAGTGCGGAAGAATAGCTTTCAGATATGATTGGCCATGATGGGCTGAATAGCAAACTGCTCCTACTTCCTATGTTCCTGTCAGCCTGTCTATATCCTCCTGAAATCTACTTGCCACCTTCCTCACTGTTAGTTACACTTCAAAGTCTCTTGTCATCTGAAATTGTGCCCTGTTTGTTCCAAGTCCAAGTCATTAATGTACAACGAAAGCAGCTGCGGTCCTCATACCAAGTGCCGAGGAATACCAGAGTGCACCTTCCTCCAGTCAAAAGACAGTCATTCATCACAACTCTGAGTTTCCCATCCCTGACCCAATTTTGTATCAATGCTTTGTTACCTCTGTGGCTTCATTTTTGCTAACAGGTTAATATGAGGTACTTAATCAAACATCTTTTGAAAGTCCATATACTCATAATTGCACTGTCCTCATCCAGTCACTTTGTTATCTCTGGAAAAGATAAATCAATCAAGTTAGCCAAACACGTTCTCCCTTAACAAATCTGCTAGCTGTCCTTTGTTTGTCCAAGCGGCTGTTAAATTTCTCCGGGATTGGCAGCATGGTGGCGCAGTGGTTAGTGCTGCTGCCTCACGGCGCCGAGTTCCCAGGCTCGATCCCGGCTCTGGGTCGCTGTCCGTGTGGAGTTTGCACATTCTCCCCGTGTTTGCATGGGTTTCGCCCCCACAAACCAATGATGTGCAGGTTTGGTGGATTGGCCATGCTAAATTGCCCCTTAATTGGAAAAAATTAATTGGGTACTCTAAAAGATTTTTTTAATGTCTCCGGGATTATTATTCCTAAAATCCTCACACCATCGATGTTAAACAGACTGACTGACCTCTCATTGTCAGGTTTATGCTTCTTGTTTTTGAACCAGGTGTAACATTTGAAATCCTCTCCTTTCTTGGCACCATCTCTCCATCAAACGAGGAATGGGAGATCACCACCACAATTTCTACTCTTAATTCGCTCAGCAACCTAGAATTCAACCCATCCAGAATGGGCAACTTCTCCATTTTAAGTACTGTCAGCCTTGCTGGTTCCAAATTTCTTCCCGCAGCTAGTGCTGCTCCACGGCAGACTTTTATCTGTTTCCATGGCGAGTAATTCCCGGAACTGGTCGCTAGTCTGTCGTCAGGAGCTTATACCTTGAGGGGCACCACTTCACATCAAGTGTGGCTGACTAGGAATCTCTCCCACTCTTACCGCCAGCCATTGGCGTATTTGGAAAGATTTGGTGGGTGACACATTCAACCTGTTTGACTGCATTATCAACGCGCTTTCCTTGGCCACCAAGCCCTGGGGTGGGACTGGAACACAGAGCTTCTGGCTCAGAGACAGTGGCGCTACCCAATGCGCAACAAGATCTCCTCAGCCTTTCTAGTAACACTCCTTTAACTATTTTTTAAATTTCATCCAGTGTCCCAGAAAACCTGTCACTTCCAGTAACTTTGGCAAATTCAATTCTCTTCCTTGGTAAATGATGCATAGTTATCATTTAGTGCCTCATCTGCTCCACCAGAACCATTTTGGTCCCTACTCATCCACACTGTTCCTATAACAACCTATTTTCTGTTAATATAACTGTGCAAGATCTTTGAATTCTCTTCCATGTTCTGCACCAACCTATTCCTAATCCATTGTTTCTTTCACTATCTTATTCACTTGTCCTCTGTACTTTTTATATTCAGCCTGATTTTCCATTGTATAATCAAGCTGAAATTGGTCATACATCCCATCTTCCGGTTTTCTATCTCCTTTGTTATCCAGGGAGCACTTCCTTCAGTTGCCCCCTTTCCTGAAATAGACCGAGACTGTACCAGAGTCATCTCCCATTTAAAGGTCACCCATTGCCACGGTACATTTTGTCTGTCAGACTCCTAAGGGGCAATATTAACTTGTTGATGTGCTGGAAGAAGGTATGAGTGGGTGGCGTAGGAGGGATGGGGTAGGAGGGGTTGTAGGAGCAGTTGGGGTAAAAGTAGGTGACCCAGGAGGGGTTAGGGATGGAAGGAGTGGGGTCGGTGCAAGTGGTATAGGAGGGGATGGGGTAGGAGTGGATGGGATACGAGGGGTTATAGGAGCAGGTGGGATAGGAGGGGGTTGGGAACGGATGGTAGGATATGAGGGGGTGGTGAACGAGAGGTGGGATAGGAGGAGGGTGGG
This sequence comes from Scyliorhinus torazame, assembly GCF_047496885.1. Lineage (NCBI taxonomy): Eukaryota > Metazoa > Chordata > Chondrichthyes > Carcharhiniformes > Scyliorhinidae > Scyliorhinus > Scyliorhinus torazame. Next base: position 147,517,828 of record NC_092723.1, on the reverse strand, counting down.
AACAGTTGGTAGGATATGAGGGGGTGGTGAACGAGAGGTGGGATAGGAGGGGGTTGGGAAAGGATGGTAGGATATGAGGGGGTGGTGAACGAGTGGTGGGATAGGAGGGTGTGGACAACAAAGGGATGGGAAATGATGGGGTGAGTTCGGAGTGGTTGGTTTAGGAGGGGTGGGGTAGGAAGCGATGGGTTAGGAGGGTTTGGGTATGGAGGGGGTGGGTTATGGGGGTGGTTTAGGAGGGGGTGAGGTAGGAGGGGGTAGGTTATAAGGGGGTGGAGTAGGAGGGTATGAGGAATGAGCATGTGGGTTAGGAGGAGGTGGGGAACAAGGGAAGAGGGATAGGAGGAGATGGGGTAGGAGGGATTGGGTTGACAAGGGTAGGGTAGGAGGGGTGGGGAATGAGGGAGTAGGTTGAGGGGAGGGATAGAGGGGGTGGGGTAGGAGGGGGTGGGTAGGAGGGGTTGGATAGGATGGGTGGATAAGAGGGGGTGGGGTAGGAAGCATATTACGGGGGTGGGAATTTGGTAGCACAGAGGAAGTGTGGAAGTCCAGTTTCCCCCTCATACTGTAGAGTTCCAATAAGATTTGCTGATCCCAGGATTTTTTTTGCCTGGGCTGCTGGTCCAAACCCTGACCTCAGGGGTGAGGATTGTGTGGGAGATTACTGGTGGTGTAGGTGGAAACACTGCTGTTCCTCGTGGCGTGCAAGGTTAGTTACAAAGATGCAAACTCTTCCCAGGGTTGTTGGACTTTTGGAAGTCTGGGAATCCTGCCAGCCACATTTAATCCACAGCTCCCATAGAATCCCTCCAGTGAAGAAGGAGGTCATTCGGCCCTTGAGTCTGCACTGATCTTCCGAAAGAGCACTCTACCTAGGTCCACTTCTCTGCCGACCCCGCCTGTTATAACCCCCATGAGACCCACAGGGACAATCCGATTAATGTCCCCATGAGCCACATGGAGTAAGAGCTGTTGAGGGGTGGAAGCCAGTCAGCGAATTAGTTAACCCAAGACCTTAAAAACAGGCCCAGGCAGGAGCTGAGCTGCAGAACAGTCCCACGTGTAAATACTTTACTTTTGATAATACACCAACCGTTTGACTCTCCTTTCCGGACTCCTTTGTGACTACTAAATTGGTGACAAGGATAGGATTTATGGACTTCGGGGAGAGGGATGTTAAAATCATCAGGAGATCTAGCAGTAGACCTGGCTGGGGCTGGGACTGTTATTTACATATACTTTCTTTTAGGTAAGAAACCATTTATTTGACTCTCCTTTCTGGACTCCTCTGTGACTACTAAACCACACCCCAATCCCTGTAACCCTGTGCATTGATTATGGTCAATCTGCCTAACCTGCACATTGTGGACACTAAAGGACAATTTAGCATGACCCATCCACCACACCTGTACATCTTTGGACTATGGGAGGAAACTGGAGCACCCGGGGAAACCCACACAGGGACAATGTGCAAACTAATCTAGCCAAACCGGTTAATTCTGAGGCTTCCGGCCTTATTGACATATTTAAAATGCCAACATGACTCTTGACATTGGGTTGGCTGCTCATCCTTTGTACTACTGGAGTGAGTACTACACCTGCGGAAGGAGCTGCGCTCTGAAAGCTAGTGTTTGAAACAAACCTGTTGGACTTTAACCTGGTGTTGTAAGACTTCTTCCTGGAGTGAAGGCATTGAATCCAGGTTCAGAAGCTGCTCCCATTTTATTGGCCATTTCACCTCTCATCTGCACCCATGGTAAAATACATAACTGTTTATCCAGAAGAATCCCCACCTCAGTTGGCTGAAATTGATGCACCTCCAGTTAAGTAGTTTTAAGATATATTGCTCTTTGCCATTCTTCATCACTAAACTAAATCCTAAGGTACTCTAATCACTATTCCCGAGATGCTCCCTCATTGTTACATTCCCCACATGATCCACTTTCTGCCTCAGGAATCAAGAAAATTCTGCTGAATCCACGAGAAATTCCTACCTTTCTCTGCCCTTGTAAAACAATCACTGGTGTAGTCAATATCAGGGTGCAACTTCTCTTTCTTTTTTTTTAAATTTAGAGTGCCCAATTATTTTTTTTTCCAATTAAGGGGCAATTTAGTTTGGCCAATCCACCTGACCTGCACATCTTTGGGTTGTGGGGGTGAAATCCACGCAGACATGGGGAGAATGTGCAAACTCCACACGGACAGTGACCCAGGGCCAGGATTCGAACCCGGGTCCTCAGCGCCGCAGTTCCAGTACTAACCACTGCGCCACGAGCCGCCACTCAACGTCTCTTTATTATGTTCTTATTTTCAGGTATGACAGTTCATTGAAGGTTCACTATATTGATTCCTGGATGTCAGATGTGGCTTAGCTGGTAGCACTCTTGATTCTGAGTCCCAAGTTGCGGGTTCAAGTTCTACTCTAGGACCCAAGCACAAACATCAAGGTTTACACTCCAGTGCAGTACTGAGGGAATGTTGCAATGTCGTATGTAGCCATCTCAGATGGCCACCTGCAAAGGACCATGGGAATTATGGCCAACCCAGGACTCAGACAGACTCAGAGCTTGTGTGTATTTGCAACCCAGATAGCTAAACGTGATCGAAACCCCTGCTCGTTTGCATTCTAATGACCTATTTCCCCAGAACAAAAGAACTATACTCAGGTAACCGATACCGATACAGACTAATCGGTGCCACTCCCTTTACTCAGGGAGCCCAAACAGCCAGGGTTAATGACCGCTAAGGACATGCCCAGTCATCAAGGCACCCGCCCCTTTATTGGCCAAAATTGAAGGCAGTGATTGAAGCCTGTTGAATTATTGGGTCCAAGTTAAGGACCGCCCCAAAGGGCGCGAAATCCCAGAGGGATAAGAAGGGACACAGCCATGTGCTCGGTCTCTCTTGGATCCGGCCTATGCCAACCCAAGTGCAGCATAAGGACCAGACAGACAAGTTCAAGACCAACGATCGCTACCAGACGGAAGAGCCCAGCAGAAACAGAGCCACTTCTTCCACCCAGCCACGCAAGATCCGGACAAAGGCCTTGTCCATCTGCATAGAGCCAGTTGCCCTGAAGTTAAGTATAGGTTACTGTAGTTGTTAGGTGTAGTTGAACTTGTAGTGTTTTGTGTTGCTTGTCGAAGTAATCCTTGTGTGTAAATAAATCATCTTTGAACTTGAACTGACTAACTGGTTGTGTGGTCCTTGATCAATATCCGGTAAAGCCTTGTGGTGGTATCATTTGAGACCTGGCGACTCTAAAGAGCATCATTATTAATTGGCAACATTAATTGGCGACTCCGGTGCCGATTGGCAACACGGAGGTGTCATGAGATATTAATCCATATACTATTAGATGGATGCAGAAGATCCAATGACACTGTTTTGAAGGAGGGAAGGGCAATATTCACACCTGTCCTGGCCAATATTTATTCACTCAATCAATGTTACAAAAAACAACAGATTATCATATTGCTGGTTGTGTACAACTGGTATGTTTCCTACATTACAACAATGACTACATTTCAGAAGTGCTTCATTGGTTGTGAAGCATTTGAGGTACCTGGTGTGATAGGTACATAGAATCCCTACACTGCAGAAGGAGGCCAATCAGCCCATCAAGTCTGCACCAGTGCTAACCACTGTGATGCCTATCTATCAATAAGTGCTATGTAAATGCAAGTCCTAATTTTTATGAGCAACTTGTCCTATGATGAGAGGGTGGCATGGTAGTTAGTACTGCTACCTCATAGCGCCAGGAATCCGGGTTTAATTCCTGCCTTGGGTGACTATGCTTTGCACATTCTCCCCATGTCTGCGTTGGTTTCCTCTTGGTGCTCCGGTTTCCTTCCACAGTTCAAAGATGTGCAGGTGATGTGGATTAGCCATGCTACGAAATTTCCCCTTTGTGCCTGTGGTAGTCATCACTAGTTGTATTACATGTATTACGGCACTGCCTGTATAGTAGAGGTACATGGGTAAATCCCTGCCTGCTGGCTCCGCCCACTAGGCGGTGTATAAATGTGTGCGCTCACCGGTGCTGCAGCCATTCTGGTTCCAACTACAGGAGGCACAACATCTTTGCTCAATAAAGCCTTGATTATTCCACTACTCTAGTCTTTGTGGTAATTGATAGTGCATCAATTTATTGAGCAAAGATTTTTTTGAAATGATGGATCTCCGCATCAAGCCTGATCACCTGCAGCTGAGCCCTCAAGCAGCCAACACTACGTCCGCCTTTGACCACAGGCTAGCCTGCTTCGAAAGCTACCTCTGAACATCCGCCGAGGAACCCTCGACTCGCAGATGCTCCAAGTCCTCTATTCACGGGTGAGCCCTGACATTTTTCCTCTCATCTGGGATGCGCCCACTTACAGGCAGCGATGGAGCTCCTGGAGGGACATTACATTCGACCAGTCAATCAAGAATACGCCAGGCAACTCCTGGCCACGAGACAGCAACTCCCCGGAGAGACTCTGGATGATTTCTGGCGTGCCCTGCACATCCTAGGTAGGAACTGTGACTGCCAGGCAGTTTCGGCAGTCCAGCATTCCGAACTTTTAATTCGAGACGCTTACGTTACGGGCATGAAGTCTGCGTACATCTGCCAGCGGCTACTGGAAGGGGTTACGCTTGATCTTGCAGGAACTAGGCAGCTCGCTAATTCGTTAGAAGTGGCCTCCCGTAACGTCCAGTCCTATGCCACCGACCGCGCGGCACCCTCGTGGGCCCCACCAGCTGCCGACTCCAGCCCACCGCAAGCCTGCGCCACGTGGCAGCCAGCCAACTCTGGGGGGCCCCAAGTGCTATTTCTGTGGGCAAAACAAACACCCCAGGCAGCGCTGCCCAGCGCGGAGCGCGCCATGTTAAAGGCTGTGGGAAGAAGGGACACTTTGTTTCTGTTTGCCAAGCCCGATTGGTCGCCGCTGTTTCCAGGCCCGGCGTTCCTACACACCCCACGTGTGACCCACGGGCGCTGCCATTTTCCCCTTCACAAGCCACGTGCGGCCCGTGGGCGCCGCCGTCTTCGTCACCGCAAGCCACGTGCGGCCCATGGGCGCCGCCATCTTTGATGTCGCCCGCCATGTGCGCCCAGTGGGCACCGCCATCTTCAGCGCCATTTTGGATAGCATCTCAGGACACCTGCTCGTCTGGCCGTTCATCGCCTGCCGCTACCTCCATCACCGCTGACCAGACCGGGACATCCCAGCATCTGCCGCACTCGCCTCTATCACCCTCGATCAGTCCCGGCCTTGCAACCTCGCGACAGCGACGGTGAAGATCAATGGGCATGAGATGACCTGCCTTTTTGACTCTGGGAGCACAGAGAGCTTCATCCACCCCACTACGGTAAGGCACTGCTCCCTCCCGGTACACCCCGTCACCCAGTAAATCTCCCTGGCCTCCGGATCCCATTCCGTGGAAATCCGGGGGTACTGCATCGTGACCCTCGCCGTCCAGGGCTGAGATTTCAGCAGCTTCCGGCTCTACGTCCTCCCCACCTCTGTGCTGCCCTGTTACTCGGCCTGGACGTTCAGTGCCATCTCCAAAGCCGAACCTTAAAATTCGGCGGACCCCTACCCCCCCCTCACCGTATGCGGCCTCACGACCCTTAAGGTCGATCGACCTTCCCAGTTTGCGAACCTCACCCCGGATTGCAACCCCGTCGCCACTAGGAGCAGACGGTACAGTGCCCAGGACAGGACTTTCATCAGGTCGGAGGTCCAACAGCTTCTGCGGGAAGGGGTCCTTGAGGCCAGCAACAGCCCCTGGAGAGCTCAAGTGGTAGTAGTAAAGACTAGGGAGAAGCACAGGATGGTCATTGACTACAGTCAGACCATCAATCGGTACACGCAGCTCGACGCGTACCCCCTCCCACGCATATCTGACATGGTCAATCAGATTGCGCAGCATCGAGTCTTTTCCACAGTGGACCTGAAGTTCCGCCTATCACCAGCTCCCCATCCGCCCGGAGGGCCGCCAATACGAATGAAAAATAAATTAAATGAAAATCGCTTATTGTCACAAGGAGGCTTCAAATGAAGTTACTGCGAAAAGCCTCTAGTCGCCACATTCCGGCGCCTGTTCGGGGAGGCTGGTACGGGAATTGAACTGTGCTGCTGGCCTGCCTTGGTCTGCTTTCAAAGCCAGCAATTTAGCCCTGTGCTAAACCAGCCCCTGACTGCCCCTGACCCAATACACTGCGTTCGAAGCAGATGGCCACCTCTATCACTTCCTTAGGGTTCCTTTCGGCGTCACTAATGGGGTCTCGGGCTTCCAGCAAGAGATGGACCGAATGGTTGACCGGTATGGACTGCGGGCCACCTTCCCGTACCTAGATAACGTCACCATCTGTGGCCACGATCAGCAGGACCACGACGCAAACCTCCAAAAGTTCCTCCAGACCGCCAAACTCCTTAATCTCACATACAATAAGGAGAAATGCGTGTTCCACACCAACCGCTTAGCCATCCTTGGCTATGTCATGGAAAATGGAGTCCTAGGGCCCAAACCCGACCGCCTGCGCCCCCTCATGGAACTCCCACTCCCCCACTGCCCCAAGGCCCTGAAATGATGCCTGGGGTTTTTCTCATATTACACCCAGTGGTTCCCCAATTATGCGGACAAGGCCCGCCACTCATTGAGTCCACAGTTTTTCCCCTGACGGCTAAGGCCCGCCAGGCCTTCAACCGTATCAAGGCAGACATCGCCAAGGCTACGATGCACACGGTCGATGAGTCCCTCCCCTTCCAGGTGGAGAGCGATGCACCGGACGTAGCTCTGGCCACCACCCTCAACCAGGCGGGCAAGCCTGTGGCCTTCTTTTCCCGCATCCTCCATGCCTCTGAAATTCAGCACTCCTCTGTCGAAAAGGAGGCCCAAGCCATTGTGGAATGCTGTGCGACAGTGGAGGCATTACCTGGCCAGCAGGAGATTCACTCTCCTCACTGACCAACGGTCAGTTGCCTTCATGTTTAATAACACACAGCGGGGTAAGATCAAAAATGACAAGATCTTGAGGTGGAGGATCGAGCTCTCCACCGATAACTAAGATCTTGTATCGCCCGGGGAAGCTCAACGAGCCCCCTGACCCCCTGTCACGCGGTACATGTGCCAGCGCACAAGTGGACCGACTCCGGGCTCTCCACTATGACCTCTGCCACGCGGGGTTCACCCGGTTCTTCCATTCATCAAGGCCCGCAACCTGCCATACTCCATTGAGGAGGTCAGGACCGTCACCAGAGACTGCGAGGTCTGCGCAGAGTGCAAGCCACACTTCTACCAGCCAAATCGAACGCACCTGAAGGCCTCCCGCCCCTTTGAGCGCTTCAGCGTGGACTTCAAAGGGCCCCTCCCCTCCACCGACCGCAACACGTACTTTCTGAACATGATTGATGAGTACTCCCGGATACCTTTCGCCATCCCATGCCCCGATATGGCTTCTGCCACGGTAATCAAAGCCCTCCACAGCATCTTCACGCTATTCGGTTTCCCCACCTACATCCACAGCGAGCGGGGATCCTCTTTTATGAGCGATGAGCTGCGTAGGTTCCTGCTCAGCAAGGGCATTGCCTCGAGCAGGACGACCAGCTACAACCCCCGGGGAAACGGGCAGGTGGAGAGAGAGAGCGGGATGGTCTGGAAGGCCGTCCTGCTGGCCCTGCAGTCTAAAAATCTCCCGGTCTCCCGCTGGCAGGAGGTCCTCCCCGACGCGCTCCACTCCATCCGATCGCTCCTCTGCACCGCGACCAACGAGACCCCTCACAAACATGTGTTTGCCTTCCCCAGGAAGTCCACCTCCGGGGTCTCGCTCCCAACATGGCTGACAGTTCTTGGACCCGTCCTCTTTCGGAAGCATGTGCGGACCCATAAGTCGGACCCCTTGGTCGAAAAAGTCCACCTCCTACATGCGAATCCGCAGTACGCCTACGTGGCACACCCCGACGGGTGCCAGAACACAGTCTCCCTCCGGGACCTGGCACCCGCTGGATCCCCACCCACGACCCCCGACCTGACACCGCGCCCCCCCCCAGTTGCCTCATTCACCCCTGCGCCACTCACCCTCCCTCCAGCGAACCTCACCGCAGCCCCTGCCCTAGTAGGATCCATCCTCCCACTGGTTCCACTCAGGGGTGACGAAGGCGAGGACAACACGCTCTCAGAGTCGCACGTGACCAAGTTGACGCCCACATCACCACCAGGACTGAGGTGATCGCAGAGGAGGGTCAAGGCCCGCGACAGACTTAACTTGTAATGCTTTCCACCACCCCCGCCGGACTCTTTTTTTTAACGGGGTGAATGTGGTAGGCACCACTAGTTGTATTACATGTATTATGGCACTGCCCGTATAGTAGCGGTACATGGGTAAATCCCTGCCTGCTGGCTCCGATGTGTCCAAAGATGTGTAGGTTGGGTGAGGTTATGGGGGAGTGGACCTTGGTAGATTGCTCTAGATTTGAGAAGAATGAAAGGAGATTGCATTGGAAACGAGGAATAGGCTTGACAGGTATAAACTTGAAAGATTATTTCCCTTCATTGGGGAATCTTGCACATGGTTCCGGGGCTGGGGTGTAGGGGTGATAAGCAAGTTCCAGATTTTCTACTTAAAGATGGCAATCATGGGTTGGGCCATTTCCCGTCTTCACAATCCTTCCTTCTGCCTGGCAGTCCCCACCCATTGTATTCTCATTGTGGGTTGTTGGTGAAGTGAGGGCTGCTGCCTTCCAGAGCAGGGTGAAGGTGGGCAGATGATGAGGTGGACAACTTAGAAAGCCTGCCTCTGTTCCTTGGGACATTAGACCAGTTCTGTACATGAGTAGCTCTCACTCCCAACCTTTTCACTCCCTACGCCTCCTTCAACCACCCACATCCCCATTTCATCCCCCCATATGCCTTCCATACCCCATTTCCCTAAAATACCCAATCAACCCCCATTACCCCACATCCCCCCACATCCTTCCACTGCCCCCATGCTCCTGTTCATCCCCCGCATTCCCCCATGTCCCTACATACCCTGTGAGATCTCCTCATGACCACTAACCCAGTGTTCACTATGGACAGAACTCAGGAGTACTATAAGAACATTGGGAATCTTTGAGATGTTCATGAAGCTGTCAAACTAAACAAACGCTCATTTAAACTCCACTTGAAAAAATATTAATTCTCTTAGGGGCTCATAAAGTGATCAATCAAAGCAAAGCTCACAGTCCCCTTCACAGCTGTATCAACAATCCCTGCTGACCCGAATGCTGGTGAACCATGCTCAAGACTCTATGAAAATGGGGGGGGTGAATAAAATACCAACCCATACAATGGAGCTGGGCAAGGTTGGAGTGCTGCAAGCATGCTTGCTACATGTACCCTTATCCTGCGTGGCTAAAAATTGCCGGTGAAGAGAAGAGGAGCGGGAATCTTGGAATGGGTTTCCGATTGCCATTTTAAAGCCTGCCCAGCTCCATTCCGACATGGACAGGGGAATGAAAATCCAACCCAGGGGTCAATCATTTAGAGGACTGAGAGGAGGAGAAATGTCTTCACCCGGGGGAGTTAATATTAGAAATTATCTACTCCAAAGAGTTATGGGTGCTCCATCGCTTGATATCTTCAAGGCTGGAATGGGTAGGTTTTTGACCTCTTGGAGAATCAAAGAATATGGGGAATTTAGCTCAGTGGGCTAGACAGCTGGCTTGTGATGCAGAACAAGGCTAGCAGCGCAGGTTCACTGGTATAGCTCAGTGGGCTAGACAGCTGGCATGTGATGCAGGACATGGGCAGCAGTGCAGGTTGAATTCCTGTACCAGTTTACCCGAACAGGTGCCGGAATGTGGCGATTAGGGGCTTTTCACAGTAACTTCATACTTGTGACAATAAACGGTTATTATTATTATTATTATGAGTGGAGTTGAAGCAAAAGATCACCATGATTATATTGAATGTTCTAATGCATCACTGTGTTCTTGTGTTACATCTCCTGCCCTGCCTGAGAAGATACAGCAACACTCTGCCAAATCCAGGAGCCAACACAAAAGACCTCCAGTAACACTCTGGGGTAATTCCAGACACTTTGCAATAGAAACAAAAAAATGACCAAAAATTACCGTTCCTCCAATTTGGATGGTTGACCCCTTAAAAAGCAATAGTGCTGCACCAATTTTTCAACCTGCCACCAAATCTTTGGAAAATTAAGATGGAATATGTACACAGCACCCGTGTGGTCCAAATTTGGAATCCCTGGCATTACATCAGCTGGCTGGCTGGCTATGTGCCCTCAGAATGGGCCAGAATAAAAGCCTTCCAGTGCATGTTGGGTAGCACGGTAGCACAGTGGTTAGCACAGTTGCTTCACAGCTTTAGGATCCCAGATTTGATTCCCGGCTTGGGTCACTGTCTGTGTGGAGTCTGCACGTTCTCCTGTGTCTGGGTGGGTTTCCTCCGGTTTTCTCCCACAGTCCAAAGATGTGCAGGTTAGGTGGATTGGCCATGATAAATTGCCCTTAGTGTCCAAAAAGGTTGGATGGGGCTACTGAGTTTCGGGGATAGGGTGGCGGCGTGGTCTTAAGTGGGGTGCTCTTTCCAAGGGCCGGTGCAGACATGATGGGCCGAATGGCCTCCTTCTGCTCTGTAAATTCTATGTGAGTTTCTCACCTGTAGGCTGCAGCACTGTTGCAGGCTGACAATACATCACACCCCTTGGAAAAAATGGTGGCCTCTGAGATGTCGCTCAAGATGGCACAATTTAAGCAAATTTCTACCCCAGAATTTCCAATTATCACTGCACTATAATTCATGCTCCTCTAATTAATTTCTTTACAAATTTGTTCTTCTATCTCCTTCCTCCTATTTGGTGGCCTATAAAATACAGCGAGCGTAATTGCTCGGGTAATGTTCCTTAACTGCAACTAAATGGATTCTGCCTTTGACCCCTCAAGGATATTCTCTCTTCCTTCTGCAGTAATGTATTCTTTATTCAAAACTGCTGCTCCTCCTCCCATTTTTCCTTCCCTATCCTTCCTGAATACCCGGTGCCCAGGAATATTAAGCATTCTCTTTTGTGCCAGGTCTCACTTTTCACCATTCCAACATATTCCCATATGCCTGCCATTCACCAGCATTATTAACCACACTTTGTGCATTTACATACAGGCGCACTCCAAACCTAACTTACACTTCTCTGCATTTCCTGTTGTTCTGCCTAATTCTGTATTGTTGCTAACTTAATTTCTCCTAGTCTTCTACGCACCTTGTTTCTACTTTTTAATATTGCACCTCGATGCACAACCTGCTGTCAAATTAGTTTAAACTCTCTCACAGCACTAGATAACCAGCCCGCTGGCTATGTGTCCCAGCTCTTTTCAAGCGCTGCATATCCATTTTGAACAGGTCCCTCCTGCCACAGAACTGGTCCCATTGTACCCACAAATCAGAAGGCTCCACTCCTGTACCATGTATCTAGTCACACATCAATCTGTCAAGCCTCCTAGTTCTACTCTCATGAGAATGTGGCACCAGCACAGAGATTGCTACCTTTGATGTTCTGCTTTTTAATTTCTTCCTTTGATCCCTAAACTATGGCTGCAGGACCTGAATCTCCTTTCTCTTGATATTGTTGGTTTCAACATGGGTTACAACCTCTGGTTCTTCCCGATGGATGCGATGCAATCAGTGGGCCACTTTGAAAGTGCACACAAATTTAAAACTATTTAGTCATTTGGTAGTACAGAACTTCATTATTGCTGAATAAATACATCTTGTCGAATCTTTTGGTCTTGTTCTCATCAGCAAGAAAGATAACAAAAATTCAGTAAATCCCACCCCCAGAATTTCACCCAAGAGTTAAAATTCCCACTTCGACATGAACCTCAAATTCAAACTGGATTAGTAAGCTCCTAATTCCAATACTGCATTAAAATATTACCCTCATAATCCTGCCCAGAGACCAGACAAGTGTCTTTGATTCAATTTTGGTCATAGTTTGATCATTAACTGTGGGTCTTACTAAGATGAGAATGCTATGGATCCAAATACGTGGCTATATGGAAGACTGCTTTTCCGCAGGGAAATATTCACAATTTAGATTTCAGAAATTCCTATTTGTCTAAAACTGCGTGAAAAGATCGTTCATATTTCAATCAACTTGTTCTGCACGCATCGGTATGTTCCATACATTCAGAGCTGAAAATAGATTTAAAATCCTTCTTTTCTTCACATTGAAATAGGAGACAACAAAGCAGGTTGTGAAATAAGAGTAGGGGATGAGTAATTCAAGGCATGTTCTCTAACTGGTACTGGAAATCAGACAAAATTGAACTTTCCTGCCAAAAGGGATTTATTGAAATATGACAGAAAAACGCACTGCAGTCGTTAACATCTGGAGAAGAAGCAGGTTGACATTTCCGTGTGACTTTTCATCAGAACTGGGTGGGGGTGAGGAGAAAGTAGAAATGGGCAGCATGGGTATGAAGCCTGATTAGATTGAAAGTGAAGGATGTTTTGTACGATCACATCAACTTATTCGATTCTGGCAGCTGATGAGGAGTCAGATGCTAATCTACCCTTCTGTGCAATTCCAAAATTTTGCTTTGTTACTTTGTCCAAGTGTAACAGTATATTTAATCTACACCCTGGATTAGTGAGTTCCTGTTAACATTTGAGCTATTATCTACCCTTCCCTCTTTCTCGTCCCCCCCTCCTGACACCCCACACCCCTCCCCGAGCAACATGCTTGAGATGTCACGTATTAGAAAATACATTCAATTATATATGAGGATTAAATGGTTTCAATGCACTGTCATCTTTAGAACCATGATGTTTAAATGTTAACCGCTCAATAAACAAAAACAACATAACATCCTATTAGTCGTGATTTTTTTTCATGAACTGTTTGTCGTGTAGAGATTATGTGTAGAGTCATTAAATACTGGAGGAGAACCCTTTCTGCTGGGTGCTTAAAAGCTAATTTTTCCATTATGAAACATTAGACTGCACATTACTGCAGTTATTATCTGATTGGAATAGCAGAATCTTTCCCTTTTACATTAATTGCTGTCAGCCAGTTTACTTCTAATTAGATGCAGCAGCCTTGTCTTATGTTGCTAAGAAAAGTTGGCATTGAAACTACTCACCCAAGAAGAGTGCCACACAATCACTGGCACATTGCCCTCTCTCTCTCACAGGGCAAGGTTACCCATAACAGCTGTCAACCAAGCTCAGTCCAGTGCCGTTGTGGGTGCGGTTTGCTTTGCTCAGTGAGCATACAAGGCTCTCACGGCAGTGCCACACAGTGGAAGTGTCAAGACCATGAACCTGCTATCCTCTCACAGAAGGACAACATTCTTGCTCCTGCCACTGCCACCGCTCTTTCTCTTTGCCTCTCAGCCAGCCTGCCAGCCCAGGCTGCTGCCATAGGTAGTGGAGTCCGAAGCCATGCCTTCGGGCCATATGTACCCTCTTCCTCCACTTCCTCCTCATTATGAGTTATGTGACACCTCTTGTTGACCTGAGCATGGCGGGGGATTGCTGGTGTTGGAGTGCTGCAGAGCCACTTCCTCGCAGTTAATGTTGTCCTGCACCATCACAGAGCCTACTACCCTGGCAGACACACATGTCCTTTCATATTGTTCGTGCCCTGGGGGAGAAAGAGGACAAAGTCTCCTTGCCATGTATATACAGCCTCCATTATCTCCCAGATGCTGCAGTGAACTCCATACTATGCTACGTAGTCAAATGTCTCCTGCTCCTGCCTGAAAAGATTCCGAGGTTTAAAAGGTGAGGGTGGGAGTGACCTTTACAGCCATGGGGAGGGCTGTCCAAACCCTGCTGTGAGGTTCCAGATCAGGCTGAAAACGGCCTTGCTGTGATCTTCTTCTTGGTAAATCTGAGTTACCTCAGGCATTGCTCCTGGTATATGAATATAGGAATATAACTTCTGGAATGTCCATGGTGGGTGAGGACTTTGATAATCTGCCCTTCTTCGGCTCCCACTTCCCCGCTCTGCCTTCTCCGTTTCATCTGCTGAGAATGTTTGCAGGCCAAGAGATACCGTCTTCATACCTGGGTCCAATCTTATTTCCTCCTCCCTGATTGCAATCACCAACTGCTAAAAATCACTTCCAACAACACTTCACATTTCTTCCACCAACTGCCTGAGTAGAAATAAGTGAAGAACACAGGAAATGCTGGAAATGCTCAACTGGTCTGGCAGCATCTGAGGGGAGGGAAACAGAGGACCCCAGCATTGCTTTTTTAAAAATTCATTTACGGGATGTGGGCATTGCTGGTTAGCCCAGCAATTATTGCCCATCCTTAGTTGCCCTTAAAAAGATGGCGGTGAGCTGCCCTCTTGAACTGCTGCAGTCCCTGAGGTGGAGGTACGCCCACAGTGCTATTAGGGAGGGAGTTCCAGGATTTTCCCCCAGCAACAGTGAAGGAACGGCGAGACGTTTCCATGTCAGGGTAGTGAGTGACTTGGAGGGGAACCTCCAGGTGGTGGGGCTCCCAGGTATCTGCTGCTCTTATTCTTCTAGGTGGTAGCAGTCGTGGGCTTGGAAGGTGCTGTCTAAGGAACCCTGGTGAGTTTCTGCAGTGCATCTTGTAGATGGTACACAAGGCTGCCACTGTCCGTCGGTGCTGGAGGGATTGAATGTTTGTGGAAGGGGGGAAATCTAGTGGACTGCTATGTCCTGGATGGTGTTGAACTTCTTGAGTGTTGTTGGCCCTGCACTCATCCAGTCAAGTGGAGAGTATTCCATTACACTCCTGACTTGTGCCTTGTGGATGTTGGACAGGCTTTGGTTGGTCAGGAGGTGAGTTATTCACCGTAGGAGTCCTAGCCTTTGACCTGCTCTGGTAGCCACAGATTAATGTGGCTAGTCCAGTTCAGTTTCTGATCAATGGTAACCCCCCGGATGTTGATTGTGGGGGATTCAGCGATGATATTGCCATTGAATGTCAAGGGGCAATGGTTAGATCCTCTCTTGTAGGAGATGGTCATTGACTGGCACTTGTGTGATGGGAATGTAACTTGCCACTTGTCAGCCCAAGCCTGGATATTGTCCAGGTCTTTCTGCATTTGGACATCGATTGCTTCATTATCTGAGGAGTCACGAATGGTGCTGAACATTGTGTAATCATCTGCAAACATCACCACTGCTGACCTTATGATGGAAGTGAGGTCATTGATGAAGCAGCTGAGATGGTAGGGCCTAGGACAATACACAGATTTGCAGGGGAGGGGAGTGCCCCAAAGGTGTGCTGGGGAATCTCCCCTAGAAATTCCCAGATAAGGTTTGCATGGCTATTTCCCAGAAGTACAAACTTCCCCAGAAGTAAAAAACTTCTCTTGGGCAATTGCCCTGCACTGGAAACCATCTGACACAAGACCTGGGCCCCCAACCTCCAATCCCCAAACTCCAACCCGCTGACTTCTGAACTCCAACTCCCCCCACCCATCCCGCCGGCCTGTCAAGGACCTTTAAATTTTAAGGACTTTAAACTTTCCTGGTTTACAGCAGCTAGAGGCCTCCTTCACTTTGACAGCGAAACGTTGGCACTAGGCCCGGGGACGCACAGCACTGCTCAGATCTTGCCCAGAAGGTCAGACGAGACAGCATCTAAAAAAACTAAGGTACGAAATTGGGCACTGATGGCAATCCAATGTTGATAGCCATTCCAAGGAAGTTCAGGCCCCACAATGTTTCAAGTATTTCTGTCTCCGTAGATGCTGCCAGACTCGGTGTGTATTTCCAGCATTTTCTGTTTTTATTTCAGATTTCCGACAATATTTTGCTTTCAGATAAGTGACGAGCACCTTCCTTGCAATTTTTTGTGTGGCCCTTTTAATAATTCAAGGTCCATCTTACATTTATTTTTATTTTTTTTTGTTTTATTAATTTAGAGTAGACAATTATTTTTCTTTTCCAATTCAGGGGCAATTTAGTGTGGCCAATCCACCAAACCAGCACATCTTTGGGTTGTGGGGGTGAAACCCACGCAGACATGGGGAGAATGTGCAAACTCCACATGGACAGTGACCCGGGGCCGGGATTCGAACCCAGGTCCTCAGCGGCGGAGTCCCAGTGCTAACCACTGCATCACATGCCGCCCCATTTTACATTTATGCACTTGTTTTTTTCTTTGTATAATTAATTGTATATGTGGACAGGAACTACATGGTCCAAGTCTGCAATTCCAACATCGCACTAGCCCATCAAACTGTATGGCATTGGGACAGTGTCGATTCACAGCCTTCCGGCCCACCCAGGGGACACCCAGGTCTTTCGTCTGTGCCTACACGCTGTGGACCTCACTCTTAGTGGCCAGCAGTGCGGTCCATATACGGTAAGAAGAGGGTAGGGTCTCTGTGGCATTGTTACATTCAGCGATCTGCAACCCGAACCCAGGCTTCACCTGCACAGTGGGTTTCCTCAGAGTGGAAGCTGCCATTGACTGCACCCACATTACCTTGTTAGGGCCCTTATCTCCTGTTTAACATTTCTATCAATCATAAAGGAAATCACTTCCTTAGTATACAGTTGATTTAGGACCACAGAAAATGTATCCTATAGCTCTGTTCCCACATCAGCCGTGACTCTTGTCAGAAACACGGGCACAGATGCAATAACGGGCCAATAACAAAAGCCATGTCACCAAAAGTCTCTTTACGCAACCCGCGTCCTTGAGCAGGCACCATTCATGCAGTCAGTCCCTGTTGATTTTGGCTGTAGTTTCAGGATGTAGATAAGTGAATTATATGATTACTACTAACTACAAGTAGGATATGGTGACATACCTATTAGAATGGCAGAATGTGAGGCCATTACCGAAATTATTGTATCACTGTGGGTTAGGAGGGAAGTCAGAATACTACAAGCATTACCATTATTTAATCAGTATAATTTTAATCAGTTATTATTATGAGCTACTGGTGGGATGGAAGTCCCTCCAGTTTCTGGTTTCCCCCTGGAAAATCACTCTCCACCTTTGGATTCGCCTCTTCTGCGTTCTTGGGCTTCCATTCTTTGCCTATTGGTGGTCCCCTGGTTCTTGGACCCTGTACAAAGTTGCTGCTGGCACACAACACCACAAGCAAAAATTCTCAACGACAGGGAAGCCGACCTTTATAAGGTAAACACAGTAACACTGACAGATGCAGCATGATCGCACTTCATGTGATCAAACATGTCGTCAGACACCACATGGTCGATCCTGATGTGGGTGCAATGCTGCATGATCAAATCTGCAGGAAGGGCTTCAAGCAGAGCCGGCTATCTTGCTGCTGATTGAAATGTATTAGATTGAAATGGATTATAAAAATAAAAGAGTACGAGTCCAGATTGGGATGAACCAAGATTCTTTTGCAATCCTCTTTAGCTATTTCTGAGTAAATAAGAAAAATAAGCGTTTGGCAAACCACATGAAGGTCAAGAACATTCACCTCCTGACGTTCAGCATTTTCTGAAGTAAAGCCCATCACTTTTAGTTAGGACTCAGGTTTGAGCTAGCTGCCAGTAAAAGAACATACTTGACATATGCAGTATTAAAGTGATGCCTATCCCAACAAGATTTACTGTTTAGTAATGGCTCCTGAAGCCTTCATCTAACATGTACAGGTAAACGTTTGCATGGGAGAAAAATCTCTGTGCCAAGCAAGGGGACACTTTTCTGGGTCACCCAGCATTAAATGACACACTGCGATATTTTTCAGTGTAAACTTAATTCGCACAAGCAGCAGACATTTCTAATTAGTCAGAAGGCGCAACCAAGGCTTTTGGTTGATTCCGACTGAGATCATAAGGAATAGTGACATCGAAGTGACATGTTGGATAATAAAGCAGTCCTATCTAATTCTAATTAACAGATACTAAAGTCAGAAACTTTGTTCTCCCTTCGACATTTATAGAGAGCAAAGCATACAAATGGAGCTGCAATTTAGGTGTAAAGAAAGTAAGACCAACGTGGAAAACTAAAATGGGAACATTGGGAACTGAATCGATACCTCCCAACCCTTGCTTCGATCTGCCTGTAGTGATGGAGGTAAAACCCAGACTTTCCTTTGTTCAGAAATGGAGAGAACCCTAGGGGCTGGTTTAGCACAGTGGGCTAAATAGCTGGCTTGTAATGCAGAACAATGCCAGCAGCGCGGGTTCAATTCCCGTACCGGCCTCCCCGAACAGGCTCCAGAATGTGGCGACTAGGGGCTTTTCACAGTAACTTCATTGAAGCCGACTTGTGACAATAAGTGATTATTATTATTTTTGTCGTCAATGACTACATAATAACTCGGGATATCAATCTAAATAGACGCTGCAGGTTGTTTTCAGATTGCGATTGTGTCAGATGTGATGTTACACTTTCAACTGGATCAGGGCGGGTTAGCTGAGATCAAATGAAATGGAGTCAGTGCTCCAGGACAGTTCTCTGATCAATTCTTTTGTGGTTTTGGCTTTCTAACAGATGATCATGGGTTCATGTTTCAGAGCTCAGTATTTTCCTCGTTCAATTACAAGACCCATTACTGACAGCGAAGGAATGCTGAGATTCTCTCCCAAATAGATCACAGAACAATTAGCTTTGCCCGTGGATCAGCTCTAGAGGTCAATTGGGAAATGAGGCTCGTCAGATGTTCTCGTATTCCAACTGACAAGAGGTTAAAGAGGAAATAATTGAAGATATCTCATGGACAGGAATGGGAATATTAAAAAGCAATTAATGTTAGAACTTGCCAGCCTAACATTTTATGCACTTCCCCGAGAATTCAGAACAGTGTTTAGTGCTTTAGCGATTTCAAGATCAAACTTTTACAGTGTGGCCTTTTGTGTAGAAACTGGAGAGCAACGGTGTTTTCAATGTTACATTTTGTGTGCAAATTCTCACTCCGAGACTGTAGAATTAAGAAATGGACTCATTACACACGGAAGGAAGTCACCATGGTCTCAGATCGGTCAAAGTGAAATATTAAACAACACTGGGGTGCAACAATTAATCACTGAACACATTGTTTGGGGATGGGGGGCAAAGGCAGCCAGAGATCCCATTCCTGGCTGTTTCCAAAGACTCAGAAACAAACCAAGCGTGTGTTAACATTCTGTAATGACATGATCAGGGTTTCCTCTGATTTCCCACAGGGTCAAATTGTTGATGTTCACTGACAGGGCTCACACATGTAATAATTACTTGGGTCAGGCATCTGGTGCCTACACAGCAAAAACGAGTCAATACCTTTCAGACTGCAGCAAAGGGGGAAGCTATTGAAGCAAGAGAGTTAACTACAGTTAAATATACTCTTTCCAGGCAAAGTTACAGATAAATACTGCACACATCAATAGAATCTTTGTTTCTCTATATAACAGCAAAAATTGTTTATTTTTTTAATTTGCACGAGAAAATATAGGAAAAAAGATGAGAAAGGCCAAAAGTCCATCTAGTTTGTCGTGCAACCTCAATCTCAATCAATTAGACTACAACAGACTAAACATGAAATGATTTAAAAAAACAGTAATGCAGCTAGGCAGGACTGGAACCAATGTCCATGGGGGGGGGGGGGGAGGGAGGTGTTTGCTCGTGCTGTTGGGGAGGGTTTAAACTAATGTGGCAGGGGGATGGGAACCGATGCAGGAAGGCAGAGGAAATAAAACAGGGACAGAAACAAAAGGCAGGAAGGAGGAAAGTGTAAGACAGAGAAGCCATAGTCAAAAATCAAAAAGGCCACAGTACAGGGTACAGTGACTGAGGAGAGCTCAGTGAATAGGCCCAGTAATACTAAAAGGAATAAAACGGGAAGTAAAAACATAACAGATGGTGACGTTATCTAGGTACGGGAAGGTGGCCCGCAGTCCGTACCAGTCAACCATTCGGTCCATCTCTCGTTGGAAGACCGAGACCCCATTAGTGACGCCGAAGGCAACCCTAAGGAACTGATAGAGGCGGCCATCTGCTTCGAATGCTGTGTATTGGCAGTCCTCCAGGCGGATGGGGAGCTGGTGGTAGGCGGACTTCAGGTCCACTGTGGAAAAGACCCGATACTGCGCAATCTGATTGACCATGGCAGATATGCATGGGAGGGGGTACGCGTCGAGCTGCGTATACCGGTTGATGGTCTGACTGTAGTCAATGACCATCCTGTGCTTCTCCCCAGTCTTTACTACTACCACTTGAGCTCTCCAGGGGCTGTTTCTGGCCTCAATGACCCCTTCCCGCAGAATCCGTTGGACCTCCGACCTGATGAAGGTCCTGTCCTGGGCACTGTACCATCTGCTCCTGGTGGCGATGGGTTTGCAATCCGGGGCGACGTTGGCAAACAAGGAAGGTGGATCAACCGTAAGGGTTGTGAGGCTGCATACGGTGAGGGGGGGTGGGTAGGGGTCTGCCGAATTTTTAAGGTTAAGCTTTGGAGGTGGCACTGGATGTCTAGGCCGAGTAACAGGGCAGCGCAGAGGTGGGGGGAGGACGTAGAGCCGGAAGTTGCTAAACTCTACGCCTTGGATGGTGAGGGTCGCGATGCAGTACCCCTGGATTTCCACGGAATGGGATCCGGAGGCCAGAGAGTTTTTCTGTGTAACGGGGTGTACCACGGGGGAGCAGCGGCTGACCGTCGTGGGGCGGATGAAGCTCTCTGTGCTCCCGGAGTCAAAAAGGTAGGTCGTCTAGTGCCCAACGATTTTCACCGTCATTGTTGCGGTCGCGAGGTTGCGGGGCCATGACTGATCCAAGGTGATCGAGGCGAGCTGCGGCAGATGCTGGGAGGTCCCGGGCTGGTCAGCGGTGGTGGAGGTAGCGGCAGGCGATGAACGGCCAGACAAGCAGGGGTCCTGAGGCGCCGTCCAAAATAGCGTTGAAGATGGCGGCGCACACAGGGCGCACATGGTGGGCGGCATCAAAGATGGCGGCGCCCACAGGCCGCATGTGGCCTGCGGAGAAAAAGATGGCGGTGCCCACGGGCCGCACGTGGCTTGCGAGAATGAAAATGGCGGTGCCCCTGGGTCGCACGTGGGGGGGTGCAGGAACACCAGGCCTGGAAACAGCGGCAACCGACCGGGACTGGCAAACAGAAACAAAGTGTCCCTTCTTTCCACATCCGTTGCAGGTCATGCACTGTGCCGGGCAGCCCTGCCGGGGGTGTTTGTTCTGCCCGCAAAAGCAGCATTTGGCCCCCCCCAGGGTTGGCTGGCTGCTGCGCGGTGCAGGCTTGCGGTGAGCTGGAGTCGGCAGCTGGTGGGGCCCACGATACCCACAAGGGTGCCGCGCGGTCGGGGGCGTAGGACTGGATGTTAAGGGAGGCCACTTCTAACGTGTTCGTGAGCTGCCTAGTTCCCGCAAGATCAAGCGTACCCCCTTCCAGTAGGCGCTGGCGGACGTACGCAGACCTCATGCCCGTAATGAAGGCGTCTCGGATTAAAAGTTCTGTGTGCTGGACTGCCGAAACTGCCTGGCAGTCACAGTTCCTCCCCAGGATGTGCAGGGCATGCCAGAAATCGTCCAGAGACTCACTGGGACGTTGCTGTCTAGTGGACAGGAGGTGCCTGGCGTATAGTTGGTTGACTGGCCGAATGTAATGTCCCTTCAGGAGCTCCATCACTTCGGAGTAAGTGGCCGCATCCCGGATGAGAGGAAAAATGTCGGGGCTCACCAGTGAATAGAGGACCTGGAGCTTCTGCGCGTCCGAGGGTTCCTCGGCGGATGTTCGGAGGTAGCTTTCGAAGCAGGCTAGCCAGTGGTCAAAGGCAGAAGTAGCGTTGCCTGCTTGAGGGCTCAGCTGCAGGCGATCCGGCTTGATGCGAAGATCCATCGTTTAAAACCTTTGCTCAATAAATTGATGCACTATCAATTACAAAGATGAGAGTAGTGGAATAATCGAGGCTTTATTGAGCAAAAATGTTATGCCTCCTGTAGCTGGAACCAGAATGGCTGCAGCACTGGCGAGCACACACATTTATACGCCGCCTACTGGGCGGAGCCAGCAGGCAGGGATTTACCCATGTACCTCGGGTATATGTGTCTTACCGTAATACATATAATACTACTAGTGGTGACTACCACAGGCAGAAAGTGGGTAATTATAGGCCAGTTAGCTTAACTTCGTTAGTAGGGAAGATACTGGAATCTGTCATCAGGGAAGAAATAGCGAGGCACCTGGATGGAAATTGTCCCATTGGTCAGACGCAGCATGGGTTCATAAAGGTCGTGCCTAACTAATTTAGTAGAATTTTTTAGGACATTACCAGTGCGGTAGACAATGGGGAGCCAATGGGTGTGGTATATCTGGGTTTCCATAAAGCTATTGACAAGGTGCCACACAAGAGGTTCCTGCATAAGATAAAGATGCATGGCACTAAGAGTAAAGTAGTAGCATGGATAGAGGATTGGTTAATTAATAGAAAGCAAAGACTGTGGATTAATGGGTGTTTCTCTGGTTGGCAATCAGTAGCTAGTGGTGTCCCTTAGAAATCAGTGTTGGGCCAACAATTGTTCACAATTTACATAGATGATCTGGAGTTGGGGACCAAGTGCAATGTGTCCAAGTTTGCAGATGACACGAAGGTGAATGGTAAAGCAAAAAGTGCAGAGCACACTGGAAGTCTGCAGAGGGATTTGGATAGTTCAAGTGAATGGGCTAGCGTTTGGCAGATGGAATACAATGTTGATAAATGTGAGGTTATCCATTTTGGTAGGAGTAACAACAAAAGGGATTATTATTTAAATGATAAAATATTAAAACATGCTGCTGTGCAGGGAGACCTGGGTGTCCTAGTGCATGAATTGCAAAAAGTTGGTTTACAGGTCCAACAGGTGATTAAGAAGGTGAATGGAGTTTTGTCCTTCATTGCTAGAAGGATGGAATTTAAGACTAGGGAGGTTATGCTGCAGCTATATAAGATGTTAGTGAGGCCACACCTGGAGTACTGTGTTCGTTTTGGTCTCCTTACCTGAGAAAGGATGTTCTGGCGCTGGAGGGTGTGCAGAGGAGATTCATTAGGTTAATCCCAGAGCTGAAAGGGTTGGATTACGAGGAGAGTTTGAGTAGACTGGGACTGTACTCGTTGGAATTTAAAACGATGCGGGGGGGATATTATAGAAACATATAAAATTATGAATGGAATAGATAGGATAGATGCGGGCAGGTTGTTTCCACTGGCGGGTGAAAGTAGAAGTAGGGAGCATAGCCTCAAAATAAGGGGAAGTAGATTTAAGACTGAGTTTAGGAGGAATTTCTTCACCCAAAGGGTTGTGAATTTATGGAATTCCCTGCCCAGTGAAGCAGTTGAGGCTCCTTCATTTAATGTTTTCAAGATAAAGATAGATAGTTTTTTAAAGCGTTATGGTGTTCGGGTGCGAAAGTGGAGCTGAGTCCACAAAAGATCAGCCATGATCTCATTGAATGGCGGAGCAGCCTCGAAGGGCCAGATGGCCGACTCCTGCTCCTAGTTCTTATGTTCTTATGATGGAGAACCTTAGGACTTATATGTCCAAATTCTCTCAAACATTTGTACGAACCTCAGGTAATGCCGCAAATTACTCAAATACTGCACCGAAAAAAATTTTTTTTTTTTAAACAACTCTATTAATTGACCTTTTTCTAAATTTAGTGTACCCAATTAATTTTTTTCCAATTAAAGGGGCAATTTGGCCTGGCCAATTGACCTAGCCTGCACATCTTTTGGGTTGTGGGGGTGAAGCCCACGCAAACACGGGGAGAATGTGCAATCTCCACATGGACAGTGACCCAGGGCCGGGATGAACCTGGGACCTCGGTGCTGTGAGGCAGCAGTGCTAACCTCTGTGCCACCGTGATGCCCTATTAATTGACTTTTGAATGAATAACTATTAACTGCTACAACAGTTTGATTTTAATTAGACCTACAAAAGATAGTAACTTCTTTCGGATTATATCGCAGTGTCAACTGTTAATATTGCAATCCTGTGACAATGAACTGTAGGTTCTAGTTGTGAGTGAGAGCAGCTGTTACTAATTGGCGAAAGGTGAGGCATATCCTTAAGTATCTCTAAGAGCCAATTTCCACCTGTGGAGAGGAAGGCAGGAAGGAAAGAAAAGGGAGCCTGTGCCCTCTGGGTTTTGTGGATAAATCTATGATTGACTCCAACTTCCTTCTTTCCTCAGTAAATGAGCACAAAATTATAACATCAACGGCAACAGCATTTGCATTTATATAGAGCACCATAAATGCAGTTACAAAAAATGCTCAAGAACTCACGTGAGCATTTTCAAACAAAATTTGGCATTGAACCACGTAAGGGCATGTCAAGAAAAGTAACCGAAAGTCAAAGACATAGATTGAGGTAGGGCGTGGAGAAGTTTAGCAAAGAAAATCTAAAGATAGCGGCCTGCGCGACTGACAGCACAACCAGCAATGGTTCAATGAAGGAAATGAGTGATGCCCAAAAGAATAGAATTGGACAAACTCAGTGTTTTGCAAGAGTGGGGCCAGAGGAACTTACAGAGATAAGGAGAGGGCAAAACCTCAGAGGGATTTGGATATAAGGATGAGAATTTTAAGTCTGTAGCATTTCCCGAGTGGGAGCCAATAAAGATCAGTGAGCACAGGGCTGACTGGGTGTAAAATTGGATATGGACAGCTGAGTTTTGGAAGATTGAAAGCTTCGAAAGGAAGAAATAATGGAAGCTAATGTTTAGGAATTGAATGGCACAGTGCTCACTTGTACCCAGTAATCAAGATCCAAAGCCATCAATATGGTGGACAAGAAGTGCATATCTGTTATAAGACTTTCCATATTGGTAATGGCAAAAAACAGGTCCCCTTTATAACGATTCCCCTTGGTGCAGCGTACGCCAGATACATTTACACATGTGGCCTAACAGGCTGACTGAAAACGGGATTGCTGTATGCTGCCACCGAAAAGATAAGTTTGTTTAAAAGAAATGCTGGGCCAGGAGAGGCTGCTACTGGCCTTGGGCTGGTGCTGGAATAAAATGTTGGTCCTGCCAGAGCCCATTGTGAATGGTGCAGGCAAGATGATGGTTCCCACCTTTAGAGGCAGCACTGTAATATTCATAGATCATAGAATTTACAGTGCAGAAGGAGGCTATTTGGCCCATCGAGTGTGCATCGGCCCCCGAAAAGAGCACCCCACCCAAGGCCACACCTCCACCCCATCCCAGCAACCCAGCAATCCCAACTAACCTTTTTGGCCTCTAAGGGCAATTTATCATGGCCAATCCATCTAACCTGCACATCTTTGGACTGTGGGAGGAAACCAGAGCTCCCAGAGGAAACCCACACCGACACAAGGAGAACGTGCAGATTCCGCACAGTCAGTGACCCAAGCCAGGAATCGAACCTGGGACCCTGAAGCTGTGAAGCACCAGTGCTAACCACTGTGCTACCATGCCGCCCAATTAGGCATTGATGCTTGAAGCGAATTGGCATGTTCTAGTATGTTATTGAACAGATTTACAAATATTACCTTGGCATTTTTTTCAGATTTTTAATTCTCGCCTTTTTGATTTTGATTTGATTTATTATTGTCACATGTATTAGTATGCAGTGAAAGTATTGTTTCTTGCATACTATACAGAAAACGCATGCCATACACAGGGAAGGAAGGAGAGACCGCAGAATATAATGTTACAGTCAAAGCTAGGGTTTAGAGAAAAGATCAACTTAATACGAGGTAGGTCCATTCAAAAGTCTGATGGCAGCAGGGAAGAAGCTGTTCTTGAATCACTTGGTACGTGATCTCAAACTTTTGTATCTTTTTCGTGACGGAATGTAACCATCTGGGTTGGCCACTTCCAGAATACAAAATGGATGTTTGCAAAGATTGCAGGGAACTATGGACAATGCTAAGAAAACAAGCAGGCACAGAGCCGGTACGTGGACCGCAGCTCCCAGACGAGACTGAAACTGTAGGACTATTAGCATATTGATGGCCCATCTCTGGGAACAAAGGGGAGATACTCAAGTAACCGATCTGGCTCCAGGCCTCGCGGCGCCAGTTCCCCAAACCGAAAGCACAAACAAAGCCAGGCGAACGGCCACCTAGGACACGCCCAGCCATCAGGGCACTCACTCCTTTATTGGTCAAATCAATACGAGTGATCAAGATACGGCCCAATTGATTGGGGCCAAGTTCAAGGCCCGCCCAAAAGCCCACGAAGCCCTTTCAGGTATGAGAAGAAGGCCCCAGGAGAGAATCGCTCTCTTGGAATTGGCTCTCAAAGCAGAGAGACCCTTCCACCAGCTACACCAGAAGCAAGTAAGTCCAAGGTCAACGCTCGCTACCAGACGGACGCCTTTAGCTGTTCGACCCCAGCAGCCTCAGATCTGAACAACGGCCATTGTTCCTCTGACTGAATGGGCACCCGAAGCTAAGTATAGGCGTTAGCGTTAGAAATAGTTTCATTTGTAGTATTTTGTGCATGAGTAGATATTACTGTGTGTGTAAATAAATAGTATTGACTTTGAACTAACTAACTGGTGTACCGACTCTTTGATCAGTATTCGGGTTTGAACCTTGTAGCGGTATCGAAAGATACCTGGCGACTCTAAAGCAAACGTAATTAGGATTAAGGAAGGCGACCATATTGACGACCATATTTAGAACCAAATAAAGAGAGCAACAGGAAGAAGGTGGAAGAGAGTATGTCCGGGGTGCGTGGGGTCCTTATTTATTCTGGCTGCCTTTCCGAAGCAGCGGGAATTGTAGACAGTCAATGGATGGGTGGCTGGTTTGGTGATAGATTGGGCTACATTCACGATGTTTTGTAGTTTCCTGCTGTCTTGGGCAGAGCAGGATCCATATCAAGATGTGATACAACCAGAAAGAATGCTTTCTATGGTGCATCTGTAAAGGTTGGTGATAGTCGTAGCTGACAGGCCAAAGTTCCTTAGTCTTCTGAGAAAGTAGAGTCATTGGTGGGCTTTCTTAACTATAGTGTCAGCATGGGAGGACCAGGACAGGTTGTTGGTTATCTGGACACCTAAAAACTTGATGCTCTCGACCCTTTCTACTTCGTTCCCCTTGATGTAGATGTCGATGACAATCTCCTTCGTTTGGTTGGCATTGTGGGAGAGATTATTGTCGTTGCACCAGTTCACCAGATTCTCTGTCTCATTCCTATACTCTGTCTCGTCATTGTTTGAGGTCTGACCCACTACGTTGGTGTCATCAGCAAATTTGAAAATCGAGTTGGAGGGGAATTTGGCCACACAGTCATAGGTGTATAAGGAGTATAGTAGCAGGCTGAGGACACAGCCTTGTGGGGCATGGTGTTGAGGATGATCGTGGAGGAGGTGTTGTTGCCTATCCTTACTGATTGTGGCCTGTGGGTTAGGAAGTTCGGGATCCAGTTGCAGAGGGAGGAGCCGAGGCCCAAACTACAGAGTTTAGTGATGAGTTTCGTAGGAATAATGGTGTTGAAGGCTGAGCTGTAGTCAATAAATAGGAGTCTGATAATGTGTTTTTGTTATCGTTATAGGTGTTCCAGGGTTGAGTGCAGAGCCAGGTAGATGGTGTCTGCTGTGGACCTGTTGCAGCGGTTGGCAAACTGTAGTGGATCGAGGCAATCCGGGAGGCTGGAGTTGATTCGTGCCATGACTAACCTTTCGCAGCACTTCATAACGAATAATGTCAGAGCCACTGGACGATAGTCATTAAGGCACGCTGCTTGGTTTGTTTTTGGTACAGGGATGATGGTCGTCTTCTTGAAGCAGATTGTTGTAAAGAGAGGTTGAAGATGTCTGCGAATACCCTCGCCAGCTGATCCGCGCAAGACCTGAGTGCTTGTCCGGGTACCCCATCCGGGCCAGTGGCTTTCCGTGGGTTCACCTTCGAGAAGGCTTCTGTAGCATCTGAAATGGTGACCTCAGATACAAGTTCATCCGAGGCGTCCGGGTGAATTGTCACTCCTCCGAAAGACAACTCATAATTCAGCTTCATAGCTTTCTGTTAACTTATCCAAATAACTGTGTTTCATGCAGGAGCGCATACAACAAAATTTGAGAGGCTATTTAAGCATTTGGGACGAATCCTGTTGTTTCATATGTTGTAATATGCCTTTAGGGGCTATCAGCATGACATCACCAGGAAAAAAATGGATCATACGACCCAGTCTTGGTTTCACTTTAGCTTTGAGCAGAGCACACAGTCACATACACAGCTCTGATGTGTTCAAGCTTTCTACCTATATATACCTATTATCATGTGACCGGTCTGAATAAATGAACGCACAACTTGTTTACCTAATCCCTTATGAGCGATTGGTGTCTTGTATCTTGTACAGTAAATAAGCCCATGGTATTATATCATTATAATAACACATCATCTATATAGGCATAGTTCCAGAATTGGTAACTGTATAGCTTACAGAGGATGATTTTCTACTACCTCAGCAGGGGGCCGGTTTTAGTTACATTCCACAGCCCCTTGTTGCAGGATGAGTCAGATAAAATGTGGATCTAGGCAACTACAATGAAACTGTCATGTTCCAAGCTCCAGTATTGCCATTTATCCAACCTTTGTTTTCAATGAGCCATTAGCTCGAGAATTATTTCTTCCACAGTCAATTGTCCAATGACAACTGTCTTCAGTAGTTAAGGTGACATCCAAAATTTGCCACTCAAAATATCCCATTTCAAAGTTCGATTATGATGACTTTCGTTGACATTATAGTGGCCTTCTCTGTCACATCTGAAGATGAACCCATCAAGCCATCAATCCAAAATACCTTGTTCCTGCCTGCAAAGCTTCCCTCAAGACAATGAGGAGACAACTACCCTGGAGATAGAGCCTCACAGAAAGATCTGGAGGGAGCATGCATACTACAAAACGGCAAACCAATTGTATTTGTTTCAAACTTTCTGTCTGTCACACAATCCAACTACTCCAACATCGAGCTGAAGACACTGTTTCAGTGTATGGAATCATTTCCCACCTATTTATTTGGCCAAAGATTTGTGGTAGATAACGACCACAATCCACCAGAGCTGATTTGGCAAAAAAAACATTAACCAGTGAAGGATTGCAACATCTCTTGATAAAGATACAAGTTTACAAATGTAAGCTCATGTTTGGCAGACGAGGGCATATCAATAGATCTACTCTTATGCACTCTAGTCTCTCAGAAACTAGACAGCAACTTTTAAAAGTTCATGCGAAGATGTCCAATATTCATAAGAAGGATGAGGATACAAAACCTTTCAGGGAAAGATATATTTGAACTCCCAGATCTTTTGTTCATTTACTCTCTTCATGGTCTTTCAATTACATGTATTCTCCCATTCCTTCTATTTTCCTCAAAAAAATATGACCTCACATTATCCCATATTAAGTTCACTCTGCCACCAGTCTCTCCTTTCTGCTGACCTGTCTGTTTACAATTCTTCTTTCTGTTTACCAAATCTTCTATTTTTGTACAGCAAATCTCAAGATTTTGATTCTGATACTCAAGTCCGTATCAACAAAATAAAAATGTTCAAGTCGCTAGCAAGGTGGAATGGGAACGTCAATGAATTTTGCCACCATAGAATTACAGAAGGCATTTGATATGTTTCTGCACGGAAGATTGCAAGTAAAATAGAAAGTATACAGAATTTAAGGCAATCTTCTGACATAGGTTGTTAACTGGGGGGAGGGGGGAGTTGGGAGATAAAGGACAGAGGCACCAGAGTTTAAAGGGTCAAATTCTCCTTCATAAATCTTGTCCAAGCCAAACTTCTGCAGAAGCTGGGGAGTGAGCAGAAGGCCTGTGCAGTACGCTGCCGCGTAGTTTGTATAAGATTAGCTTTCATTCCTGTCGGTTTGGAACATTAAGCGAATCAAAGTATTCCAAATAGTTAAGGAATTTGACAGAATCTATACCTAGATATGACAATGTCCTCTGGTGACAGAATCCAGAACATGAAAACATAATCTTAAAATTAGAGCTAGAAATTAAATCGGAAACACTTTTGCATGCAAAGGGTATTGCGAATTTAGAAATCACTCCCCCATAAAAGCTGTGGATGTTGAGTTCAATTGAAATTTTCAAGAACACAATCAATAGGTTTTCGTTAGGTGAAGGATATCAGGGGAAATGGAACAACATAAAAAGTGGCTGAATAAAAACCAGTGAAGGTGGCAGTTAAGTGATAAAATTAAGTTTTTAATATCTGAAGCTACATGTCCTCTGATGACTACCGAATGACACATACAGAAATTACAGTTTTCTCCTCAGTGAAGTTGTGTATGTAACTTGGGCTTTCCTTGCCAAAGCCAAGCTGCAGGCACAACTTTTAAATCCTTGCTAACAGATTGTGTTAATTGAGTGCCGTCGAATTAATCAGTATCAATTAATAGGATTTCTGTTTCCTGTGAAGAGTTGCTATATGTATTCCACACACAAAACATGATTTCAGGAAAACAGTGGCATCAAAATTGCTTTACCCAAATCTATAAAACAGCCGTCAAACCTCCTCAGAGACTTAGACCCAGATTCTCATATTCAGGCGAACCCAACCGTTAAAAATGTCTACTTGCAGGACATATTGTCAGTTTGGGGGAGGGGCATGAGCTGAAAAATGAGTCATGGCGGGTGACACTGGAATGAATACATTGGCTGCTGGGTGCAGAGGTGGGTGGGTGCAAGACCTGCCTCTGTGCTCTGGCTCTTGTGTTTAAATAAATAAGAAGTAATAATAAAACAAAAAACATCCTTCTAGCCGTTACCCCTCACCCTCCCACATACTCCCTCTGTTCCATCCATGCCAAGCTCACCCTCTATGCCAACCCATGGCCCTCTACCCTCATAGCCACCATGTCTCTTATGCCAACTTAGTGCACCTCAACTGACTTCCTGTTGTCCCCATACCCCCATTCCAACTTAGTGCCACTCTACCCACCCCCATGGCCCCCATATCTCATATGCCAAATTAATTCCGTTCGACCCAGTCTCCACTATGCAAATGTAGTGCCTCTCTACCCACTCGCCGTTGCCCCCATACCCCTGCCAATTTAGTGCACTCCTACACACTCCATAAACCCGATACCCACTTTGTATCAGCACATGGCAACTTATGTCCCATACCCTTTACCCTTACCGCCCCCCCCCCCCCCCCATGCCAACTCACCTAGTATCCTTGGACAGTTCCTTGACAGCTTTGACATATTCTGGACAGGTTTGCCTTACCTATCCAAAAGTGTACCGTACCTCTTCAAAAGGGCAACCTGGTTATCCAAACATATCCACCAAGTTAAGACCTCCTCTTACCTGTTCTAGTCCGCATAATCCAGGTTTCTACACTCCTATTCTTCCAAAATCCCACTTAAGTGAAAGTATCTGGTGATATTTAAATGGCCAGCTATTTCAGCGAGTTGTGCATGTGCAAACTATGGCCTGACTCCAATCCCGCATCTGTGAAGATATGAAGATGGCTCGGGGGTGGGACTTAGAATATTCATCCAGGATGTTTTCCTGGACAGGAAGCCTCTCCCTTGTGGTGAAAATACAGGCCTGAATAACTGATCATTGCATTCCATTATAATTGTATTAAAATCAACTTAATGAAGCCACAACTTCCAATCCACTGCACAAATCACAACAAATTTGTCCTATCTCCTGATTACAATTCTTCTAATTTCGTGGCACGAAACAGTCATTTTTCTGCTACGCTGGACATCGGGAAGCAATGAATATTTTAAAAAGCGAAAAATGTCCAGAATTAGGGTAGTGGTGGTCTTCATCTCTAAAAACAGGTGGCCAAAGTCTTAACTGCAGATCATCTCCCAGTGACCTTTTATATGTCATCACCAAAGTGGCTGCACATCACATTTACTAAATCTAATTGTCCATGGGATACAATCTACTGACTTTAATGGTTCTATCCAATAATATACATGGAGCTATATAACCATGAGGTAGTTCTGCAGTAATAAATTCACAATGTTTCATTCCAACTGTGCTGATATTAATTATTTTCATAACAATATAATCTGAACAAATATCTTACAATTTCAACATTTCTGGGTTGTTAGATACTTGTTAACTACTGTGGATAAATGGTGAACCATATTACAACCATAATGTTCAAAAGGAGCTCTACCCTGTTCCAACGTATTTCATATTTGTGATGGAATCTCTAGTATCAAAGCTTGCATTTTTGTCTTGAGTCAGACCCTAACTGAAAGGGAAACTGAAGTTCAGCTGTCTAGGAAAATTAAAACTACAATAGAAACTTCAGGTTTCTGGGGAAACTCAAGCTGGTTGAAGCCATATAAAAAGACACAGAGCCATCCAAGCTCAGGCCTCGGTGGTGTAGTTGGACAAAGTAGAATGTGAAGGCTGGACACAGGAACAGAGAAAAATTAAAATAGGATTACTGCTGCCTTAATTATTTTAGTATGACGTCTTACAACATCCGGTTAAAGTCCAACAGATTTGTTTTGAATCACTAGCTTTCGGAGCACTGCTTCTTCCTCAGGTGAATGAAAAGGTAGGTTACAGAAACATATATATAAACAAAGTCAAGGATGCAAGATGATACTTTAAATGTTAGTCTTTGCAAAAACTCGCAACATCAAGACTGTCTTGTGCCGAACTAAGGAGTTTCTGGAGAAATGTGCCATTTTGGTGAAGACAGCCCTTGTGGAACTCAGGTAGGCTGAGAGCTACTGTCAGATGAGAATCAGTGGTTAAATCCTTGAAGAAAACGAACTGGAATTTTACCTGAGGAACTTCCAAACTTAGAAGGACCTTGTGGCTGAAATTGGTGCCGTATATGCTGAGTGGACTATTTAGTAAATTCATTATCTGTGTTGTATTGGCTATTTAATGCATAATTTATGTTCTTTTATTGACCACAATTTACCTCCAAAATTGAGTTTTATTTAAGTTGATCTTAATTTGATGGTTAAAGTAAAAGTTGGAAGTAGAAGCTTGTCCATTGGTTTTCTTACTGGGGATCATTCAGTTATTTTGTGTTGTTGGTCTCCATAGTCTTCAAAAGTAAAATGTCAAGCGAAACCGCCAAATCTATCAATTCCATCAGCGAAAATTACAACCATATTGAGCTGTAACACTTTGATCTCCCATGTAGCAAAGCTTCACTTTCAGCATCACCCATTCTGTTTACACTTCTCTCTCTCTCTCTCATCCACTAGCCTCAGTTTAATGTTTTGCCAGTCTCACAAGCAGCATGTTTTTGGTTTCAGACTGTATTCTGATTAAAGCTAATCTTACCAATAACTGTCTGATGCAAGACTAGTAACATTTACATTTCAACCACAGTGTCCTCTGGGCTTCTGCCAGCTGTAATTTTGTCTGTCCTTCCAAATTGAGGATGAAAAGCTGGGAGGGAGGGGGACAGTGTTCGAGTTTTACTTGTCAGAGGATGGCCACATCTTCCAGTTCATTCTGTCAAACAGAGATGTGTGTCTACACTAAAAGGAACACAAGGTCAGGAGAGCAAGAGGACCCCTGGGAATTTTAAAAACAGGCCAATGTGATACACCTTTGAACACAAAATAGCTATGGATTTCCTTTTCAGTGTGGAATCAAAACAAGGAGAAGCTAAAATCTACTTTCGCATGCATTTTCAAACAGTATCCCTGATACAATGAATACAGGTTTGTAACCCTGACCATGAGAAATAAATATTTCAGTTGGACTTCATAAGAAGAAATGCACATGAATTACAGCAGAACATGCATGTTGAGGATCTTTTCAAAATATTATAATAAATGAAGAATCTGACAGATACATGTGCTTCCTGCCTGTGCCAATACTTAACTTCATGTTATTATGTTTTAAACACATTTTTCTAATATAACTTAAGAAGTTAATTATAAG
The DNA here is from genome assembly GCF_047496885.1 of Scyliorhinus torazame. Classification (NCBI taxonomy): domain Eukaryota; kingdom Metazoa; phylum Chordata; class Chondrichthyes; order Carcharhiniformes; family Scyliorhinidae; genus Scyliorhinus; species Scyliorhinus torazame. Next base: position 147,484,029 of record NC_092723.1, on the reverse strand, counting down.
CACCTATATTACCTTGGCATTTTGCTGCGCAATTCTAACCACCAGGAACAAAATTAAAGGAATGAAACTGGCCACCCGGCCTTGACCTCGATACCAGAAACAACAATGGCAAACTTACCCCTGACAATCCGGCAAAGTCCTCCTTATTAACTCTGGGGGCTTGTGCCGAAATTGGGAGAGCTGTTTCACAGACTAGTCAAGAAAAAGCTTGACATAGTTATCCTCACAGAATCATAACTTCCCAGACACCACCAGCATCATCCCTGGGCATGTCCTATCTCACCGGCAGGACAGACCCAGCAGAGGTGGTATAGAGTCAGGCAGGAGTTGCCCTGGGCGGCAGGTGATGCAGTGGTTAGCACTGCTGCCTCATGGCGCCGAGGCCCCGGTTTCGATCACAGCCCCGGTCACTTCCATGTGGAGTTTGCACATTCTCCCCGTGTCTCCCTGGGTCTCACTCCCACAACCCAAGGATGAATAGCGTAGGTGGGTTGGCCATGCTAAATTGCCCCTTAATTTGACAAAAAAATTGAAAAGGAAGGAGTTGCCCTGGGAGTACTGAACATCGACTCTGAGCCCATTGAAGTCTCAAGGCCTCGGGTCGAACATGAGCAAGGAAACCTCCTGCTGATTACCACGTACTCATCCCCCTTCAGCTGCTGAATCAGTACTCCTCTATATTGACCATCACTTGGAGGAAACATTGAGAGTGGCAAGGGCACAGAATGTACTCTGGGTGGGACCAAGAGTGACTCGGTAGCGCCACTACAGATTGAGTTGTCCAAACCGTAAAAGATATAGCTGCTAGACTTAATCTGCAACAGGTGGGGATGGAACAAACAAGAGGTAAAAACATAGTTGACCTTATCTTCGCCAGCCACAGATGCATATTTCCATGACAATTAACCACCGCACAGTCCTCGTGTAGATGAACCAGTCTTCACATCGAGGATACCCTCCATTGTCTTGTCCGACATTACAACTGTGGTAAATGGGATAGATTTCAAACAGATCTGGCAACTCAAGATTGGGAAATCTCTAGGTTCTGTGGGCCATCAGCAGCAGCAGAATTGTACTCAACCACAATCTGTAATCTTATGGCCTGGCTTATTCCCCACTCCACCATTACCACCAAGCCAAGGAATCAACGTTGGTTCAACGAAGAGTGCAGGAGGGTGTGCCAGGAGCAACACCAGGCATCCGTAAAAATGAAGAGCCAATCTGGCGAAGCTACAACACAGGACTACCAGCAAGCGATAGACAGGCCTAACCAATTCCACTAACTCACCTCTGGAGTTCAGCTCTTTTGTCCATGTTTTAACCAAGGCTGTAATGAATTCAGGAGCTGATTGGTCCTGGGGGAACCCAGCAATTCCACAGCCAAAGGATCAAATATAAGTTTTGCAGTCCAGCCACAAGCAGTTTTGAAATATCCCAATTCTCAATGATGCGGAAGCCTCATACATCAGTGCAAATGGTAAAGTTGAAGTATTCGCAACAATCTTCAGCCAGATGTGCCTCATAGATGATCCATCTCTGCCTCCTCCAGAGGTCCCCAGATTCACAGATGGCAGTTTTCAGCCAAATAAATTTATCCCACATGATAGTAAGAAATGGCTGAAGGCATTGGATACTGTAAATGCTATGGACCCTGACAATATTCTGGTCACTGACACTCAGTCTGGGTTCCTCCAGGACCACTCAGCTCCTGAACTCATTACAGCCTTGGTTCAAACATGGACAAAAGAGCTGAACTCCAGAGGTGAGTTGGAATGACTGCCCTTGGTACCAAGGCAGCATTTGACCGAAGCTGACATCAAGGAGCCCAAGCAAAACAGGAGTCAATAGGAATCAGGGGAAAACACTTCACTATTTGGAGTCTTACTGGCACAAGGGAAGGTTGATGTAGTTATTGGAGATCAATCATCTCAGTTCAAGGACATCACACTGCACGAGTTCCTCAGGGCAGTGTCCTAGGCCCAGCCACCTTCAGCTGCTTCATTAATGACCTTCCTTCCATCATAAAGTCAGAGGTGGGGATGTTTGCTGATGACTGCACATGTTCAGCACCATTCACGACTCCTCAGATTCCGCAGGAGTATGTGGTCAAATGCAGCAATACCTGGACAATACACAGGCCTGGGTTAACAACTGGCAAGTAACATTTGCACCACACAAGTGCCAGGCAATGACCATCTCCTACAAGAGAGACATTCAATGGCATTGCCATCGTTGATTGGGTTAAAATCGTGGAATACCCTCCCACACAGGGTTGTGGGTGTACCTACACCACAAGGACCTCAAGCAGTTCAAGAAGGCAGCTCAACACCACCTTTTCAAGTGCAAGTAGGGATGAGCATTAAATGCTGGTCTACCCAGCGACACCTACATCCCTTGAATTAATGTTTAAAAAGGGACCTCACTGTGCTTTCAGAATAATGTTCAATTTTTTTTTTCATCCAATCTGAAATTTCCTAAATATGAGTTTGTAATGTCTTCCAGTTCACAGAAGTTTGAAATACCCACTTCAAAACTCAAATGTTGGAGCTCCATCAAATGTCTTTCCCAGATCACACCATGTGCTGTGGATGAATTATTGCTCTGTACCCAGACTGTAATGAGTAGAGAGTGTTGTGGCATTCTGTACATATATCCTTACATGGCATAACATTATGGTTCCTAAATCATATTGGAATAACAATATAGCATAACTCTTTCTTTAAAAATATAACAATGCCTCGATATATTGATATTACTTCTAATTATTAACGTTTTTATATTATGCCTCAACTAAAGAAGATTAATAATCGGCATTTATAAATAGTTAGCCGCTTTAGAATGTTTAATAGCTCGTTTTGCTTTCTCAAAACAATTTTGACAGTAGTACTTAGGTGATGGGATGTTGTGCCTCTTTTTCCAAGCCAAAGCCACCTGCTGCAGTCAGCCTTTGGCCTGGCAGTACTTCTCCTCAAGCTCTGTGTTATGATTCTGCAGCTTATGTTTCTCTTCCAAACGCTCTATGCTCCTGTCTCCCGCCAGCATCCTGCTGTGCTCACTCTGCTTGGTCTTTTCCATTCTGCATTTCCTCTTTTCTATCCAGCACTTCTCGTAGTTTATCATTGGTCTCCAGTAAATGATTCTCCCACTGTGATAGTGTTAGGCTGCATCTGTAGTTCACTAATTTGCTCCCTGACCTCAGCACTGTCATTCCTTTCTTTTTCATGTTCTTCTATTTGAAGGACATGCTGTTGAAGATTTGACCTGTGGTTCGGAAGCTCCCTCTTGAATGCCTCCTGCTAACTCTGCAGCTTGCAGCTTCCCTTCCATAGACTCCTTATCACCACGCACCCCCTGTCCCACCTGACCCCTCCCCCAACCACAAGACTTCTCCCCAACCACAAGACTCTTCCCCCAACCACACAACTCCTCCCCCAACCACACAACTCCTCCCACCAACCACATGACTCCTCCCCCAACTACATGACTCCTCCCCCAGAACCGGGTGAGTTGGGCAGACCCAGGAGAGATGGGCAGAACGGGGAGAGTTGGGCAGAACCGGGAGAGTTGGCAGAACCGGGAGAGTTGGGCAGAACCGGGAGAATTGAGCAGAACCAGAAGAAATGGGCAGAACCGGGAGCGTTGGGCAGAACCAGGAGAGATGGGCAGAACCGGGAGAGTTGGCAGAACCGGGAGAGTTGGCAGAACCGGGAGAGTTGGCAGAACCGGGAGAGTTGGGCAGAACCAGGAGAGATGGGCAGAAACGGGAGAGTTGGGCAGAACCGGGAGAATTGGGCAGAACCGGGAGAGATGTGCAGAACCGGGAGAGTTGGCAGAACCAGGAGAGTTGGGCAGAACCGGGAGAGTTGAGCAGAACCAGGAGAGATGGGCAGAACCGGGAGAGTTGGCAGAACCGGGAGAGTTGGCAGAACCGGGAGAGTTGGCAGAACCGGGCGAGTTGGGCAGGACCGGGAGAGTTGGGCAGAACCAGGAGAGATGGGCAGAACCGGGAGAGTTGGCAGAACCGGGAGAGTTGGCAGAACCGGGAGAGTTGGCAGAACCGGGAGAGTTGGCAGAATCGGGAGAGTTGGCAGAACCGGGTGAGTTGGGCAGAACCGGGAGAGTTGGCAGAACCGGAGAGTTGGGCAGAACCGGGAGAGTTGGGCAGTGAGCAGAGCCAAGTATTCCGGGATGACACCACATTACAACAGTTGGCTACACTTCAAAAGTACTTCATTGGCTGCACTAGTGCTTTGGGTCAACCTGAGGACACATGCAAAACATTCCTTTTGAGACCTTTCATGTTCTATCTGCTCAGATAGTCACTGGATAAACTACCACCATTGGGTGAGGTCCACTTAATTAGAATTTTAGTGAACTAATTTCAGGCAAGTTATAAATCTCTAAGGTAGATTCATGTACCATTTTTTAGTAGTTGAACAGTTTGAAGATTAGTAAAATTGGGCACACATAACATCCTGATGATTAAACACATACAAAGCGTATCAAATTCAATTAAAATTTGAACAAAGCGACAATAAAAAATATCAAAGCGGAACACAAGGGAACTTAAAAACTTCAAACATCTCTGCTGCAGTCAAAACCTAATGCCATAATGAGATTTTTATTTTTAATTAAAACTTTAATGGCTTTTTTGAAAGAATTAAAGTTCATTCACTGTGCAGCTGAGTTTGAGCTGCAGTTTTTGGATAATCGAGAAGCAAAAGTTCCTTAAAATGGTGAGTTGTGAAGTAGAAATGCTGAAGTTTATGAGGAATACATCACCTGATTCTGCGGAAAGAATCACAGCAACTTTCAAAAAATAATTGGAGAATTATTTGAAGTGGAAAAATATGCAGGGTATCAAGAAAGAGCGGGAGAATGGGATGAACTGGGCTACTCTGCAAAAGGGCAGACATTGTGAGCTGAAGGCCTCCTTCAGTTTTGTACTATTGTTTGATTCTATAAAAGGTAAAGGAAGTTTCTATTGTTTTCCATGGACAAGGGAGGACTTCATCAATATTTTCAAAAATTACAAAGGAAATTGGCAAAACTGTCCCAGGCACATTGTTCAGGGCAGCAAAGAGTGCAAGTAGTTCCATGAAAAAGTCTGACGTGGTTTTCTTTTTCGAAAGAAGAGATTGACAAATGCAAATGGGGATTCTCCGAGCCTACGCTACCCCAATCAAGCTGCATTGGTTGATGATAAGGCCTCAATTCTTCCAACCTGCATTCCTTCTGAGTGTGGCACCCCAACAGAAAGTGTGGGACAGGGATAGTTAGACCCATCTCAGAGGATTGGCTTGTTAAGTCAAATGGCCTTTTTCTAAAAAATCTTAGGTTCATATTGTCCTTAATGACATGCTATCCCCAACTGGTTTGCTCAGGTAAGTTAACTAGCTATAAGTAATTATAACCAAAATGACAAGGGGAATAAAAGACCATGAAGGAAGGTATTAATTAATGAGATGAATCTGGCGATGCACAGTAAATGTTCTCCATTTATATAATTACAGGAAGAACAACTGTTACTAAAATTCATCTGTTACAAGTTCTACTCTTGGCAATTTTTATTTTAATTATTCTGTGTCTATAAGTATCCAGAATATAATTTGTATATGATACTTATTCACAGATCACCAATATATACAATGAAATAATGTAAAATAGAATTGTTCTTTTTTATTGGGTCTTTCATGTTGCATTGAAAGATCTTTAGTTGCTAAATAGAATCATTAATTCTGAATTATGTTTTAAAACTTGCTAATATATTGACTTATTTGATTCTTAATTAATATTTTAAAGAATATGTGCACAATTAGAACAGAGCGCATTAGTAATTTTTCCTTCGTCAAAGTCATTTAGAAATAATACCTCAATGACAAAGTACAGTTCTATTTTTTATTTGTCCACTGCCTGCAGTCCTCTTGCCATTCAGCATCAGTTTTCTAGATTGTTTCTGAAAATATTGACGTGCTTGGCTTGTAGAAACAGTATCAATGTTTTAAGAATTATGCTACCACAAATGTGTGATGTAATTTGCAGTGGGGTGCGAGGATTTAGAAATTTTTTTGAATCAGAAGATGATTCTGCACACTTCTACAAGTTGGGCTCATGAAAAGTGCATCGATATGCAGGGTTAAGTCAATGTCGTATGGAGGTTGAAGCGTTTTTATAGTGACAGCTTTTATATTAGCAAGTTAGGACAGATAACCTGGAGAGGTTGTAGGTCTCTGCTCTCACACTGCAATCTCGACGCAACAATGGCAATATTAAACTCACTCTAAATAGTTTTCTGAAAGTGCTTGCAATTCCTCTTAAAGAAGCACTTCTAGAAAATATATCGTCACGCGCTAAAGTTATTATCTCAAGCAAACTGGCTGCGATAATGCCACAACAGTAGGACAAGTCACTGACACTCAACGTTCAGGATAAAATTAGAAGAGAGGTCCAGAAAGATGGCTATCCTTGTTGCCGGATCCAGCATTGGTTGTCACTCGAAGGAGGTGTATGGGGAGAAATCAGAGCAGCAGCAAAAAAAAAGCAAAAAAAGATTTTACCTTTACTGTGGTGACTGTTGTCCTGAACAGAAATCACAAAGCACATCATCAGATCTGCCACAGGAGTGCTGCAGAAAGAACAATACAGTTGGATGAGCTGCTGACATTGAACTCACTGAGCATAGATGGTGTGTCAGCCACTACAACACTTTATTTGTTGTCGGTGGAGCGGGTCAGGAATAGCTTTGCAAAATGGCAAAATTATGAATTATCCATGAATTACAAGTGTTCAATGTAGTTTTTTTACTCCGCGTTCTCCACAGTTCTGATAAAATGGCATATCATACAGTATTTATTGCACTATAAGAAAGAATGGAAAAGCATCACTATTAACCAGCTGCTGTTTGCGTCTATGATCAATTCAAAATAATTTGCGTGACAGGTAAACATAAAAATATACTCCAGTGAGGCAAATCGAGAATAAAAGATTAGTTTCACGTTTATTTTTTGAAAATCAAGCACTTAGAAATACCAGAGAATGGACAAATAAAGAAAACAAAAATCCAACATTTGGCGATATTTTCATATCTTTGAAAGTAATATCTTGAAAGTATTGGTGCGTAACAATGTAGATAGCAGTAAGATAAATAATTGCACTACGTTAAGTCTATTATGGAGATCACAGAAGATTGTGAGAGTACAAATGGTATTATGAATCAATCTTAGTACACAAATAGTCATAACGACAAGAACTTCAAATGGAGAGGGAGGCAGTGGCATAATGGTATTGTCACCAGACAAGTAATCCAGAGACCCAGGGTAATAATGATCTGGGGACCCAGGTTTGAATCCCACCATGGATTTTAATAAAGATCTGTAATGAAATCATTGTTGATTGTTGTAAAAACCCCTCTGGTTCACTAATGCCCTTTAGGGAAGGAAATCTGCCATCCTTACCTGGTCTGGCCTACATGTGACTGACTCCAGATCCATAACAATGTGGTTGCCTCTCAAATGCCTTCTGAAATGAAGGGCAGTTGGGGATAGGCAATAAATGCTGGCCCAGGCAGCAACACTCACATCCCATGAAGGAATAAAAAAGGTAGTTATTTGACGACAAAACGTAACTTGATAAGCTGCACAAATTGAAGTTTTCCTCAAGTTCACTCCATACATTTTTCTCCGGAGAGTTCTCGAACTGTACACATGCTGAATGTGGCGATAATTGGAGAAATAAAATGGGCAAAATTGGCTTTCAAAATAATGGTGAGGCTAAGAATGTTTTCTCTCATTTATGTGCAAATGTTACTTTAATGCAAGGATAGATCTGCAATTAAACGCAAAAATTGAAAAGACTCTGTCGAAGATGTTGGGCGGGATTCTCCATTAGCCGACGCCGGAATTGGGAAACACAATTGGGCGGAGAATCAGTTCCAACGCTGAAATCGTGGCAGGTGCCGGTTTCATGCCAAATCGCAATTCTCCGCCAACCACGCCCATATGTTCTGGTCTTGCCCCAGACTTGTGGGGTACTGGACAGTCTTCTTCGAGGCAATGTCCAAAGTGGTGGGGATGAGGGTGGAGCCATGCCCGAAAGTTGTGGTCTTCAGGGTATCAGACCAGCCAGATCTATTCCTGGGGAGGAGGGCGGACGCCCTTGCCTTTGCCTCCCTGATCGCCTGCCGTAGAATCCTGTTCGGCTGGCGGTCAGCAGCACCGCCCAAAGCTGCAGACTGGCTGCCCGACCTCTCGGAATCTCTCCAAATGGAGAAAATCAAATTTGCCATCCGAGGGTCAGACGACGGTTTTCACAGAACGTGGGAGACATTCACACAATTGTTCCGGGACCTGTATCTGGCCAACGAACAAGCAGAAGAATAGCCAGGTAGCCAAGAATCAGGGGAAAGTAGGCAAGGCATGAGAGAGAGAGATAGACCCTGAGAGTGGGGGGGGGGGGGGGGGGGGGAGGGGGAGCTAAACCTAAGACGAAAGAAAGGTGAACCACAGGAGGGGGGGGGGGGGGGGGGGGGCAGGAGGGGGGGAAGAATGAAGAGACAGGGAACAATAGAGGAGAACCAAGGAGGTGGGGGGGGACGCAGGGAAATGATAGCCAGAAGGAGAGCACAGGAAACGATAACAACTTGGCATCTACAGGAACAGAGAGCAAGGAGAATCCAGGCGAAAGACGGGGCGAACGGCTGAAGCGGAGGTGAGCGTGAGATGACAACGGCAGCGAAATCCATCTTTTGGTATATGTGTGTCCTTCTCTTCTATATATATGTATATATATCTTATTCTGTGTACATAACGGTTAATATACTTTGTTCAAAAACCCAATAAAAAACATTTCTAAAAAAAAATAAACAGTGTGAATAGTGCTGACAGCTTGACAACGGCAGCCCATGTTCGGCACAAGCACCAATTTAGCCCGCGTCTCTCGCAGATATCATTAGGCATTGTATCAGGCACTTTGTCCATTCCATACACATTTTAAATGCAAGATGGATGTTTCCTCCTATTTCTCAATACAACAGTTCAGTTGGTAGCACACCTGCCTCTGAAACACAAAGTTTTACGTTCTGAGTGCCACACTCGGGCTCATGCACAAAGATCAAAGCTGACAATCCAGTGGGGGACTGAGACGGAGCTCTGCACTGTCAAAGCCATTAAACTGTGGCCCCATATGTATGCACTGGGGTGCATGTAAACGATCCCATGGCAAGACTTAGAAGACGAGCAAGGGATTCATCCCCATGTCCTGCTCAATATTTATCCCTCAATCAACTTCGCTAGAAACCGATTATCTAATCCTTGTCATATTGCTGTTTGTGGGAGTTTGCTAGATACAAATTGGCTGCCGTGTTTCCTACACCAGAACAATGAGTGCTCTTCAGGAAAAGAAAAGTACTTCATTGGGTGTAGAGTGCTTTGTGGTTGTGTAAAGTGTGACAGACAAGCACGTCCTTTTGTTAATCAGCAGCTGCACAATGAGAATTCTCTGTCGATATATGGTAAACATTTCCTCCTCGGTGTTGTGTATGTTATATTATTGCTTTTAGAAAGATCAATTTTTTTCAAGTACAAATAAGCATATCTATTCTAGATAAGAGAGGTAGCCAATATAAAATGATATATATTGCAAATTCTCAAATATCATAAGGATACGTTCGCACTGAACATCTAAAATCTGTTCCAACAAATTGGGCAGCGCTGGCAAAACCACATTATTGTCCATCCACAGTTACCCAGAGTGTTGATGGTCATCCTTCTTCTTGTCCGACTCTGTGTCTGATTATGATGTTGTCCTACCATGGTGTTAAATAGGGAATTCTAGTCTCTTGAAGGATGAAGGAATGTGTCTGTCTGAGTCAGAATGGTAAGTGGAACAAAGGGTGGGATTTCCACCACCCCACACCGGTCATGTGTTTCCTGCCAGTGGAGGCTGCTCGCTATTGGCCGTCGGCAGGATCTCCTCGTCCCGCTGATATCTGTGGAATTTTGTGTGGCTCACCATTCCCACTGCTGGGAACCCACCGCAGGGGTCCGGGGGGGGGGGGGGGGAGGGGGGGGAGGGGGTCAGCTTTGATGGGACCCGAAGATCCCACTGGTAGGAAGGGCCGGAATATCCCACCCAATGGAAAAAATCTTTAAAATATTTTGCTGTTCAATTAGGTAAAGGTTGATCTGTATCTCAGTTCCAATATTTCACCTTTTCTAAAGATGTTCTCTCCTAGCAAAATGTTTTTGATCCGTGGTGGAGGTTGTTTCCAGGTGTCCACTGTCCTTTGTTTGAAGAACTGTTGCCTAATTTCTCTGCTAAATTAGCAGGCTCTAATTTCAAGGATTTTGTCCCCTTATGAAGTCTCCATCAGAGGAACTTGCTTCTCTTCATCTCCCCTAAGAATTAATCCTTTTATCATTTTAAAGGCACAGTGGCACAGTGGTTAATACTGCTGCCTCACAGCTCCAGCGTCCCTGGTTCAATTCCGGCCTTGGGTTACTGACTGTGTGGAGTTTGCACTTTACCCCCGTGTCTGCTCCGGTTTCCTCCCATGGTCCAGAGAAGTGCAGTTCAGGTGGATTGACCATACTAAATTGACCACAGTGTCCAAAAGTTTAGGTGGGGTTACTGGGTTATGGGGATATGGTGGAGGTGTAGGCTTAAGTAGGGTGCTCTTTCCAAGGGCCGGTGCAGACTCGATGGGCCAAATGGCCTCCTTCTGCACTGTAAATTCTATGATTCTATGTTTCTACAAAGGCTTCAATTAGATCACCTCTTAATTTTCTGAACCAGTACAACCCAAGTTCATAGTACCACTCCTCACAATTTAACCATTCAAGTCCTGGAGTCATGCCAGTGAATCTGTGTTGTACCCACTCCAAGACCAATATATCCTTCCCGAGATACCAGGGCCATAATCAAATGCTTATGGGGGTCTGGCCAGGAATCTGGCCAGCTGGAAGATCATTTCCTCACATTTGTGTTCTGACTCCCTTTGAGATAGGACCAAATTCCATTAAGCTTTTTTAATTATTTGTTTTTACCAGTGCACTAGCTTTTAATGATACCTAAGTCTATCTTTGCTCCTCATTGCGAGGTGGTGGCGCAATGGTATTTTCACTGGACTGGCAGTGCAGAGACCCAAGGTAATGCTCTAGGGCCTGGATGCAAACCAATAAAACAAAATTGGAGGTTAAGAGTCTAATGATGACCACAAAACTATTGTCAATGGTTGTAAAAACCCATCCAATGCAACACTGCTCATTAGGCGAGGAAATCTGCTGTCCTTACCTGGTCTGGCCTACATGTTGCCTCTTAAGTGACTGAGCAAGCTTCTCAGCTGAAGGACAATTAGGGATGGGGAATAAAATGCTGGCCTACCCATACCCCATGAACAAATTAAAAAACACATTAAGAAAACACTCTGATCTGTCCTTTCATCCCGCTTTCCGACATTAAATTCCATCTGATGAGTATTATGTAATCGTTGAGACCATTGTCCAAGACTATTAGGATTGTTTGTTGGGTCGGTTGCTGTTTCTTTTTCCTCACTGTACCGACATTCATTCTCCTTATCAACATTCTATTCCCCTTATCAGCAGTGGAGAAGGATTATGTAAAAATGAGATTTGTTGAAGGAATGCGTTCACTTTCTTGCTGCCTTATCAATGCGGCACAACTGCTCACACAAGCAGTTCACCTTGACCTATAAACATGAAAATCTTCAAGTCATCTGAGGTGTTGACAATACAAATCATCATTTATTTTAAACGATACCATCATTTGTAACCACTCCAACCAATTATGGGATTGGTCACACGGTGCTCGAGCAGCAATCTTTTTTTTGACAAAGCTAAATATCCAAATATTGCCAAATGCTGGGCAGAATTAGTTGGTGCTTTCTTGATATATTTATAGCTGAACTCAGTAAACATGATCTCTGCTACCTTTTTCCCCCCCAAGTGGACGTTTCACAACGGTAATGTGACACTTGTGAAATAAGAACACTCTCATCAATAAAAAGATAACTCAGAGGCTTTTAAGAATATAATGGGAAAGTGCTGGCTGCAGCAAATCTCCAAAGAGGGCATTTGAGTATGACACTTAATATTCATACCAAACTGCGTGCTGCACTCAAAGGATAAACCAGAGTAATAACACGGGATCACTGCTGAGCAGCAATTGAATACAAAACTAAAGGCAAGTGTTGATTTCCACTATTCAGCATCACAGCAATGAGGCTTTGCCATTTCCCGCTCCCTCCCCAGTATTTTATATACCCCCTGGCAGAACTTGTACACTGAAGATATTGCTGTAGCTCTTGGAACATAATCCCCTGATTCTGTATTAGTGCAACGTTTTAAGCTCTGATCATTAATATTCGCCAGCATGGCTGCTCCTGCACCACCAACTACTGCAGTCAATGTAGCCCCGACCAATTTTGTCAGCTTGTCGCTCAACACAAGCACTGAAGTCATATAGATTGAAGTCTTCATGCATGAGTGCATTTACGTGAAGATCGGCGAGTGCAGACCACCAGTTGTATACAAAGCAAAGAGTCAAGGGATCAAGTCGACATCTGGAGCTGTTGCGTTCTCACCAGTGAATTATCTGATTGGTTGAACAACGTTAGTTAATGTTAGACATTCAGCCCCAGCAGCAACAGTTCATTAAAGAACTTAAATCTTCCACAATAAATCACACAAAGGTATCACACAACAGAAACGCGCTACTAAATAAAATATTGATGACGTTTTGATTTCTAAGCAGTGAACAATAATACAAGTTCGATGTGGTTGAATGCATAAAGGCATAATTTTCTGTGAACCACAGGAGACTGCACAGATATCTAAACGTGTAGACTCTGAAATTCAGCTGGAGACTGGCAGAACCCCCAGAGATACGGTACAAACAGCTGAAAACAGCAGCAAATCATTAGAACTCTCCAGTGTATTTGCAGGTCATTATGTCAAAGTCATCCTGAATTCATTATTCCGGAATGACATGTGTAGCAATTAACGTATTCAAATCATTTATCATACATTAAAAATGGAGGTGTGTCACAGCATTTTATTACAAAATTAATTGAAAATTCCTATGCAAACCTGGTCCTATAGGTAAACTAAATATAAAAGTATTTCTTGTTCTGGCTATAGGTGATATTGTGATGGGGTTTACAGTATTAAGTCATGCAACTGTTGGTAACACCAGAATACCTTGGGCGGGATTCGCCGACCCCCCGCCGGGTCGGAGAATCGCCGGGGGGGGGGGCATGAATCCCGTCCCGCCGCTCCGACACCGGCTGCCGAATTCTCCGGCGCTGGTTTTTTGGCGGGGGTGGGGATCACGTCTCGCCGGTCGGGAGCCGTTGGGAGTGGCCCCCCGGTGATTCTCCGGGCCCCGATGGGCCGAGCAGCCGCCCATTTTCGGCCGGTCCTGCCAGCGTGAAATACACAAGGTTCATACCGGCGGGACCTGGCTCTGAGGGTGGTTAGCGGGATCCTCGGGGGGGGGGCACGGCCCCGGGGGGGAGGGGGGGGCCAAGGTGGCCTGGCCTGCAATCGGGACCCACCGATCTGCGGGCGGGCCTGTGTCGTGGGGCAACTCTTTCCCTCCGCGCCGGCCTCTGTAAGGCTCCGCTATGGCTGGCGCGGATAGGAAACCCTCTGCCCATGCGCAGGAATCACGCCATCGGTTCTGCATATGCGCCAGAACACGCTGACGCTCCTGCTCATGCGCCAACTCGCGCCGGCCGGCGGAGGCCCTTTGTCGCCTGTTGCCGCGGCGCCAACCACTCCAGTGCCGGCCTAGCCCACGGAGGTGCAGAGGATTCCAGTACTTCTGGGCGGCCTGACGCCGGAGTGGTTCACGCCACGCTTTGGCGCCGGTACGGCCCACCCGCCGGTTGGGGGAGAATCCCGGCCCTAATCTGTGGGACTGTAAGAGGTGAATAGGTTTTGTAAAAGGGAGACTTAGATCTTACAACCCTGCATTTGAGTAAAATCACATGTTTCTTAAGGTCCTAATATCAACAGAACTTACCAGCAAGACTTACAAACGCAGACTGGGTGATCGTTTTGCTGAACACCTTCGGTCTGTGTGCATTCAGGACCCGGACCTTCCCATTGCTTGCCATTTTAACACATGACCCTGCTCCCAGGCCATGGCCTTGGCCTGCTGCAATGTTCCAGTGAAGCTCAACGCAAACTGGAGGAACATCTCATCTTCCGGTTAGGCACGCTACAGCCTTCCGGTCTCAACATCGAATTCAACAACATCAGAAGATTAGCTCTACCCCACCTCGACCCATTTCTTTTCATCCCATTTCCTTTTAACTGTCTTTTACCATTTCTTTCTTTCTTGTCTTTCTTTATATATATTTACCCCTCCCATCTTATCCACCTTTCCTTACCCTTTCTCCCCTTTGCTTCCCCCTTCCCCATCCCCCACATCTACATCTGTCACAGTTTACCCTCTAGTGTTAGTTTCTCTGCAGTTTGGCCTTTCACGCCTTTTGTTCTCTCTGGGGACTGCCATTAGCACTCTTTCCCGTTGGTTTCTGTGGCTATTAGCATCCAGTTTCCCTGGGTTTCTGTGGCTATGACACCTCTTTCATACTCACTCCACAGTATAAATATTTCCCACTATCTCTGTCTTTAGCTTTGACAAAGGGTCATCTGGACTTGAAACGTTAGCTCTTTTCTTTCCCTACAGATGCTGCCAGACCTGCTGAGATTTTTCAGCATTTTCTCTTTGGTTATCAGCAAGGTTGGTTTGCTTTTTAGAAGAAGGGGCGGTTTTCTAGCTAAAGGATTACAGAAAACTTTTGGGAGTTTAATCACAAACCGATGTTTAAGCAATGTTATGTGTACGGACTAACTGTATAGCAGTCAGTATGGAGAGAGAGGGTTATATTAGAATGCTCTCCATGTGATTGTTGTGTTAGCGCTGTGTTAAAACTGTGAGAGCTGTATCAGAATGAGATGCTTCTCCAGAGGTTTCTCAGGGGTAGTTCCCTCAATGCTTTAATCACGAATAAACTATTATAACGTGTCCCTGGGTATCCTGTGGTTAGTTGGAAGAAGTCCATTACAACAGCGAGAAACTTTAAGAAATTGGTTTGTGTCCAGGAGTGCAGAAATCTTGCCTGTTCCATAGAAGAATAGAGCCATACAATTCCTACAGTGCAGAAGGAGGCCATCCAGCCTATTGAGTTTGCACCGACTCTCTGAAAAAGCACCTCCCCACCATATCCCCATAACCCCACCTAAGGAGAAATTTAGTATGGCCAATCCACCTAACCGGCACATCTTTGGACTGTGGGAGGAAACCGGTGCACCCGGAGGAAACCCACGTAGACACGGGGAGTAAGTGCAAATTCCACACAGTCACCCAAGGCTGGAATTGAACTTGGGTCCCTGGCGCTGTGAGGCAGCAGCGCTAACCACTGTGCCTCCGTGCTGCCCTCATGTTCCCATTTACACAGTTTGAGGGAATATTTGAGAACCCCTGTAGCTACTAAAGAGTAATAAAGACGGCAACTTGACTGAAAGACTGGTTTAGCCCACATTCAGTGCAAGCTATCATGTTGGTAAAAGGCCTGAAGTGCATGCTGGGAACAGCCCCACCCAGATGATCGACAAGCGGCTGATTGTGACTTTGCCTGCTACAGTTCATTAATGAGACCGCACAACATTTTGGTGGATGGTGTTCGACAAAAGATCCTGTGACCAGCTGAATAGGAGTATGGCAGGTGAGTTCTTCAAGTGAGAGCCAGATCAGATATAATGGGTGGGATTTTCCACACCGCCCAGATTTGTAACAGGCAGATTTTTCTTGATGAATCTAATTGATTGTTTTGATGAAGTAACAGAGAGGTTGGTGAAGAGATTGCTGTCTTGTCTGCATAGATTTTAAGAAAGGGTTTGACAAAGCACAACATAAAAGGCTGATTTTAAAAATTGAGGCTTATGGAACAGGTGGACCTAATTGGATAAAATATTAAACTTCAGCACAGGAAACAGTGAGGAGTGGTAGATGGGTGTTTTTCTGACAGGAGTGTAGTGGGCATCGGTGTTCTCCAGGGGTCAGTGGTAGGAGCATGGTTTAATTTTTGCTGCATATAAAAGGCTTGGATGTTGGATGCAGAATAAAATTTCAAAATTTGTCAATGATACCAAACTTGTATGAGGATGATACATATCACCTGCCAGAGGACATAGTTATCTAGCAGAATGGCGAGACAAGTGGCAAATGGAATGTAATACAGAGAAGCGTGCAGTGGTGCATTTTGACAGAAGGAATAAGAAGAGGCATTACAGACTTAATGGCACAGTTCTAAATAGTGTGCAGGGACAGACGGACCTGGGGGTGCAAATGCATTGATTTTTAAGATTGGCAGGACATAGTGAGAGAGTGGGTAGCAAACCATATGGGATCCTGGGTTTCATGAGTAGGGACATTGCGTGTAAAAGCAGGAAAGTTATGCTGAACATTTATAAAGCTCTGATCAGGCCCCAAATAAGATATTCCATTCAGTTCTGATCACCACACTCTAGGAAAGATGTGAAGGTCCTTGAGTGGGTGCGGAGGAGATTTATCTGAATGGTTCCCGGGATGGGGGATTTTAGTTACAAGGGCCAGAATTTTCCAGCCAGCCCCTCAAGCCAGATCCCTGTCAGAAAACCAGACTTTCAAACAGGCTTATTTGAACAGGTTAGTTCCTATTTTCACCCTTTCACTGTAATATTCAACATTAATTTGAACTGAGACTGTTTCAAAGTTAAGCTACTGGAATCTCTTCACAGTTTGAAATACATGACTGGAAATCTCTGGTCGTTGCGATTCACTTTTCCCACCGGCAGGGCAAGCCCATCGATGGGATTCCCGCTCACATGGGGTGATTAGAATCATGGAATCACGACAGTCAGAAGGAGGCCACTCAGCCCATCGAGTCTGCACCGACCCACTGAAAGAGAACCCTACCTAGGCCCAAGCCCCCACTGTAACCCCACCTCACATTTTGGACACTAAGGGAGAATTTTGCATGGCTGACCCACCTAACCTGCACATCTTTGGACAGTGGGAGGAAACCCGAGCTCCTGGAGGAAACCCACGCAGACACGGGAAAATGTGCAAACCCTACACAGTCACCTCAGGTTGGAATTGAACCCAGGTCCCTGGCGCTGTGAGGCAGCGGTGCTAACCACTGTGCCACCTTGCCACTCCATTGGGAAATCCCATTGTCAGGCAGCTGGAAGATAGAATCTCGCCACCCCCAGCAAACGGCACACCGCCGAGAATCACGTGGCTGGCAAACTGGAGAATCTCGTCCAAGAACTGTTTATTTTGCTTAAAACTGAGCCTATTTAAAGCAATAAAAACAGGACCTGTGTAGATTTTAGAAATACATTACCTCTCCAGTGTAAGAGAATTATGGATTTTCTCGTTCAATGTAATATCCGGATTATTTCCTTTTGAAAGACTCATTTTCATTTACATATGTCGTTTATGGCCATGGATATCTCAAAGTAACTTGCAGCCAATTAATTATTTTTAAAGTGTAATCACTGTGGGAAGCAGAGCAGTCAATTTGCGCACAGAAAATTCCCACAAAGAGCTATGTGATGATGAGAGGATAATCTGTGATGTGGATTTAGGGATGAGTATTGACCAAGATACCAGGGTTAACTCCCCCAATTTTCTTCAAAATTGTGCAATGGGATCTTTGACATCCACCCGAGAGGGTAGTTGAGATCCTGGTTTAACATCTCATCGAAGGGCAGCACCTCTGACAATCCCTCAGTGTTACACTGGAGTGTCAGCCTAGATTTTTGTGCCCAAGTCCGGGAGTGAGGCTTGAACCCACAATCTTGAAAAAGAGTTATGAGGGAGGCGGTGAAGTAGTGTTATCATCACTGGACTAGTAATCCAGAGACCCAGAGTACTCTGGGGTCCTAGGTTCAAATCCCGCCACTGCAGATGGGGAAATTTGAATTCAATAGAAATCTGGAATTAAAACTCAAGTGATGACCATGAAACCATGGTCGATTGTAATAAAATCCCATCTGGTTCACTAATGTCCTCTCGGGAAGGAAATCTGCCATCCTTACCTGGTCTGGTCTATATGTGGCTCCAGACCCACAGCAATGTGGTTGACTCTTAACTGCCCCTCAAGGGCAATTAGGGGTGGGCAATAAACGCTGGCACAGCCTGCGATGCCCACGTCCCGTGAACGAATAAAAAAAACAATTGAGTCATGGCTGGCATTAAAAAAAATGCAGCTATATTCCAAAATCCCCATTCCCTGAGCAACTATGTTTCCATCCATTCTTGCCCCACCAAGATTACCAAACGTCTTTCTACCCCACCTGGAGTAATTTGTCTCCTTCCCATTCCCCATCCTGTCCTTTCCTCCATCTTGCCCCTCCCCTGCTTTCCTCATTTTTTTCTCACCCAATATTTTGCTTTGTTCTCAATATCCCTCCCCTCTAATCCTGTTGGACTCACTTCACCTTGACCACCTCTGCACAGCATGGCGGGAAATCAAAAATAAATTTAGAATGTCCCAGTTGTTCTATTATATGAGAAGCTGTTTAAGTTGAAGATATATTTTTGGAAGAAAAATTGTATTGCTCCGCAGCACCTTCCAAACCTGTGACCTCTACCACCTAAAAGGACAAGGGGAGCAAATGCATGGAAACACCAGCATTTGCAAGTTCTCCTCCAAGTCACGCATCACCCTGACTTGGAACTATATCGGCGTTACTTCATTGTTGCTGGGTCAAAATGCTGGGACGCCCTCCCTAACAGCACTGTGGGTGTACTTGCACCATTTGGACTGCAGCGGATTGAGACAACAGCTCACTGCTACCTTCTCGGAAGCAATTATAGGGACAGACAACAGAAGGTCGCCTAGCCAGTGACACCCACATCTCATGCAAGAATAGAAGAAATCAAAATGGAACAAAATGAACTGGAAAGAGTATGTTAGGTGCTGCTTGAAAATTAAAATGGTTGCCACTTGCTTTTTGCTGGTAAAGGTCCAGGAAGGTATTTTTGCTCCCTAGTTCCTTGAGCAAGTTAAGAAAAAAATTGTGTTAACTTGGCGTGATGGGTGTCCTATTCAGTAAATGCTTAGAGCGCAGGGTTCAGGTGAAGTTTTCAAGATGAAGTGATGTGGAAGAGCAGCCACTTCAGACCTGGGTCAATAATATACAGTCTGCAAGGCAGTTAGTGTTTTCAATTTAGTGTGCTCTGACAAACCAGCAAATTCTATCACTGATGGAAGGACAGCAACATAAATATAGGTATCGTAGGAACAAAAAAACTAGAAAAAATATCCATCCATCATAGTTTGGATTGTAAATCCCAATGAGATTCCTGAGGATATTCACCCTTGTAAGTCACGGTCAAGAAAAGGATGATTCTTAAATCAAGTCACACACTTTCAAATCATTTTAAATTTTCCAACAGGGTCCCCCATTTCACAACATTCATATATGTTTATGAAACACTCATGTGTGCGGCCTCAACCGGGACCTGGGATTCATGTCGCATTACATTCATCCCCCACCATCTGGCCTGCAAAGTCCTACCAACTGTCCTGGCTTGACACAATTCACACCTCTTTAACCTGGGGTTACCCCATCTCTGGATCTGTAAAGATTTAATCACCTGCTAATCCTCGTATTCCAAGCATTGTCTGGCATCTTTGAATCTGTCTATATATGTTTCTGGAACATACCTCTTCATTCACCTGAGGAAGGAGCAGCGCTCCGAAAGCTAGTGACATCGAAACAAAGCTGTTGGACTTTAACCTGGTGTTGTAAGACTTCTTACTGTGCTCACCCCAGTCCAATGCCGGCATCTCCACATCTTGGGAAGATGATAGTCATAGTCTCACTCCTACCTCTCTTGGCATTACCTCCCTTTTGGATACTTCAGTGGTGGGGTTGATTATTTCAGCAGTTAAAGCAGCGGCCACCTATTAGAGAACACTTGGAGTAAACAGGCTTGTCTGCCAACAGCAGTTACTTGAATTTTAAATAATTTAAATGAAAAAGCCTGTCGGAATAAAATGAAGTGTACGCATCCAGATTCCTGCCGAGATGGAGTGGTAAATTGACATCACCTGAAGGTGGCGTTACACATCGGTTCACCTCCAGAGAATACTGAGGAACGCTTTGAGGGGCAGGCAACAGAAGGCGGTTGATCAGTGGGCACAACACATACTTGGTGCAATTGTGGGCAAGTCAGAAAGCCGACATGTAATGTCAAAGAGCAAGGAGGAGACAGTGCAGAAAGCTAGGAGCCCTTCCATTCTACTGCTGAATTGGAAACAAACTTCATCAACAAACTTGTGGACCCAACCATGGTTCAGCCTGGTGTCTGATGGGTTAATCTCTCCGCTTCCACTGCAGCACAAGTAGAAGCCACACAATGGGCTGGATTTTCATCCTTGGGGCAGGTAGCGGGAGGCAGGTAAACTCCTGGATCGGCCTGCCCGCCTCCGGAGAAAGTCTTCACAATTATGCAATTTTTTAAAATAAATTTGAAGTACCCAACTTTTTTTCCAATTAAGGGGTAATTTAAAGTGGCCAGTCCACCTATCCTGCATGAGACCCACACAAACACAGGGAGAATGTGCAAACTCCACAGGGACAGTGACCCGGGGCCGGGATTGAACCCGGGTCCTCGGCGCCGCCACAACTATGCAGTTTTCATTCCTGGGAGGTGGGGTGCGGTTGCAGTTGGGTCAGCTGAGCCAGGAAACATTTGGGAGGCAGACAGGGGCTGCCAGATGCGAAGGTGAGCTGCTTAAAGGACCCACTCTGGTGCCATGGAACTTCATTCCAGTTATAATAAAAGCAGAAAGCTCCCCCCCACCCCCACCCAGCCCTTACATCTCACCCCCGACATACTCCCCATGCCACCTCATGCACCCCATTCACTCTCTATGGACTTTCATGTCTCCCATGGGAAAGAATGCCCCTCAACAAACTCATGTGACCCCTCATACCCCCCATATGCCACTGGATACCTCCATTCATCTACCTTGGTCCCTGTGCTTTCCATGCCGAGACATGTCCCCCAACCAACCCCTATGGCAATCAAATCTTGTTATGCATTCATGGCCAAGAGTTCAGCCAACCATTATCGAACAGAAAAACCTCAGCCCCATGGAAAACATTGCTTGATTGGCAGGTCAAGCTCTCTGATTTGTGCTTTCAATTGCAGTGTTTATTTACACAGGATAGAGAGGCTTCAAGTGCTTGCAGTTTCTACTAATGATACCATAAAGGATCTAGATGATGACTCCTTTATTGGGCGCCATAAAGGAGATTTTTTTAAGGAAGTGGAAAGTTATCAATTAATTACTCTTTTTAAAGCTTTTGTTGTACATCTTATTGTCACTATAGAATTCAATTGTTCGCTACAGTCAACAGTGCGTGAATGAGCATGGAAGTGCAACATCAATGCAATGAGTTGTATGAGGGGCCAAGGAGGGCATGAGGTGGACCTTTTTAACTTGCATTTCAAAAGATTCTCTTGTGCAGACTATAGTTCAAGATGCCTCTGAGATGCCAGGAACCACGGGGGGGGGGGGGGGGGGGGGGGGGGGAATTCTGTGATCCTGAGGCGAAGTGTTGACGCCGTCGTTAACACCGTCGCGTTTTACGATGGCGTCAACAGGCCCCCAGGAGCAGCGATCCTGAGCCCTACAGGGGGCCAGCAGTGCACTGGAATGACTCACGCAGCTCCAGCTGCCGATACCGGCATCAAACTGGAGCCGCGGGTCTGCGCATGCGCGCTGCGACCGGTGCGAACTCGTGCATTCGCGCTAGGTTCCTTCTCCACGCCAGCCCTGACGCAAATTGGTGAGAGCTACAGGGGCCGGCACGGAGTAAAAGAAGCCCCCACCAGGAGAAGCCAGCCCGCCGATCGGTAGGCCCCGATCGTGGGCCAGGCCACAGTGGAGGCCCCCCCCCCCCGGTGTCCCCCCTCCCCCCCATCAGGCCGTCCCCCGCAGGATGGATGCTGAGGTCCCACCAGGTAAGACCACATGTGAATGGCACCGGCAGGATTTGGGCTATCTTGGCGTACTGTTAAAAATCGGAAACACCGGGAAAGGTGTCAGGAAGCCCAGAATCAGGTCATGGCCACCATCTCCAAAGATCTCTGGAGTCTTCCTGATTCCAGGAAAAGCCAACCTAATTTCTGGGTGCTGGAAATTCTGACTGAGGTAACGCAAACTGCCATCGAAACTGCGGATACTCGCATTCAAAGGGGCTTGCAGGGAGTAACAAGAGTCCAGAATGGAGGATTTTTAGGAAAATTGGTTTATAAATGCATTGGGCAATTTAAGGGTTAAAAGCCTGGGGTCAGTGTGTGATTGACTGCAATGGTCCTGTTTTTTTTTTTTTAAAAGAGATTCTGTTTTGCTGGTCCTGGGAGCTTTTAGCAGCCAGAAGGTGAAATTGCTGAGAGGAATGAGGGCTAATGCACTGTGATTTGACCGAGGACAGATACTGGGGCTTTTAGTCCCTGGAATGTTTTATTTTCAGCTTGGGAGATGATATCAGTGCTGGGTGGAGCTAAGGGAGAGGAGGGTTTTGGAAAAACCTTTTGCAGAGAAGAATCTGATCTGACAACCATTTTGTTTTTAGGTCATGTGTGAAGGCAGTTTTCTTTCCCAGGAGGATAGTTTAAAAAAAGAGGAATAATATTTTAAAGCAGATCAGTCTTGCATGAAGACAAGGAAGCGGCTGAAACAACACAATTGAAGCAGCTATTTAATACATTCAGGCAGGGAGCATTCTGCAGGGGTTCTAACTGGGGCCCAAATCTGTTCTGCAAAGCAAGTATTACTCTATGCCCTGCTGATTATAAGCTGGAGTGAGGGCTGTATGTGTCTTGTTGTTTAATGGGGATTTGAGTAGCAGTGTTAAGGGGTAATTGTAAACAGTTCTTTTCAGGTGTGAAATTAATATTGTATTCAAAATAACATTTTGTTTTAAAATACCAAAGCCCTATTTTTTCATGCAATCACCACTGGAGCGAATTATTCTTTCCGCCCAGTCTTACAAAATAAACTAAAATATTAGGGATTTGGTCCAGTACCCTAACCACCATTGGGGTCTGGTCTGCGATCATTATAAGATTACCAGGTTCGCTGAAATGTTGAAGGCGTGACCATGGCAACAAGCAGCACCAACCTGCTGCTCCCTATCAGGATAACAGCACTTATCCTCCACCACTTGGGAAATTGTTTAGAAATAGGGGGTAGGATTTTCTGATTTTCTTTTTCAGTGTTGTCCCCAGCCCTGCTTTAGAAATTCCCCTTGATTCTCCATCCCTGTCACCATTCCTACCAGCCAAAAACAGGGTCAGAAAATCCCTCCCGGGGTCTGTCCCATTTAAGACTGGGGTGGGGAGAAGTTTCTTCTCTCAGAGGGTGGCTAGTCTTTGGAAGACATCAGGCGGGATTCTCCGGCCTCCCAGCTGCGTGTTTCTCGGCGGCAGGAGGCGGCACTATCCTCTGCTCCTGTCACAATGGGAACTCCCACTGAACCCATGCCACACCATCAGGAAACCCACGAGAATCGCACCACCAGCAAATGGCCTAAGAATTCCAGCCATCGTATTTGTTAGATATTGGTTATTGATTTGTAGTCTATCGTCATGTCCCATCTGGACAAATTTGTGACCTACAAGGGAGTCGAGGATTATGGGGTGCAGGCCACGATCAGATCAACCATGATCATATTGAATGACACTGTAGGTTCAAGGGGCAGAATGGCCTTCTCCTGGTCCCATTGCTTATGGTCTTGGGATTACATTTTCTAACTCAGCTTTGAATCTATTCACAGCCTCGAACGCTTTCTGCGGAGAGCATTCCAAATGGGAAACCCCCTTGATTTTGAACTGTGCCTCCTTGTTCTTCATTCCTCCATGAGGGTAATCATCCATATCCACCCTGTCAAGCCACTTAGAATATTGTATTGTATGTTTCAATATCATTCTTCCAAACTCCAGAGCACAGACCCACCTGCTGAACCTTTCCTCATAAGACAATCCATTTGCCCCAGGAATCAGCCTAGTCAACATTCTCTGATCTGCTTTCAGTACATCCCCTCCTTAAGTAAGGAGGCCAGAATTGCATACAGTGCGCTAGGTGTGGTCTAGCCAATGCTCTGCACAACTGTTGCAAGACTCACGCCTTTTATGCACCATTCCCCTTCCAGTAAAGGTCAAATCAAGTGCTCGTCTGCCTGCTCCAGTTCAGATAGAATTAAAGATTAAATGGCATTTTTCACTGAGTATGGGTGGAATTCTCCCATACCGCCGCTGGCGGGTTCAATGGCAGGTGGTGGATGTTGGGGGGGGAGGGGGGGGGGAAGTCAGTGGGGGCTGGAAATCAGCAGAAAGTCCAAAATTTGGTTTTACGGCAGTGCGCATTTCCCACGGGATCTTCTGCTGGTACCTGCCATGTTTTCGGGAATCCGCTGCTGGTCATCGTGAAACTGATTTGCATCCTTCTATTGGGGCTCAGATGAATACCTAGCCAATTATTTCCCCCCACACCTGATTCCCCGTGATGCCAGCAGGAAAACACACCGGTCCAGAACACGTCTGGAGCAACGTGGCATGCAGAAGTCGGGACGTCCTGAGGCTGCCTTCAGAGATCAGGATGGGGCTGTCAATCAACCTGGACCCTGGAACACCACTGTAATGGGTGGGGGGGGGGGGGGGGGGACACGATGACAAGGGGGGGAGATCATCCGTGAAGTGGATCTTTTAGCTTCAGTGTCATTGAGGGGATTCATCATCCAGCCACAGAGGGCTCCTGGAGAACCATCTTGTTTCTTTGGGAGGCTCATCTTCATTCTTCAATGGTGGTACAGTGATGTTGGGCACCTTTTCAATAGGACATCAGATATGTCGGTGGAACACACACAGTCAAGCCCACCCTGCCACAGAAAATGGTGCTAAACCCGGGATACAGGAAGACGTGGCCGGAAGATATGCTTTCACATCGGGCTCTGCAGTGGGAAACATTCCCTATTCCCACCAGATGGGAGAATTCCATCCAATGTTTCATAACTAGTTCCTCACTGAGTATCAGGTTGATAGGTTGGGTTCTGCACACCCTGGGTGCTTAAGTTCTCCTCCCTGAATGCATTTCTCCCTCACCACATCCTCGGTCTTCCAAAAGATTGCTTTTCTCTGTGTCACCTCTGCACATTCTCCTCATTATGATATATTCCAAGAGAAATACGGACTACAACACCTCGGTCTAGGAGCAACTGGTTTGTGCAAAAGCCAGAACCATGATCTTCAGCACTTGCCACACCACAGATGGTGATCTGAGGTCAGATTTTGGATTTAGGCCCAGAAATTAGTTTGCAATTGTCACTCATTGCTGTAGGATGTGAAGCTGACACTGTCAGTTTTATGTAAATGCATCAAAGCCTCACCAGGGGAAGTTGTAGAAATTGAGAAGATGCGGTTAGAGACACAGCATTGCACCATTAGCTGGGCAAAAACAGCTTCTCACCGTCTGATTCCACGTTCAAATGCGCTGAACGGTGTCAAGTTCCTGTACTTACACAGTAAATATGAAGTAGGGGGTGGCACGGTGGCACAATGGTTAGCACTGATGCTTCAGGGCTCCGGGACATCCAAGGTTCAATCCGGCCATCGTGTGACTGTCTGTGTGGAATTTGCACATTCTTCCCGTGTCTGCGTGGGTCTCACCCCCACAACCCTAAAATGTGCAGGGTCGGTGGATTGGCCATGCAAAATTGCCCCTTAATTGGAAAAATAATGAATTGGGTACTTTAAATTTATGAAAAAAGAAAAAGAAATAGCAAATATGAAGTAAACTCACCACAGAATCTGAGGGCTTTTCCATTTCAGTCCAAGCAGCCTTTTTAACTGCATGATAAATGTCAATTGCTGCCAGTCAATCTCTCTGGCACTGAAGGTTAACTATTGCAAACGTGGAGTTTCATTCCTACCTACTTTAATTGTCGCTGGAACTGTTTTTATTGTTTCAATTAATTCTTTTTAATACTTACCTCTCGTGTCTCTCTTCAGCAACAACTTGTATTTATGTAGCACCTTCAGTGTAATGAAACAGTCAGGTCCTTCACAAAGGCATTACAAAAGCAAAATACAACACTGAAACACATACGGAGTTATTAAAATAGATAGCTGAAAACATGGCCAAAGAGATCAGTTTAATGGAGCATCTTAAAGGGGAAATGCAAGGTAGAGAGATGGAGAGCAGTGCACCAGGGCATCTGATGGGTCCCCAGTACATCTTGAGGTGTACCTCTGGGGTTCAACCATCCGGAGATCTGGGGCTGGATTCTCCGCCAGTGGGATTCTCCTTTGCGTTGACAGTGCACCCACGCCCATGGGTTTCCCGGCAGCATGGGGTGGCCACAATGGGAAATTCCATTAGCAGGTGGCGGGAATGGAGAATCCCGCTGCCAGCGAGGGCACGCTGCCCAGGAAAACACAGCCAGCAGACCGGAGAATCCCGCCTCCGGAGTCCTGGGCCATCATTACCATTCAATGGGCAAGAACCAGTCTAAGGAAGCGCAGGTGCTCTTTATTTCCCCCACCAAAGGAAAGTTTGGGCCCCACAATTGATTCAGTGTAATTGTAGGATAGTTTATAAAATTACATACAATTGTCCTTAATACTAGGGATGATACCTATGAGATATTGAGTTCATTAGTATTCATAAATAAACTAAAAGGTTTAAAGAAATGGAATGTGGAATTTCCTGCAATCAGCTAATTATTATTTCATACAACACCAGTAATTATATCACAAAGGGAAGATGTGCCCTTGTCTGACACTGCAGTAAGAATTTACATCGCTCATGGAACTAGTAAGCCGGCAACTTCCACAGGAACTATAGATATTCCCAATTATACCTCCATTCATTATAATAATTAATAGCGCACACAAAAACTGAAAGCTATAACTTAGTCTCCGAAGCATCAAGGTGATGTGTGAAAATTTCACTAAATTTGTCTGCACACTGTTCGTGTAAGAGCATCATTTTGATTCTGGTTTCTAACTCAGAGCTACTGTTCCGAAGGCAATTGTGAAATATTTCTCACATTTATTAAAACAGTAATTATTACAGGGTATGTGAACTAAATGCCATTCTGTGCCACACATCAAATCAGTGAAATAAATACCAGATACCAGAAATAATACACACACACGCACACCAGGTTCAATTGGAAACTGCAAGAGAGAAGCTGAGCTATTTATCAATGCCATCTGAACCTTGAGATGAATTACTGTCTTGACATACACTTCCACTTATTTTCTATTCATTATAACGGAAGGCATTTAGAAGTGCAGGAGGCAACGAGCAGAGCAAGAGTAAAATGTAACCGAAACTGAAGTAATATGATGTCATTTGGCTTGTGATATTTAGCATTCGACTTGAGAGAGAAATATTTCATCCATTTGAACAAATGGTTGAGGATTGCGTGTGATGTTTGATGCTGCATTCTCACAGTTGTGTGCGTCTCCTGTCCTGATGACTGATCATGATGTATTGTTGTGTCACTCTGTGTTATTTTTAACCTTCTTTCCCTCTTTTTCACTGGTGACATTCACATGAAAATCTCGAAGAGGATGTAGAAGTGGACCCACACTAAAGTCTCCTTGACCACATCATTTGGCAAAGCTATGATCCATTTCATGAAATTAATGCTTCTTCTCATACACACCGACCTCCCCCCCCCCCCCCCCCCCCCATCCCACCCCACCGACGTTAGTCTACACAGTGGGCTTAAGGCAAGTCAAACGGAACATTTAGGTTTTCTTTTACTCAGCTACTTGTTGTGGTCTGGAATGCACGGCCTGAAATGGTGGTGGAAGTAGGTCCAATCGTAACATTCAAAGATAAACACATCCAATAAAAAATATACAGAGTTATGGGGAGAGAGCAGGGCAGTGGGATTAATTGGATTGCTCTTTCAAAATACTGGCACCAGCATGATCGGCTGTATATGCTGTATCATTCCCATTCCATGATTTATTGGTCTTGTCTCAGAGTCAGAAGATGGTGTATTTAAGCACCACTCCAAAGACTCGAGCACAGAATCCAGGCTCATATTTTCATGCAGTACTGAAGGAGGGCTGCGCAGTTGGAGATGCCGTCTTTCAGGCAAGGTGTTAAAGAATTACCTGGAAATTACGTAGTTACATACAGTTTACAGCCCAGAAACAGGAAATTCAATCAAACTGATCTATGCTGGTGCTTATGCCCAATGAGCTTCCTTTCACCCAACGTGTCTAACCTCATTGTCATACTCTTCTATTCCATCGTCCCCCAGATTTTCCAGAAATGTAACTGTGCTATTTGCCTCAACTGCCCACTGCAGTAGGGAGCTCCACATCCTCACCATTCTTGGGGTGAATTAAGGGAGATGGAAAGGTGGGGAATTTGTGGAGCAACTGTGATGTGGGAAGAGATCTCAGGGGAACCCGTGTCAGAGTGTCCACTTGTAAATATCCTACGTGAAGGGGCTCTGGATGCGTTCCGCTTCTGCCAAGGTTCGTGATGCACATCCAATTGGTCACTCAGTGTCATCCCATCAATGGGAGAGGACTGTCCCTACATCGTACGGAGAGGCATCACATATTTGTACCAGCTGTCTTGTGGGATCGTAGTGCGGCATCTGTTGTTCCACTATCGTGAATGCTTCATCCTGCCAGGGCCACTTCTGGTGCTTCTTCAACTGTGCGTGTCGGGTGCCAGTAAAGTTGGGGATGAAATTCCCGTAATAATTTATGAGGCCGAGGAACAATTTCAGTTTGTTTGTCTTTCGCGGGGTGGGTGTCCCTTTCATGGCCTTGACTTTGTCCTCTACATGGTGCAGACTATCATTATCGATGCGGTAACCGACGTATGT
Source organism: Scyliorhinus torazame (assembly GCF_047496885.1). Classification (NCBI taxonomy): domain Eukaryota; kingdom Metazoa; phylum Chordata; class Chondrichthyes; order Carcharhiniformes; family Scyliorhinidae; genus Scyliorhinus; species Scyliorhinus torazame. The sequence continues at coordinate 147,455,077 of NC_092723.1, read as the reverse complement.
TAACTCAGCCGCCTGGAACATGCACTTTTCCCACTTGAAGCAGACGGCCATGCGAGAAAATTGTCATAGGACTTCTTCCAGGTTTTCCAAATGTCCTTTTTCCATGTTTCCTATGATTAACACATCATTTAGGTACACTGTGACCTTAGGCATCCCTTGAAGGATATTTTCCATTAGGCAGTGTAAAATGGAGCATGCCGACGAGACTCCAAAATGCAGGTGGGTGTATTCATAAAAGCCCTCATGGACTTGATAGTTACGTATTTTCTGGATGATGTATCGAGCTCTAGCTGGAGGTACGCATGGCTCATATAAAGCTTGGTAAAGTATGGCCTCTTGCCAGCTTTGCATAGAGGTCCTTGATGCATGGCATGGGGTACCAGTCTAGATGAGAGTTTCTGTTAACAGTAAGTTCATAGTCCTCGCAAAGCAGACCAACTTGTCAGGCTTGAGGACCAAGACTACTGGCACAGCCCATTTCTCAAATGCACCAGGCTTATGATGCCAAGACTCTCAAATCGCTCGAGTTTGGTCTCCACCTTGTTGAGCAAGGCATAGGGGACCAGCCATGCACTGAAACACTTAGATGGAGTATCGCGGTCTGCATCAATTTTTGCCCTTGCTCCCTTGATTTTACCGAGGCCTTCCTGAAACACCTTCAGGTTTATCCGATGATCTCGTATAGACCATAAGTTCCCATTTACAAAATTTGCTGCCAGTTCAAACGGATCTGTTGAAGCCATTCTCTGCCCATAAGGCAAACACCTAGTCCTCATACAACTATCAGAGGAAGTCGGACCGTCTGCTGCCCATGGGTAACTGGGGTCACAGTGATTCCTACAATCCATAGAGGTCCCCGTATACATGGTCAACCTTGCCCTGATGTCTTACAGGCCTAGGGACATGATGCTCACTCAGAGGTGCCTGAAAGTCTATTCCCCAACAAAAGAGATGGCAACTCCTTTGTCCACTTTTACTTCCAGCAAGTGGCTGTTGATCATAGAATTTACAGTGCAGAAGGAGGCCATTCGGCCCATCGAGTCTGCACCGGCTCTTAGAAAGAGCACCCTACCCAAAGTCAACACCGCCACCCTATCCCCATAACCCAGTAACCCCACCCAACACTAAGGGCAATTTTGGACACTAAGGGTAATTTATCATGGCCAATCCACCTAACCTGCACATCTTTGGACTGTGGGAGGAAACCGGAGCACCCGGAGGAAACCCAAGCACACACGGGGAGAACGTGCAAACTCCGCACAGCCAGTGACCCAAGCCGGAATTAAACCTGGGACCCTGGAGCTGTGAAGCAATTGTGCTATCCACAATGCTACCGTGCTGCCCCGGTAGCCTTGGGGATCTGGAGCCTTGATCTGGAGTTTGATTTTAATTGGGGCAACCTTAGGAGTGATGATACAGTTCAACTGTACCATTTGTCTTGGTCGGACTGGTAGATTTGTAAGGCCAGGGCCTGAGGTGGCTTTGGTTTCTGGCCTGGACAGCAGGCATACTGTCGATTCTGGCAGCCTTTCCTTGGGTGTGTCCTTCGGCCATTGGTTCAGCAGCCTTGCGACTGTTCCCTAAAGTTCTCTGGAGAAGCTTCCTGAATTTTGATGGGATTGCTCAGCTGTCCATCCATATTCTTGAGTTCTGTGACTGAGTGGCAAACAGGCGGTGGGTGGGGTACATGAGTGCTCTCAACGTAGAAACTGGGCTTTATCTACAGGAGCCACCCTACACTGAGTATATTACCGTCCATTGACCCTTGAGGTTCCTGGGCTCCTTTCTCAGCATTTCTTCAATGCCAATTCTATGGCTTTTTAAAGGTGTAGGGTGGATTCTGCAAGTAGCTTTTTCTGTAACGCCATTTTGTTTATCCCGCATACCAATCGGTCCCGTAGCATCTCAGGAAACGATAGGCCATACTCATCGTGTTCTGCCAGTTTCCTGAGCCTGGTCAGGAATTCCTTCATGGGTTCTCCAGGGGTCCTTCCAGCCGTGATAAATCTGTAAAACTGGACAATTATCAATTGTCTTGTGTCATAGTGGTTTGCCACTAACTCTACCAGTTCGTGAAAGGTTTTTAATTCGGGGCTGCCTGGTACATCGAACGCTTAATGAAGCCGAATGTGTGGATTCCACAAGTAGTCAGAAGGACTACCTTGTGCCAATCGTCACCTTCTATGGTATTAGCACGAAAAACATTGTGCTTTCTTTCGACATACTGGGGCCAGTCGTCTATGCCTGCATCATATACATCGAGTTTTCCAGGTCATTACTATAAATGATAAATAGTTGAGGCCCCAGCACTGAAGACTGGCCTTCCAGTATTTACAGTTTGCCATCCTGAAAATAACTAATTTATTCCTCCTGTCTCCTATCCATTGATTCATCATTTTGAGAAAGAGCATTCAATTTTGTTTTTGTTTTTTAACCATTTTTACACCACTCTGACCTTATTGGCTAGTTTATACACTCTGTCCCTTGCTGTCACACTCTAGTTATCATTACACATATCATTATCCTGTCCTTTCTCTTTAACATTCCATATTTACCCTCAGCTGAACCTTCCCCTCGCCCCACTTTTTAGTTTAAAGCACTCTAAAGCCCTCGTAATTTGATTTGCCAGGTCCCTTGTCCCAGCGCAGTTAACACGAATATTGTCCCAACGGTACAGCTTCCACTTTCCTCAATACTGGTGTCAGTGCCCCATGAATTGAGACTGATGTCCCCTTCCAGGCACTAGCCTTTGAGCCAGGCATTCAACTCTCTGATCTAAACCGCCCCATGCCAATTTGATGATGCTGCGGTCAGTGATCTTGAGACTATTATCTTTGTGATTCTGCTTTTTCATTCAGTTCCCAGCTGCGTATATTTCCTCTGTACAACCTCTTTCTTAGTCATATCTATGTTGTTGGTACTTACTTGGACACAGCAATTGGACCATTCCCCTCCTACTCCAAGTTCATCTGCAGCCCCGAGGAGATGTCCTTAAACTTGGCCCTGGGGTGGCCACAGGATCCACGCTCTCAGCTCCAGAGGACATTAACTGCCCCACTAACTATACCGTCCCCCACCACTATTTCATTCCTTTTTACTCCCCCAAATTGAATGGCCTCCTATAACATGGACTGTGATTTTATGGCCCAGCCGTGATGTGTCTCCCCCTCCCTGATGAATTCAGTTTGGCAAGACCATAATAAACCGCTGGGCGGGAGGTGGCCATAGAATCCTGGCTATGGTGCTTAATTCAATTGTTCATCCTTCCAGCATTCCCACCCTCATCCAAGCTTAAGAGCTTGATGAAAGAACATCAAATCTGTTGGACAAGTAGAGGGGCTCAGCTCCTCCAAATGCTACCTTCTGGGCTTCCCCCCTTGTCCCTGACCTCAGACCCCTTCCCCCCTCCCCCACTTCCCACCTTGTCCCTGACCTCAGACCAAGGGCAAGATCTTCTGGTTGCTTCCCGGCAGCTTGGGGTGGATTCAATAGCATCTTCCATTGACAGCAGCGGGACAGAATATCCCCCAGACGGTCAATGGCGGGACTACTCCTGGCAGCAAGAAATGCACTGCAGGGTGGTCATAGAATTGCGCCCCAAATCTGAAGTACTTACTCAAAGGGGTGTGACTACCTTCTAGAACAGTGGGCACAATTCCCCCCAAAAAGTTAATTTGTGAGGGATATTTCAGGGAGTTTCCCACTGGCTCTGCTGGTGTGTTCCCCAACGCTCGTCAAGGACACTTAGTCATTTTTTGGGGCCCTGGAGGGTTTCTCACCAGTTTACTTCACACTTCAAATTTTTTTTAGCACTTGGGAACTGAACTCAGAGATTGGGCTGCCATTTTGAAAGGGTGCCCCGATCTCTAAGTGAGCTTGTGGGTCACTCTCCACCCATGGGCAATGTCACCCCTCACACACATGGACACTACCCCACACCCTCCAAGTGAGGAATCCCACTATAGGGTCCTTGGGGTTCCCCCTCTTTCCCCCCCCCAAGCTCCTTTACAGCACCTCCTCCCTTCTAAGCCCCCACCCGTCCCCATCCCTAACCTCCCGGAGGCCCCTATTTACCTGCCCTGCACTCCCCCACCCTTCAAACCCCACTTCCATCCTCATTTCATGGGCATGGCCACCCATCCAATTGATAGTGCCACTCTGGCACTTGGGCACCCTTGCACTGCTACCCTGGCATCCAGTCAGTGCTCCTGCTGGCTTGTCAGTGCCATCCGGGTGCCTTGGTAATGCCAGTGTGGCAGTGACAAGGTGCCAGCTGGGTAGTGCCAAGGTGCCAGTGTTTCAGGGGGAGGGCCAGAGGGCCACCCTGCACTTACCCTGATCAGCCAGGGGACTCCGATGGCCCAGGAGACCCCATGCGCCGTTCCGCCTGGTTCACGTTTGTGTGGATCATTGCTGATTGGCGCCCGGCTGCAGACTCCCTGGAGGCCAAAGAATCGAGGGAGGCCGGTGGATCCCATGTAAGTAGGTTTACGATCTACTTTCACGAGCATCATTCGGTCCCTCCCATTTAGGGCGGAGTTGCGACTCCAACGTCTCACGAGACCTGGGTGAATCCCATGAGGTGCAGAAGCGCTCCGGGGGTCCACTGGAGGGCTCGCTTGGGATTCTCCGGCCGCGTTGTGCTCTCGCTTGAGCGCTACGAGGCTGGAGAATTGCGCCCATCATGTCCAGGTAACTACCCGATCCCTGATGTAGTGCAGCGTTCTGAAGCTTAGACTGCAAGTCATCAACTCTGAACCGAAGTTACAGACACTTACTGCAGCTGTGGTTGCTGTAAATCGTACTGGTGTCCACCAGCCATCACATATTTATCAATGACTTAAATGAAGGTAGAGAAAAGTTTCCTGCTGACATGTGGTGGGACCGTATATAACGTATTTCGGTGCAGAAAGTTGGAAAGGGACATTGGTAGATGAAATGAATGTGGAAAAACAACTGTGGCAGGAGTTCAATGTGGAAATGTTAAGTCATCCATTTTAGCCCCATGAAAGACAGATCAGAGCATTTTCACAAAGCTGAAAATTGTGGAGGAGCAAATAAATTGCAGAAGCATTAACTGTAATCTTTCAAAGCTCTCTTGATTTGAGAATTGAGCTGTAGACTGGAAAATTGCTAACGCCAGTCCATTATTTAAAAAGTGAAAGAGCGAAACCAGGTAACTACAGGGCTGTCAGTTTATCATCAGCTATGGTGAAGCTACTAGAATTTGTCACCAAGGATAGTGCGACTGAACATTTGAGCAAATATAAGCTGATCGGAGCAAAACAGCACAGCTTTATTGAAGATAAATCATATCTGACTAATCTGGTTGATTTTCTTGATGAGGTCACGAATAAGATAGACCAAAAAAGTATTAAATAAGGTAACCAGGTAAAAGATTATTGGCAAAAACGAGTGTACGTGGAATTGTGTCAGTCTTTTGACTTGGGTTGGAAAGTTGCTGGGAAGTAGGAGCATTAGGATAAATAGTGTGTACTCTTACTAGCAGATTACAGCAAGTAGTCATAGAATCAGAGTTTTGCAACACTGAAGGAGGCCCTTCAGCCCATTGTGTGTTTATGCCAATAGCATGTCAGAGGGTCCACCTTGCAGATGAGATAGTAGTGTTCCTGAGGGCTCTGTTCGAGGGATCAAGATTCAATTTATATACTAATGGAGTCGTGGAGGAAGGAGCAGAAAATTGCAAAAGTGACATAAACAGAATAAGGAAGTGGGGAGCAAGTGTGGCAGATGGAGTTCAATGTGGGGAAGTACGAGGTTATCCACTTTGGATGTAAGGAAGATAGAGCCGAGTGCTTTTAAATAGTGAGAAACTACGAATTATGAGGGGCAGACAGATTGGCGAGATGTGTACGGGGTCTCTAAAGGCTATGGACAAGTACAAAAATGAAATACAAAGGCTGATAATAGAAAGTTGGTCTTTATCTAAAGGGGGCTGCATTAGAAAGGGGTGGAAATTATGTTGTATAAGTTCGAGTTCAACTCCATGTGGAGCTCTGTTTAGTATATATATATATATATATACATAACAGCAGCAGCAACTCCTTGCTGCTCACTCTCCTCTAGCCGGTTCCAAACTAGCCAGCTTTATTTATGCAGGGAATCTGCTAATAATTTCTCCGCCCCCCTCATTGGGGAAGCTCATACGCCTAAAGGATTGTGGGATTGCCGTTAGTCCCCAGCCAGTGGTAAGCAGGCAGATTATAACATCCCTTCCCCCCCCAAAATCCAAGGAATCCACCGAAGACCCTGGCGTAGGAGGGCGTCGGACTTGTTTTGCCGCAGGCCGGACACCATATGCACGAGGCGCTGGATCGGGCGGCGTGTAACGAGACGGAAAACGGCGTTTCCGTGATAAACGGTGTAACGGTTGTACATCCACAGCCCGTGGACCCGAGGATTCCCCCTCTGAGGCGTCCTGTGTCTCCATCTCGGAGTCGGAGTCCGCTGCCTCCGTCATCTCGGCGTCTCTATCTCCACGCGGTTCTGCAAACAACTGCGCGGGCTTTGAGTGCGGCACCAGAGGAAGATTGTGAGGAATACTTTCCACTGTGTCTGGTCTCTGTGGCTGTAGAAATGAGCTCCGGGGGTGGGGAATCTTTGGAAGGGATAGTCTTCTGGACTAAACATAGTCTACATGTTTGCACTGGACTTGCACCTGGTAAGATATAGGGCCCGTTTGGCGAAAGATTACGCCAGGGACCCACTGGACACCACCAGCAAAATTCCAAACGAACACTGGTCACCAGGCGCAAACTGCCGAATCGGCCGATGCCGCGAAAAACCATGTCCCTGCCGTTCTTGTGTGCGGCGTACTTTTGCGCCAATGTCCGTAAAAACCATGCTAAGGTGGGTGCGAAGTTTCCGGCCCATTAGGGGTTCCGCGGGAGCTACCCCAGTCACCGCATGTGGGGTGATCCTATATGAAAACAAAAAGCGAGCCTATCTCATGTCCATTGACCTGGAAGACTGCTTATTTAGGCCTCATTTGAATGTCTGCACTGCGCGCTCCACAAACCCATTTGAAGCCGGGTGGTATGGGGCGGTGCGGATATGGCGTATGCCGTTCATCTTCATGAACCGCGCAAACTCCTCACTTTTGAACAGAGTGCCGTTGTCCGTGACCAGCACCTTGGGGAGGCCATGCGTACCGAAAGACAAACGCATCTTCTCGATTGTTGTGCAGGACGTTGTGCCTACCATCCTATGCACCTCTAACCATTTAGACTAGGCATCGATTAATAGAAGGAACATGAATCCTTGAAAAGGCCCGGCGAAATCTGCATGCAAGCTCGCCCAAGGCCGCCCTGGCCATTCCCAGTGATGTAGGGGCGCGGCCGCGGAAGCTTCTGATGCTCCTGGCAAATGGAGCAGTTTTGGGCCACCTTTCCAATGTCGGTGTCGAGGCCTGGCCACCAGACATAACTCCGGGTCAACATTTTCATTTTGATCACACCCGGATGCCCATTGTGCAAGTCTCTTAGTATCGGCTCCTGTCCTCTTTCCGGGACAATCAGACGCGTCCCCCACAAGAGGATACCGTCTTCTACGCTAAATTCTGACAGCTTGGAGGAAAATGGCCACAACTCGCCTGGGAGCTGTCTATGCTGCCCACCATACAGGACTATGTGCCGAACCTTTGACAGGACTGGCTCCGTCTGGATCCACTCACGGATCTGTGATGGCGTGACAGGCAAGGCGTCCCTAAAATTTAGGGATGCAACCACCTCACCGGTCATGGGGGTCGTCATGGGGCCGGTCAGTAAAGGCAATCAGCTCAGTGCGTCGGCATTAGCTATCTGGGTTCCTGGTTTATGCTCCAGAGAATACTCGTATGCAGCAAGCAACAAAGCCCAGCGCTGGATCCGTGCGGAAGCAATGGGCGGTATTGGCTTATCCTCTCAGAAAAGTCCCAGCAGAGGCTTATGATCAGTCACGATAGTGAAGTGGCGGCCATACACATACTGGCGGAAGCGTTTCACCGCAAAGACCACCGCCAGGCCCTCCTTCTCGATCTGCGCGTATTTCTTTTCCGCTGCAGTCAATGTGCGGGAGGTGAAAGCTATTGGCCATTCGGTCCCGTTCTCCATCTTGTGGGACAGGACGACCCCAATACCATACAGGGATGCATCACATGTGATGAGCAAAAGCTTTCCAGGATCATAGTGGGTTAGTAACCCAGACGACGACAATTGTTGTTTTACCTGCCGGAAAGCGGTTTCTTGCGGCTGACCCCAAACCCAGGTGTGATTCTTCTTTAGCAGAAGGTGCAACGGGGCCAGTGTAGTTGCCAGATTGGGGAGAAACTTCCCGTAATAGTTTACGAGGCCGAGAAAAGAACGAAGATGCGAAGTGTCAGTCAGGGCGGGAGCCTGTTGAATTGCGCGCACCTTCTCTGCGACGGGGTGCAAACCTTCGCGGTCCACCCGATAACCCAGGTAGACTACTTCCTTCGCCTGAAAGACGCACTTTGTGCGACGTAAACGGACTCCAGCCTCTGAAAAGCGTCAAAGGACAGCCTCCAAATTTTCCAATTGTTCCTGCTCCGACGTCTCTGTAATCAAAACATCATCTAAGTAGACAGCGACACGCGGTGAACCTCTCAAAATGCCCTCCATGACGCGTTGAAAAATAGCGCAGGCAGAGAATACTCCAAAGGGCAACTGTGTATATTCTTACAGGCCCCGTTACATATGGCCCCGTTAATCGTTACATATGGCCGGGAGGCAGGGTCCAGCTCCAACTGTAGGTAGGTGTGACTCATATCTAATTTCATGAATGAGAGTCCGCCTGCAAGCTTCGCGTAGAGATCCTCTATGCGAGGCATTGGATATCGGTTGAGCCGGGATGCCGTATTCACTGTAAGTTTATAGTCGCCGCACAAGCAAACTGTGGCATCTGGCTTCATCACGGGTACAATTGGTGCTGCCTAGTCAGCGAACGGATGGGCCTGATAATACCCAAAGTCTCCAAATGAGTGAGCTCCCCTTCTACCTTCTCAAGCAAGGTGTAAGGCACCGGGCGCGCCCGGAAATTGCGCGGTGTGGCTCCTGGCTCGATTTGGATATGGGCTACGGCCCCTTTTATTTTCCCCAAACCAGGCTGGAATACATCCGGGTACCGTCCTAGCACCTCAGTCCACCCTCCAGAAACTGTTTGGAGGATGTGCTGCCACTGCAGCCGCAAATGGCGCAACCAGTCCCGACCCAACAGGCTGGGCCCGTGGCCGCACACCACGATAAGTGGGAAACTCCCCTCCTGGCGTCCATAAACAGGGTTCATCATAGTTCCTGCAATGTCCAATGGTTCCCCCGTACAGTTGGCCAACCTGGCCTGTGTGTCCGTTATTGTAAGGGTCTGTATACCCTGCTTGATGCGGTCGAATGTCCTCTGGACATCATGGAGACTGCTGCGCTAGTGTCCAAGTCCATCTCAAGCGGGTGACCATTGACCCGTACTGTCACCTTAATGGGGACCACACGGGGAGCTGCCACATAATGCAGCTGAAGGCAGTCATACTCCGTCTCCACGTCCTCGGGAGTAGTCGCTGCAGGTTCATCCAAATGGAAGGTACGGCCCCAGGGCTGGCCCCAGTTTCTGTCGGAACGACGGCGCCTCTGGTGCCCCCAGGACCGGCGTCCGTGACGGTGCCCACAAGTCTGACACGGACATGGCTCCTCATCTATTGGTTCTGGAGAAGGCTCCCTTCAGGGAGGAATGTCCAATGGCCACTGCCGTCGATCCGGACGTTGCCTCGCCCAAGGTACCGCAGGGGTGCGGGGGAACGCTTTCGGACAGAAGGGGTTGTGCCCCAAGGCATGCACCTCCATTCCTTGTAGCTCCTGCACTCCCCATTCTGCGCTCTCTTTGGACAATACTATTTGAATGGCCTGCTGAAAAGTCAATGTTGGTTCAGCTAACAACTTTCTCTGGGTGACCGCATTGTTAATACCACAAACCAAATGGTCGCGTAACATTTCTGACTAGGTCTCACCATAGTTATAGTACTCCGCAATCCTGCGTAGCCTGGATAGAAAATCGGCAAGGGATTCTCCTGGGTACTAATCTCCAAGGGATCCTCTCAGCGGTATTAAACCGGTATCGTTGGACTATCGTGGACGGGGTTGGGTTAAAATGTTGCCCCACTAAGTTCACAAGTTCATCAAACGTTTTGGTGTCTGGCGCAGCTGGGTCCGTAAAGCTCCTAATCACCCCAAATGTATGCGGGCTGCTGGCGGTGAGCAATATGACCACCTGGCGCTCATTTTCGGTGATGTTGTTTGCCCGGAAATAATAACGCATACTGGTTCCAGCTTTCCAGTGCAGCGTCAAAAACATCCAAACGTCCGTACAGAGGCATGTTGTAATAGAAAACAGCTTCCAACCTGTATCCAACAAAAATCCAGGGAAGTGGCTTCAGCAGTGTAGACAGCTATTCACTTTAGCCCTTGTCGCCGGTTTTGTGAGGGCCACGAAGAATCCAGCACGAGTTTCAAGGATACAAAGAAATAACATTTATTTACAATAACATTTATATATACACAACAGCAGCAGCAACTCCTTGCTGCTCACTCTCCTCTAGCCGGTTCCAAACTGGCCAGCTTTATTTATGCAGGGAATCTGCTCATGGTTTCTCTGCCCCCCTAATTAGGGAAGCCCATACTCCCAAAGGATTGTGGGATTGTCATTAGTCCCCACCCAGTGGTAAGCAGGCAGGTTATAACATCATCATTGTTCAAGATGTAAATAAAATATCTGAGGTTATTATTCACTCCCACCGGACGACTCAAACTGCTCTACAGCCAATGAGAAGTGTAATATAGGAAACACAACAACCAATTTCACACAGCAATCTCCCACAAACGGCAACTTGATAACGGTGAGAAAATCTGGTCTTGTGTCATGTTGATTGGAGGATAAATATTAGCACTCGGTATCCCCAGCTCTTCTTTAAAATAGTGTCATGGCATGATTTGCATCCACCCGATCAAGCACGCAGAGACTTATTTTAATGTCACATCTGAAAGATTGTGCCTTCGACAGTGCAGCAGTTCTGCATTGGAGTCATGATGTGGAGATCCCGGCGTTGGACTGGGGTGAGCACAGTAAGAAGTCTTACTGTGATTCAAAACAAACCTGTTGGACTTTAACCTGGTGTTGTAAGGTTTCTTACTCTGCATTGGAGTGTCAACTTTGATTTTTGTGCTCAAGCCCTGGGGTGAGACATGAACCTGGAACCTTGCAACTCAGATTCGAGGACCGCGCCAGTATGAACTCCTTCACACCAAGGATAGCAGGAAGTTGGAACTACACCCCCAACATCGACTCCAAACCTCCTCCCGACCACCCCCACCCCAACCATCACAAAAACTGTTAAAGAGAGATCAATTGAAATTTGAGAACAGATTGATCTACTTTTCATCGGAAAGCATATTCAGTGTCAACCAACGCAAGTAAATGGAAATAGGATCTAAAATCAGTCATGATCTAATTGAATGGCAGAAGAGGTTTGAAGGGTTGATTGTCTCCCAGCCCTCTTCTACTATGTTGCTATATCAAGGTAAGGTACTTACCTTTAATGTTGTGGGAAAGCCCTCAAGCAGATTTCTCTGAATACAACCCACTATGGACATGGCCACTTCAGCACCTATAAATCGGAGAGAGGACCTCAAACAGATGTTAGTGCCCGTTACATGCATAGGGGCTTGTCTGCTTCAGTGGTGGGTTATGCAATATAACGACCAATGGCTCTTGCTTGCCACCTTAGTAGACCCCGAAGCACCTGATTTACATGCCCAATTTCTAGCCCACAATCTCTACATTGAGGGAACAAATGCCCTTTATAGGGAGACAGTTGAGGTTTTTTTTCTGACCCCCAGCTTGCACATCGGTCTGGGTGTCACTTATTACCCTCCATTATGACAAAGTCACCAACCATGTAAAACTGAATGGCCCTATTTTGTTACTGCCTTGCTATGATGTCAAAGATGGTCAAGTCGAGGAGAGTACTTTTCTTGTGAAAACTCAGTAGAAATGGTTTCAGACCCATTTTCCTGCCAGAAAGGTTACTCGGCACATTCATTCACTCTAGCTCCACAGAAAATGATGCAGTAGCTCAGCTCCATGTCTCTTTCTGCACCTGTGGGCAGCAACTGTCTAGTTTCCTTTATGGTGAAGTACGTACCTTGTCACCAAGACTCTCATATTACCCGTGCCGCCTGTACACTCTGTAGCAGATGCAAATATCTATGGAGTACGTGCTCTTTGAATTATCTTGCTGTCCTTTCCTCCGTCCAGTGTTCCTGGTAATTATGTCGAGGGGCAAAGAGATGTTTCTTGCAGTGCCTCCTAATTTAACATTTTGCTCAAAGGGTGTGCCTAGCTCATACGCATTTCCAGATCGATACAATACAATTGTTAAATGCCTTGTCAAGATGACAGAGGCTCCAGTTCAATGTGTTGGTGAATCAAAACTGGTCTATTGCTTTGGCACTCGCTGTCTGGAAAACTCAATAAAGAATGATTTTTAAAAAAACAAATTGCAGAAGCAATTTTAAGCGCTGAAGGTTGCTTTGTGAAAACAAAATTAAGATTATACACTTTGGGTTAAAATAATGCATAGCAAGGCTATCGTATGAAAAAAATAAACATGCATAAAAATGAAAAAGATCAACTGCCCATAGGCCATCTGTTTGTACAGAAAGACTTAAACAAAAAAACCTAGAGCTATAATCGAAACCAAGAAATAAAAAGTGAGCTTTTCCTAAATCAGGACGAGTCATTTGTAGAAAATAACCAATTAAACTATACATTTTGAATTTGTTTTCTACTTTATGACAGTTGATCCAGTTCTTTACTTTCTTTCAAGGTTTTACATTTTCCTCCAGACGCCGAGATTATTCTTTGGCTCATTCTTAAATGTTGCGAAAATATGAACCAAGATATGCAAACTTCGCCTTCCTTATCTGTGTCCGACGATGCACTTCGACCAAGTCAATGTTCGAAAGTTAGAAATTGAGGGAGAGCTGGGATGAATAGTGCCCAAGTTTAAGATTGCATATGGACTAGTACCTAGGTGTAGCAGCATTGGGTTAATGTAGAAATAAAAACAAAATACTGGGGATGCTGGAAATCTGAAATAAAAACAGAAAATGCTGGATAAACTCAGCAGGTCTGGCAGCATCTGTGGAGAGAAACAGAGATAGTGGCTGGGATTCTGTCACCCGGGGGCTGGGCCGGAGAATCGGCGAGACCGGCGCGAATCGCGCCACACCGCCCAGACTTCAGTCCGCCGATTCTCCGGAGATCAGAGAATCGCCGCCATTTTCCGGCGGCACGGTCGGCGCGGCACCAGTCGGGGGTCGCACTACGGGGCACCCCCAGGCGATTCTCGGCCCGGGATGGCCACGCCAAAGAAGCCGAGTCCCGCCGGCGCCGTTCACAGTTGCTCTGAGCCGGCAGACCCCGGCATGGATGTACCTGGCGGCCTGGTGGGGTCCGACCCCAGGGGGGGGCTCCGCTGTGGCCTAGCCCGCGATCGGGGCCTACCGATCGGCGGACCAGCCTCTCGCGCTGGGGGCCTCTTTTGTTCCGCGCCGGCCCCTGTAGCCCTACGCCACGTTGCATTGGGGCCGGCGTGGAGAAGGGAGCCACCGCGCATGCGTGGCAAACGCAACGGCATTTACGACGGCGTCAACACTTAGCCTCAGGATCACAGGTGCAATTTCGCCCAGCGTTTCGAGTCTAATATGACATCATCAGAACTTCTGAAGGAGAGTAATGTTGACTCAAAATGTTTGCTCTGTTTCTCTCCCCACAGATGCTGCCAGGCCTGCTGAATATATCCAGCATTTTTTTGATTTTATTATATATTAGTTAGCATAGAGTTAAAATGGAGCTTTCGCCTACATTAAATTTAAATACCCCAAGAAAGTGCAGCTTTGCAACAGAAAGGTATCTGCCAACGCATTCTGGGAATTAGAACCGCATTTACCATCCCCTCATCAAAAAAAAGGCATTCAATCTTGCCGATCAGGGGCTGGATTTTCCGGTCGCCGGCCAACGTGTTTCTCGGCTGCGGGCCATTCGCTGGCGGCGGGATTCTGAATCTCAGCAGCCAGAGAACTCCGACTCACTTACAGTAAGCGCTGTCTCGTTTCTGAGGAATACCCACTGAATGCCGCAAGAGTTTGTCAGCCTCAAGTGTGGCACAAGTACACACGCAATATGAGTGTTCGATGGGCAAGGTGGCACACTCGAAAGAGTTAAGGTCACAGGTCTTCTTAAATTGCTCCCACTAGAGCAAAGCAGATGTAACATATATGGCATTGTAAGTGGGAGACATCTGCTCCCGAAGTAATAGCAACCTGTGTGCCCTCAAATGTGGAACATCTGTTCATTGTTTCCCTCATCATCTGAGAGCAGTTTTTCCAAATTAAGTTCACCTGTTTCTGCACTTTAACAAATTTTTACAAATGGGTGCTGCAGGTGATAATGTCCTCAATGTGGAATAGATTTGTATGGAACGGCAAAGAATGTGAAAGCAGCTGTCGCAGCTTTAAAATGCACGGTGTGATTCATTGGCCCCGATCCTTACGAGGAGGCTGGGAGGGTGTGAGGGAGCGCAGCGACACTGGGAGAGGCCCAGCTAGGCTGGAGAGTGTGACGATCTCCTGCTGAATTTAATGGCAGGATCACATTATAATTATTTTCTTCCATTTCCTGCCTGTCAACCAGCCAAATTGACAGGCTGACTGGCTGCCAGACGAGAAAAACCAGCGGCAGGAAGCCACAATCTGAAATGCAAACAACAACAAAAAAAAAAGCATAAAATATCAGCAACATAATCCGGCTGGAAACCAGAAAGTGTTTAACTCTGGGCGGGATTTCACAATCCTTTGCGCCGGCGGGATCTTCCAGTCCCCCCAAAGGCCACCCCCCCCCCCACCCCCCCACCCCCACCCCCCACCCCCGCCGCACGCCATGCAAAGCGTCGCACACATTAGCGGGACTGGAAGATCCTGTCAGCAGGAAATGGTGACCCACCTCCGCTGCTGGAAAACAGGCTGCGGGGGTGGAGGGAGGCGGGGGGAGGTGGGGCGGTTGCCAGAAAATCCCATCCTCTGCGTCAAGATCCACGAGGCAAACTCACAGACATAAGTTTCAAAAGATAATTGACTAAACACTTTCAAAATCTGGCGGGCTGCGGAGAAAGGGCCGAGGGAGTGAGACTTAAATGAATGACTTGCATTTATATAGCGCCTTTCACAGCCTCAGGCTGTCCCAAGTGCCTTTGCAGCCAATTAAATTAATTTTGACGTACAGTCACCATTGTAATATTGGAAACGTGGCTGCCGATAGCAAGAATTCTGTTTCCTTGCAACATTGGTTGAGGGGTAAATGTTAGTCAGGATACTTGGGAGAACGTCCTTGCTCTTCTTCAAAATTGTCCTATTTTACATCCACCCGAGGGAGCGGACAGACCCTCAGTTTAATATCTCACCTAAAAGACGACACATCTCAGACAGAGCAGCACTCCTTCGGTACCACACATAAATTTCAGGCCAAATTGTGCAGGCCGGTAGCGCTGGGGAGATTCTGACTCAATTCTCGCACACTTAGAATTTTTTCTGGAGTGGGGACCTAAAGACGCAGCCAAAAGCGGCTCTTCAGAGACCCGACCCTCAATTCTGGAGGGACACTTTCCAGCCAGCCTCATGCTGCGCCTGCCACGTGGTGAAGCCTGGAGTCGGGGGAGTAGGGCCACGAATGGGCTGAGCATATTTAAATGACCTTAAAGACTCATTTAATGATGCGAGTCTGGTTTTCGCCTGGCACAAACGCCATTTCGGGAATCTCCAGCTATTTCCCAGGAATAGCGGGAGGTGCACCAGGTGCAACGTGGGATGGAATTGCGTCCATTAATTACATAGCCCATTTAAAGAATTGGCACATAGTTGCATGACCTTCTTCTGTTCTACATGATTCTATATTTCTATGATTGGCTGTCCCCATCAAATGGGAGGGGAGCATGAACTGCAGGTCGGAGCTTTGCCAAATCAGTGATTGTAGTAAGGTCCCAGACATGGACTGCAATCAGCAGAAGAGAGGGCAATGGCTCTCTTGAGGGGTGGGAAAGCAGTCCTGCTCCACATGGTCCACAAGGAGTACTATAAAAAGCTCTCACCTTCTGGAGTCAGCAGCTTTCACCTCCATTGAGCCGCCAGGTTTCCTGAGCCATGTGAAACCCAGCTGGCAGCTGGTAAATTTAAATCAGACTCACAGTTTCACTGGGGACGCTGAATTTAAATATGTTAATGAAATGTCCCACCTCTCCAAGACTCTCACATAACCTGCTGCTTATTGTGAGCGCAAATGTTCAGGTTAATAAGTACAAAAAATTCATCAGTCACAACTGGCACATCATAAACCCTTTTCAAAGACAAAACTGATAGCCATCTAGTGTTTTATGCTGTTTATGACATTGTTGCGCGGTGGATATAAAATTGTTGCCATGATCACCGTTATTAAGAAGTCAAAATGGAGGCCTGAGGCTCCAAAAATGCAGGGACCCCTTTTTATGTTGATTTATTGGATGTCAGTGGCAAGGCCAGAATTTAGTGCGCATCCCTGATTATTGCTAAAGAATGAAAATAAAGAAATGAAATCCATTGACAGCAGTTCGATGCGTACAAGGTCGGTTTTGAAATCTGCGGATTTATAGAAGAGAGCAAAGGGATGAATGTAAGAATGTAAGAACCCAATTTTGATATATTGGAAAAGGACGAGTTAGACTAGAAGACAGAGTGATTTTAACCCAGTGGGAATGGAAAGAAGAGGATGATTATGTTGAGACATTGGACTTGGATTCAGGTGAATGAAAGATTAATTCAGCGGACTAATGATCATAACATTACTGGTAAAATAATGGGAGACAAGAAACCTCGCGATGTACAGATTTTGGAAGTTTAAAGAAAAAACATTTTCTTCAATTCTATTCGTGTAAAAGTGTTATTGAGCAACCTTCCTCTGAACTTGTGCAAGGCTGGCAGTCTCAAATCCAAGGGCGTGATTCTTTTTTAAAAATATTTTTATTAAGGCATTTGTACGAACATTAAATACAAACCAACACAAGAGTGAGAACAAACAGGAACTTCATAATAAATAAATAACTAACCAACACCCCAAACCCCCTGCCATTGCCCTCCTCCCGTCCTGCCTTCTCCATTTTCATAGATTAGCATAGAATTTACAGTGCAGAAGAGGCCATTCGGCCCATCGAGTCTGCACCGGCTCTTGGAAAGAGCACCCTACCCAAGGTCAACACCTCCACCCAACACTAAGGGCAATTTTGGACACTAAGGGCAATTTATCATGGCCAATCCACCTAACCTGCACATCTTTAGCCCCTTTACCAAGGGCGTGATTCTAACGACACGTTGCACCTGGCACACCTCCCAATAGTCTTGGAGAATACCAGGAGAATCCCTAAACGAGGTATATGCCAGGCGCTGAATGGAGCGCAATGCTGGGCGTGAACCAGACTTGCATATTTAAATGAGTACTTAAACTCATTTGAACATGCTCAGCCCGTTCAAAGTCGGAGTCTTCCAGCTTCCGGGATTCACCGCCCCGATTGGCGCAATGTGTGGCTAGCGCAAAGATGGAAACCAGATATGATGTTCATGCTGGGGAACTCGGAAGCCACTGGAGCCCTTGGGGTGGTCAGGAACAGGGCAGGACAGTGACCCCTGGCACTACCAGGTTGGGGCTGCCAAGGGGTGGGATGGGGAGAGGTCATGGCCATGAAGGGTACCATGAACGAGGGGGAGGGTTAAGGCTGGGGCCTGAAGGCGGGGCATGAAGGGGCGGGGCCTGAATGCAACACATGAAGGGTAGGCCCGGTGACCCCATAGTAAGTTATCGCTCACTTGGGGGGGGGGGGCGTTGATGCCCCACTGCTAACAAGGATGGATGGGAGGGATCACCCTCATGCCAGTGTGGAGCTGGGGTTGGGTGTGGGCGTTGATGTGCACATTTAGTGATCAGGGAGATGGTTGCCACTCACAGTTTTGGGGTGTTTCCCATGTCTGCAGGGAGTCTCAATGTCTGTAGGGGTGGGGGGACCTTCAACATAACTTTGAGATTTGGGCGCCCTTTACAAAATGCACCCAGATCTCTGAGGGGCCAGTCTTGCCGGCGTCTTTAGGGCCTCACTCCAGAAAGAAATTCGAAGTGTGGAAGAATTCAGTGAGAATCTCCTCAAGAACCCCAAAAAAATGAGTAAGTGTAGGTGGATTGCGATGGGAATCGAGCCAGTGATATTCTTGCCTGCTTTCCACCCGAAATGATGCTTAGGGCGGGATTCCCCGGAGGTAGGAGGGGCGCTGCAGCCGGATTCTCTGCTCCTGCCAAAGTCACCCTACGCCGCCAGGAAACTCACGGGCAATGGTACACTGCCGGTGGCACAGAGAATCCTGCAGCCGCAACCAAAGGATTCCTGCCCTAGTAATTGTTTGGGGTGAATCACCACCCAAATTCCAGTTCCACATCTTTCTCTTGTCAGTTATGTGGAGCTTTGTGTGTGCATGCCTATTATCATCCAAAAGTTAGTTGAATCCCAATTACATTTGAATGCCAGTGAAATCCAAATTTTAATACGAGCAAAATCCCAGTCGCATTTTAATACTCGCAAAGGGCCAATTGGTTAACCCTCAATATGTTCAGAGATATTGCCTGTGCTGAGGGTGTACATTTTCTGCTTTCAGAGTTTCAGTTCACTGGTTAATTTTGATATTCAGGCAGATAATGACCGCCAACATTTTAGTAGTGTTTAAAGAATGTCATATTCATACTGGGCATCCATTATGAAGCTCACACATTTTAAAAGACGACAGTATTTGCACAATTCCATGTCATTCTGAGTCACACTGAGCAAATACTGTTGCTATTGACAATGACTTTGGCCATTGCAAATTACTATTGAAATGGCTACTCTTTTTATCACTGTGATAATGCATTTACTTTTGAATGATCGCCGGTAGGAATATTCTTGAAGCAAATAGGGATTTTTAAATCAGCAGCAATTTATATATTAGATATTCCCTACATAACCACAAACAGCTAACAACATAAGTGGGTTGCAGGAAAAGAATAACCTTTTTAAACTGCACAAGGCACAATCGAGCTCATGCCACCAACGTTGGGACCTAATCTCGCATGCTAATTATAGCACATTTACCATGCAGCCGCCAAGTCTGTATAGATCAGTCGCATTTTCAGTGTTCCAGCTTTGTTGAAAATCCATTAATTTGTAAAAATTCATTTATGGGATCGCTGCCTAGAACAACATTTATTGCCCACCACGAGAAGGTGGTGGTGAGCCTTCTTGTACCGCTGTAGTCTGTGGTATTATCATATGCCAGTAAACTAAGGGAATATATGTACACAGAGAGCCACTAGAGTGAGCTAGTCTCAGAGGTATATAAGAGAGATTGCAGAGCCTTATGGGACTGCAAGAGGTTGGAGCAGGAACAGGAGCAGAGCTAAGAGTACCAAAGGTAGTGAGAGAGCAAGAGAGTAGTTAATGAATTAGTATGTTAGATGAGTATAGTTTATGTGTCTTTAATCAACAGTTAGTTCTTCGGGATATGTGTGGAATCCAATTGTAGTGTTAAATAAATAGTTTTGTTAGTTTACAAGACTCGTTATTCTCTGATCAACACTGCACATTAAAGCCATCTGTTTAGAGCAAGGTAGAGAACAACACACAGTCCATGTGGTGTGGTGCAGTCCATGTGGTGTGGAGCTCCTGCAGTGCATCTTGTAGATGGTGTACAATATTGCCACTGTGCGAGTATGGTGAAACGCATGGTGAAGTGAAAACATATTATAGGAGAATGCAACATTTTCACTGGAATGTTCCTTCAGTTACAGGGCTGCTGCAATTTCGAGATTCAGAGAATGGCCGGAATTCTCCGCCCGTTGGGATTCACTTTTCCTGCCGGCAGCACAGCCCCACCGATGGATTTCTCGGCAGTATAGTAAAAACAATTGACAAGTGGTGGGAGAGGAGAATCTTGCTACCAGCAACGGGGTGCCGCTGAGAAACACAAGGCTGGGGAACCGGGACCTCCTGCCCATTATCATCTGATAGTTTGGGATCTTAGGGAACTTTTGCAAAGCGCCAGAAACATTAGGGCTGGAATTCTACATTTGGGTGACTAAGGTTGCGCCCATTGAGCAATGGGTGAATCGCACGAGAACCCCAAATTGGGCTCTATGCCAGGCCGATCGTGAGTCACCTGACTCACTCTACCCGGCGCGATTTGGATCTCGCCCTTGCTATGCATTCCCTGAGCATTCAAAGGACACAGGCAGCACTCAGCAGAGTGAACAACCAGGTGTCTGTAAGGAGCACCAAAGGGATGCGTTCAAAACACATACTGCAGCATTCGCGGTCTGAGCCACCCTGATCTTGAGGGGGCACCCAGAGTCCACGGAGTTGGCACTAAGTTGCAGCACGGGCAGTTAAGGGCAGCACGGTAGCATAGTGGTCAGCACAATTGCTTCACAGATCCAGGGTCCCAGGTTCGATTCCCAGCTGGGGTCACTGTCTGCGCGGAGTCTGCACGTTCTCCCCGTGTGTGCGTGGGTTTCCTCCGGGTGCTCCGGTTTCCTCCCACAGTCCAAAGATGTGCAGGTTAGGTGGCTTGGCCATGATAAATTGCCCTCAGTGTCCAAAATTGCCCTTAGTGTTGGGTGGGGTTACTGGGTTATGGGGATAGGGTGGAGTTGTGAGCTTGGGTAGGGTGCTCTTTCCGAGGGCCGGTGCAGACTCGATGGGCCGAATGGCCTTCTTCTGCACTGGAAATTCTATGATTCTATGATTACTGTCCCCCTCCCCCACCCCGCCAGGAAGCCCGACAATTTGAGGTTTTTTAAAAATTAATGTTTTTTTTCAATTAAGGGCAATTTAGTGTAGCCAATCCACCTACCCTGCACATCTTTGGGTTGTGGGGGTGAGACTCACGCAGACACGGGGAGAATGTGCAAACTCCACGTGGACAGTGACCTGGGGAATTTGAGGGTTTTTCCACAATTCTTTTAGCCTCCCGCTCCCTCTCCACAGCCAGGGTGCCCACTTGTCAACAGCTGCACTAATTCGCGTCCACAAGACTTCCGCCGAAGAGGAGTGGAGCATTGCGGCAGGGTGGAGCATTCTGTCCAAGCTGCTAATGATATTGAATTCTATGCAAATGAAAGTTTTGTCTGAATCCGCCAGCGCGGTGTTGCATACATCGATATCGCCACCAGCGAGGGACGGGAGCCTGACTTCGGAATCAGCGCCTGGGGCAAACCTCAAGTTTTCAATTTTGCGCAATTCTCCGCCCGATCATGAATCCGGCCTCGCGAAACGAAGAATCCAGCCCTAGATTACAAAAGTTATTATTTATAAAAATGTCCTGTACGTGCAGAAAACAGAAGTAATGACATTTAATTGTATTTCTATTTCTCAGAAATAATTGTTAGTTAGCTTCGTTGGAATAGAAGGCAGCTGGTTTGCTTTGGCTCAGCCCAACTATGCAGATTTATTTTTTAATATCGTGCCACTCAAAGGTGCTCAGCAGTAAGGTTAAGGTTAACAGGCCATTAGGCAGAGTGTGTGCCAAGAAAATTGACTGTTGCTGGAGATAATATTAGTGGTCCCATTGGCCAATGTTATTTAATTGTTTGGAAATCGACCAACAATTTCTGTGAGCATAGTTCATTGTAGCATTATAAAGTGTTTCTTTGTTGCACTGCAAGCTACAGACTCAAAGTAAATGACAAAGAGCAGGGGAGAGATTTAGATATCAGTAAAGGTATTTCCAGAAGCAAGCCTACTGGGAACAAGATAGGAGAATTTTACAGTTAGGTCCAAAAATGTCTACGTCGATCCACTTATCAACCATCCTGAGATACATTGCATGATAACACAGAATAAGCGATTTTAAATAATGTACTAGAATATTTAAAGCAGCGTTGTTAAGATGGCTTTAAGAATTAGAGTACTGGTAATTCTGTTTGTTCAATAATCAAAATAAGAATTGAAGCTTTACCGCGGCTAACACTCATCCTCGACCATGTGAAACAGTCATTGGTGAGACAAACATTGTCAAAAGGGACAATTAAACTCCTCAGTACATTACAGAGTCTTTGCATGGAGTGCGTGCATTTTAAATATGCGATTGTAGTATTAATACAGCACAGAATCATCCATGAAGGCAACTGAACAATTGAGATGCTGGATTAGCATCCTGGTAGTGCCCCTGGCAGCCTAGGACAGCCACCCGGAGACCCTAACAGTACCTGGACGGCACTGCCAGGTTGTCCAGTTGGCAGTGCCAAGGTCCCAGGCTGGCAGTGCCAAGGTTCCACCTTTCCCTGTCCCCGACTACCCTCACAGGCATCAGCCCTCCCCAATACTCATAAGGGGGGAACCCCTCCCATGGTGCTACCCAAAGGCCCACCTCTGGCTCTGTCCCCTTGTGCAGGTTGGCACTGTCAGGTTGGCAGTTCCACCCCGGCAGCGGACATGTCCTTTTCCCCTCAGGGGTTACCTTGGCATCTCTGGCAGGATCCCCGTCACTGTTTCCCATCTTCACAAACCTGTTGTAAACTCGCTGAAGTGGTATTAACATTGTGCAGGAGGATCATGTGGCTGGGGGGGGGGGGTCATCAATTACATTAAAATGTAATCAAATGTATAACAATGAGGTTCTTGCCCTATGTGGTGGGAATGTCATTGTCATTACATCATTGCTGAGGGATGTGAAAAATCAGGAAACACAGTCTCGCCCGCAACTCTCATGATATTTTGCGCCCGTTTTGTCATTCTGGCTGACAGCTAATGCAGGCTCAAAGATGCCTTCTAAAGGGCAGAATTTCCCGTGCAACCTGCCATGTGTTTTGCGGTGGCAGGAGGTGGCCCGCCATTGGCTGGCAGCGGGATCTTCCGATCCTGCCATCGTCAATGGGGTTCCCCGTTAAATGCATCCCTCACCCCCGGGTTGCACCGTCGGCGGGACCGGAAGCTCCAGCCAGCATAAATGGGCAGAAAGATCTGGCCTAAGCGTGGTGGCATCTCATTAGTTACGCACAGGCAAGTTCCCCTCCAAAGTTCCTCGCAGCTGATTCGGCCGCCTGAGGTGAACTGGTGGGTTTGAAGGTCCGGACGCCATATTTAAATACCGGTCCAGCACAGCTACATCACTCCCGCCAGCCCACTTGTCTTCAGCAGACCGAGCAGGCTGTCAACAACTCCTAGATTCAGCCACCCTCCCTCCAAGTCCATCACGCACACACCTCAAAACATTTAACCGGTTCAGGACATGTCTCCCTTTTTGATCATTTTCAATTTGAATGACACGGGTGCAAAATGTCACGAGTCAGGAAATACAGTTCTCCTGGGCGAGATTGAATTTCCTGGTTTTTCACGTCCCATGCCGATGAAGTAATGAGATTATTAAATGACTGATTCCCTTTATCCATACCCTTTGTCTCCTTTCTTGCTAGTTTTCAACCCATGTCACAAGGTTACCTTCAATTCTGCATGCTCTTATTTGTCAATGTTCTTTTGTGTCAAACCTTATTAAATGCTCCTTGCAAATTCATCTTGGAATCATCCATAGATACTACTTCATCTGTCTCGCTAAAGACCTTAACAAAGAAATTCAGCTGGACTAGTCGGGTATAACATACCTTTATTAAAGCTGGCTCTCTCTGATCTGATCATACTTGCTCAAGTGTTCAGTCATTTCATCCTTAATGACAAATAAAAGAAAACAGACAGGCTGTGGTCACCTAGTTTTTTTTCTCTCGCACTTTTCAAATAGTGGGCTGACATTGGAAATTTTCCAATCTAACGACACAAACATTATAGCTAATGTTTCTGCAATTTCCTCACCGATCACCGTGAGCATCAGACAGCAGCCGTCCTAAGCAGGAGGTCTGAGGCTCACACACAATTGAGCCCCCAGGAGCTGGTGCACCTCCTGAGAGTTAACTGCCCATTTCAAAAGGATGAATCTCGGGTCACTAGGCCAGCCATCAATTAGTCCTGGGTAGCGACAGGAGGAAGATTCCCAATCACAGGATGGCAACTACCCTCAAGAAAATAGGCAATCCTGTTCCTCCTGGTACCTTATCAAATATCAAAACAAAATGTGACCATTGGTGACCATTGATAAATGACAGCCAAAGAATTCTAACTGGAGCAACCTTGGCACCTGCTGCAGTTAACACAATCAACACAGCAGAGGGATCCTAACACAGGTCATGGGCGCCTCATTTACACATGTAGGGAGCATAATGTCTGTTTACAGCATCTGTCAGAGACACTTAAAAAATCATCCAATCAATATGGGGTCAGAGGATAAGGATCTTTGGTGTGACATTGCTCCTAACAATGGTTGTTGTTTTTTGTTGCCAGAGTTTTATGCTGGAAATCAGGCATAAAGACCAATTTCTCTCTCAATGATTCAAAACGGGAGTCACAGGAGAGCTCATATGGTTGGATAATCATTTGTTTCCTGGGAAATTGTGATAAGAGATGAAATACAATAAAGGAGAAAGTTATTTTGAAGTTTTGTTTTAAAGATCATAAAGCAAAACTGGAGAAATAGATGCCCTTTACTGCATTTATACGGTGGAGTTAGATTGTCTTGTTGGACCAATTTCGTTGATTCATCCAAACCATTTAAATTGCTTATGTTAAATAGCTGATAAGCAGCTTCCAGAAGAAATTAATGCCAAGTGAACTTTGTTTCACAACCAACAGGAAAGAAGCTCAGAACTGTTCATACCACAACTTATATTTAAATGCTGCCTCTAATGTGGTAAAATATTCCACACTGCTTTACAGGAGCTTTATTAATCAAAATATAATACCAAGCATCATAAGCAGATAGTAGGTCAGATGACTAATGGTTTGGGCAAAGGTAGGTTTTATGGAGAATATTAAAGGAGCAATGTGAGGTAGAGAAAAGGTACACCAAAGGGATTCCATAGCTTGGGGTTAGATAAATAAAGACCCAGCTGCTAATGATGAATTACTGAAATCAGAATGTGGAGATGCCGGCGTTGGACTGGGGTGAGCACAGTACGAAGTCTTACAACACCAGGTTAAAGTCCAACAGGTTTGTTTCGATGTCACTAGCTTTCGGAGCGCTGCTCCTTCCTCAGGTGAATGAAGAGGTATGTTCCAGAAACACATATATAGCCAGATTCAAAGATGCCAAACAATGCTTGGAATGCGACCATTAGCAGGTGATTAAATCTTTACAGATCCCGAGGTGGGGTAACCCCAGGTTAAAGAGGTGTGAATTGTGTCAAGCCAGGACAGTTGGTAGGATTTTGCAGGCCAAATGGTGGGGGATGAATGTAATGCAACACGAATCCCAGGTCCCGGTTGAGGCCGCACTCATGTGTGCGGAACTTGGCTATAAGTTTCTGCTTGGCGATTCTGCGTTGTCGCGCGTCCTGAAGGCCGCCTTGGAGAACGTTTACCCGGAGATCAGAGGCTGAATGCCCTTGACTGCTGAAGTGTTCCCCAACTGGAAGGGAACATTCCTGCCTGGTGATTGTTGCGCGATGTCCGTTCATTCGTTGTCGCAGCGTCTGCATGGTCTCACCAATGTACCACGCTTCGGGACATCCTTTCCTGCAGCGTATGAGGTAGACAACGTTGACCGAGTCGCACGAGTATGTACCGCGTACCTGGTGGGTGGTGTTCTCACGTGTAATAGTGGTATCCATGTCGATGATCTGGCACGTCTTGCAGAGATTGCCATGGCAATCCATGGAGAACCTCTCTGGCTACATCGAGGGCATCTTGAAACCCATCGTACAAGGTACACCCAGCTTCTGTCGCGACACTACGGACTTCCTGCAGAAACTCAGCACCCATGGACCAGTTGAACCAGGAACATTCCTCGTCACAATGGACGTCTCGGCACTCTACACCAGCATCCCCCATGACGACGGCATTGCTGCAACAGCCTCAGTACTCAACACCGACAACTGCCAATCTCCAGACGCAATTCTGCAACTCATCCGCTTCATTCTGGATCACAACGTCTTCACCTTCGACAACAAGTTCTTCATCCAGACGCACGGAACAGCCATGGGGACCAAATCCGCACCCCAATACGCCAACATCTTCATGCACAAGTTTGAACAGGACCTACTCACCGCACAGGACCTTCAACCGACGTTATACACCAGATACATCGATGACATTTTTTTCCTTTGGACCCACGGCGAAGAATCACTGAAACGACTACACGATGACATTAATAAGCTCCATCCAACCATCAGACTCACCATGGACTACTCTCCAAAATCAGTTGCATTCTTGGACACACTCGTCTCCATCAAGGACGGTCACCTCAGCACTTCGCTTTACCGCAAACCCACGGATAACCTCACGATGCTTCACTTCTCCAGCTTCCACCCTAAACACATTAAAGAAGTCATCCCCTATCGACAAGCGCTCCGTATACACAGGATCTGCTCAGACGAGGAGGAGCGTAACAGACATCTACAGACGTTGAAAGATGCCCTCGTATGAACGGGATATGACACTCGACACATCGATCGACAGTTCCAACGCGCCACAGCAAAAATCTGCACCAACCTCCTCAGAAGACAAACATGGGACACAACCGACAGAATACCCTTTGTCGTCCAGTACTTCCCCGGAGCGGAGAAACTACGTCATCTTCTTCACAGCCTTCAACACGTCATTGATGACGATGAACATCTTGCCAAGGTCATCCCCACACCCCCACTACTTGCCTTCAAACAACCGCGCAACCTCAAACAAACCATTGTTTGCAGCAAACTACCCAGTCTTCAGAACAGTGACCACGACACCACACAACCCTGCCATGGCAATCTCTGCAAGACATGCCAGATCATCGACATGGATACCACCATTACATGTGAGAACACCACCCACCAGGTACGCGGTACATACTCGTGCGACTCGGCCAACGTTGTCTACCTCATACGCTGCAGTAAAGGATGTCCCAAAGCGTGGTACATTGGCGAGACCATGCAGACGCTGCGACAACGAATGAACGGACATCGCGCAACAATCACCAGGCAGGAATGTTCCCTTACAGTCGGGGAACACTTCAGCAGTCAAGGGCATTCAGCCTCTGATCTCCGGGTAAGCGTTCTCCAAGGCGGCCTTCAGGACGCGCGACAACGCAGAATCGCCGAGCAGAAACTTATAGCCAAGTTCCACACACATGAGTGCGGCATCAACCGGGACCTGGGATTCATGTCGCATTACATTCATCCCCCACCATCTGGCCTGCGAAATCCTACCAACTGTCCTGGCTTGACACAATTTACACCTCTTTAACCTGGGGTTACCCCATCTCTGGATCTGTAAAGATTTAATCACCTGCTAATGGTCGCATTCCAAGCATTGTTTGGCATCTTTGAATCTGGCTATATATGTGTTTCTGGAACATACCTCTTCATTCACCTGAGGAAGGAGCAGCGCTCCGAAAGCTAGTGACATCGAAACAAACCTGTTGGACTTTAACCTGGTGTTGTAAGACTTCGTACTGAAATCAGAATGGTCAGGAAGCCACGACTAGAGGAGCGAGGCATCTTGGAGGGTGGCGAGGCTGGAGAAGGTTACAAAGGCATGATTGGAAAAGGCCTTGGAAGGATTTGAAAACAAGGATGAGAATTCTACGATCAAGAGGTTGCTTGACGGGATTCCAGTGAAGGTCAGTGAGCACAGAGGCAATGGATGAATAAAGTTTGGTGCAAGTTAAGACAAGGGCAACAAAATTTTGGATGACCTCAAGTTTATGCACAAAGGTGGACCAGTTTTGCATATGTTAGAATAGTCATGTATATAGATGCCAATGGCATGAATGAATGTTTTCGCAAGTAGATGAGCTGAAACGGGTCAAAGTTACAGAAACAGAAATAGGGGGTTTTGTTGATGTCCTAAATATGTGATTGTATCCTCATCTCAGAGTCATATAGGACACCAAGTTTGCAAACAGACTGGTTGAGCCTCAGATTGTTGGCAGAGAGACATATTGTCAGTAGCTATGGAAAAGAGCACATTGAATCATAGAATCCCTACAGTGCAGAAGGAGGGCATTCGGCCCATTGAGGCTGCACCGACCCTTTGAACGGCCACACCAGCAAGGCCCAATCCCCCAGCCTATTCCTCCAACCCCACCCTCAGGGACAATTTAACATGGCCAATCCACGTAACCTGCACATCTTTGGACATGTTTGATTTGCTTAAGGTTAAAGAAAATAAGATCAAATGAAAAGCTTCCCAGTGAGGGTGTGAACATTATCTACCCAAACAAGTGCAAAGCAAATATGTAAATTTTCATTATGGCACAAATAACTGGATTGAGGAGAGGCCACTCTTACATGATCACAAAGTAGCAGATGTGACACCAAAAGGGGATTTTAAAAGAAAGTTGCTGCATGTGTTTTACAAGAAAACAAGGGCCAAATCTTGAATTTTTCAAGGGCTCTTCTTGAGATTTTCTCAAAGGCTACCTTTTGGTTTCCAGGGGCTCCTCCTTCATTGTGATGAGCTCCGTTATTATGTGGTGCAGTCACATAGTTACATTACCTTCTATACTGGTGCTGATCTTTTTCAGACAGATAAGATAGCAAATTAATAAATCTTTTAATAAAAGCAAATTACTGCGGATGCTGGAATCTGAAACCAAAAGAGAAAATGCTGGAAAATCTCAGTAGGTCTGGCAGCATCTGGAGGGAGAGAAAAGAGCTGATGTTTCGAGTCCAGATGATACTTTGTAATCTATAAATAAGATTTTTTTTTTTAAATTATGATACATCTCCAATACTCAATTTCCAAAATGAAAATGAGGTAACACAACAGTCTTTAGTGCACAACACATTTTCACTTGCTCACTACCTGATACCAACACATTTTCACTTGCTCACTACCTGATACCTGGGGTTGGATTTTCGCTATGGAGGTGAAAAAGTTGAGATGCAAAGTTTCACAACTTGACAGTCCCATCTTGGCAGACCCATCTCCTTTAAATGGACCCACCCACCATATTTTCATTGGGGGGAGGTGGGGGCAGGATGGAGTTGGGCCCGCCATCTCTGGAAGGATTTCAGAGACGGGTGGGTGCTGAGGCAGGTAGGTCAGAAGGTCCACTGGATTCTACGGGGCTTTATCTCAGTTGTACAAAAGGCGTCCTAGCCTTCATCCCTCATCTCTTCACCCTCCATGCCCCCCTCATAACCACTCAACCAGTATTCACTTAGGGCAAACCTCTAGAGCCATTTATGAATGGAAAAACCTCATGCACATTTCACAGCTGCTTGGTGAATATTTCTCTCTGTTTTTCTCTGTTTCTCTCTTTCAAAACATCTTCCTTTACTCGAAATGACCTTCAGCCCTAACACTGATTAATATATTGGATTATGACAATCCATGACAATCCATTAACTGACAATGCCTTCTGCAAATGCTAACCTACCAGCAAGTCCTCTACACCTAGCTCTCCCGACAAGTAAACCAGAAAGCGTTGTTTGACAAATGTTACAAATGTGCAAGTGTAAAGACCTTAGTTATTTCTATAACTTTTTTGTGGGCAGCTTTTGTCACATTCAGCCCAGGTCTGTGCACAGAACCAATAATTACTGATCAAATATTCTTGGCAATGGTAAGAGTGCTTCTGGCTTCCCTACAGTAGCCCAGCCTTAACATCTACCCTTGACTTACAATTTTGGCCCTCAGGTCAATCAATATCACAGCCTTGGTTTCTGTGTACTGCTGATGCTAGACTCACTAGAGCCCAAATGTGCCCTAGCTATAACTCCATATAGAACATAGAACATACAGTGCAGAAGGAGGCCATTCGGCCCATTGAGTCTGCACCGACCCACTTAAACCCTCACTTCCACCCTATCCCCGTAACCCAATAACCCCTCCTAACCTTTTTGGTCACTAAGGGCTATTTATCATGGCCAATCCATCTAACCTGCATATCTTTGGACTGTGGGAGGAAACCGGAGCACCCGGAGGAAACCCACGCAGACACGGGGAGAACGTGCAGACTCCGCACAGACAGTGACCCAGCTGGGAGTCGAACCTGGGACCCTGGCGCTGTGAAGCCACAGTGTGCTATCCACTTGTGCTACCGTGCTGCCCTAAATGTTCTTTATTAAAGCTACAGTACAATATTCTGACCCTTAAAGAGATGCCAACTTAATTTTCTGAACAACATCCCAATAATACAGACAAATTAAGCCTCAGTAATTGCACAAGTCTGTCCCATGTGGTGAAGTCTAACAGCACAGATGATCATACAAAGGAGGTTCACTGGGAAAAACCATTGAAATGTGACATACATGTGAATTAAGCCGTGCATAATCTTATGGTTAGCTTGATGCTACAGAATTAATATGTGTATTCCCTTTGCTATATCGTTGGACCTTTGGACGTCAGTATCCTGACATGTACATCAGCACCCACTTTAAATAAAAATATTGAGAGTAAGAAATTAGCAGAACAAACCAAAGGATGCTGGAGAGTGCTAATTGCTCACGATTTTTTTTTTTTTAAAGGGTCTGCAGATGTGAGACTTGTTCCCAATATGTTAGCTTGTGCCAAGTAGTTGGAAAAATCTCTCATTCATGAAACCCATTCAAAAAATCTCAGAACTCAACTTTCGAGTGCATGTGTCACAAAATGTTAGTATGCAGATACAGCAAATAATTAAGAAGGCATATGGAATGCCATCTTTTGTTATGAGAGAAATTGAACATAAATGTAAGGATGCCCTGCTTCAGTTAAATGAAGCATTGGAGAGACCATGGCTGGAATTCTCCAGCTATTGGGATTCCCAATTCCTGTTGGAAGCACACTGCCGCTGTGGGTTTCCCGATGGCGTGGGGTGGCTTCAATGGGAAGAGAGAATACCGCCGTCAGTAAACGGCGCGCGCCGAGAAACACGCGGCTGGGGTACCGGAGAATCCTGCCCCACATCGAGTACTGTGTGCAGTTTTTGATCGCCTTGTCCAGCAAATGTTGCAAATGCATTGGAGGTGGCTCAGAGGAAGTTTACTAGATTGATACCTGGAATGAGCGGATGGTCTTATGAGGAAAGGTTAGACAGATTGGGCTTGTTCCATAAGTTTAGAAGAGTGAGAGGCGACTTGATTAAAGTATATAAGATCCTGAACGGTCTTGACAAGGTGAACATGGAAAGGATGTAAATGAGTTCAGGACAAATGGGCACTTTTAAAATTAGCGATCGCCCTATTCGGATAGAGATGAGGAGACATTTTCCCTCTCAGGAGGCAGTGTGACTTTGGAACATTCTACTTCAGAAAGTGGGGGAGACAGAGTCATTGAACATTTTTAAGGAGTAGGCAGATAGATTTGTGTTAGGCAAGGGAAACAAAGGGTATCAAGAGTAGATGGGAATGGAGAATTTGAATCACAAACTGATCAGCCATGATCTTACTGAATGGTGCAGCAGGCTTGAGCCGAATGGCCTACTTCGGTTCCAGGGTGGCACAGTGGCGAGCACTGCTGTCTCACAGCTCCAGGGTCCCGGGTTCAATTCCGGCCTCGGGTGACTGTCTTTGTGGAGTTTGCACGTTCTCCCCGTGTCTGTGTGGGTTTCCTCTGGGTGCTCCGGTTTCTTCCCACAGTCCAAAGATGTGCAGGTTAGGTAGATTGGTCAAAAGGTTAGGTGGGGTTACTGGGTTACAGGGATAGGGTGGAGGCATGTGCTTAAGTAGGGTGCTCTTTCTGAATGGCCTTCTTCTGCACTGTAAATTTTATTTCCTATGTTTGGATGTTTGCAATGCTGGTTTATCATAACTAGGATATTGTCATGTGAGTGTCCCTTTAAGAAAGGTTTTTGTCTTATCACGTTGCTTCAGTGATGTCATTTTGTGGGTGGAACTGAGCTGTGGCTGTGATTTTCTTAGTTTCACTTTCAGATTTGACCTCTGTGGACTCAGGGAGAAAGAAGCGTTTGGATATGGGGAGGCCACTGAGGCTTTTTAAGCAATGGAAGCCAACTACATTATATTAAGCTCTTGCCACAGAGAAGAGCACATGGTTTGCCAAGATTTCAGCCAACCTACAGTGCAAGGTGCCATTAGCTGCTCGCACATCATTTTGCAGATGCTACTTCTCAATTTGCCCTACATCAGAACTGAAAGAGATTTTCACTCGTTCAAAGTCCAGCTGGTGTGACAGTTGACAGTGAATCAAATCAAATACCAGTGTCTGGCTGCAGTCACGATGCCTTAATTCTGCGGCAGTTCACTACATCAACAACAATTCAACATTCATGACAAACCAAAGGTTGATCACTGGACGACAAAGGGTTACCACTGATGACATGGCTGGTGACCCTGCTGCATAAACCACAAGCACCTGCGCAATATGCATACATGGAAAGCCATGCTGCCACATGAAATGTGATAGAGCAAACAATTGACATGCTGAAACAATGTTTCTACTGCCGACACTGCTCTGTACTTGTTGGAGTGAATGCCAATATTCATAGTGATGTATTGCATGCTGCACAACCCAGTCATGAAGGGACTATCCTTGGCATGATCTATATGTGAGCAGCTGGGGAGGACAGCCTCTCTGTCTGGGTTTTCAGGTGATATCAGTAGTGGCAGCCCCAATTCCCCATTCACCAACATTCCCAAACTTCACCTTCCCTCTGTCACTGACTATACATCATCAACTCGGCCAAGATGCAAAAATAAAATACACCACAAAAAAAAATTCCAAACCAACTGTACAAATCAAATTATCCCATATTGCACAAAAGGTTAACTAAATCACTCTTTTGCGCCTACTTAGTGCCTGGCGTCCATGTATTTTTTGCCTGACCTAGCGATTCAGGCTCTGCAGCATGGCTAAAAGAAGGTTGCTGAATTTCAGTGAAACAGATTGTAGATGGTCTCAGAGGATGACCTCGAGCAGCTTTAGGCCAAGTAGGTCCGGCTTGAAACTCCATCATCGCTGCATGAGCGACAGCAGTTTGAGCTGGCTGGCTGACAAACAACAGCAAGAGCACTGGCTGTATGGTTTCCTGGCTGCAAGCCAATGATATCCGGGGTCTCACCACATGCAGGTGCCCTCTTTACTGTCCTCTAAATTACACACAGTGTCAGTATCGGAATGGTGGTTGTGACTGTGAAATCACACGATTGTGTGCCTCTGTCATCACTATCTTCCTGTTGTTCCTCCACTGCCTGCCCAGGGTGAACCTCTTCAGTATTGAAGAGGAGAAAAGAAGAGGGGAGTGCCGTGACGAGTGGAAAGTTTGACATGCCTGTGTACACCACGTGTAACATGTAATTCAGAACTGAGTGTGGTGTAAAGAAGAAGTGGGATGTGAGAAGGAGGATCAGGGATGAGGATTCTATCATCTTCAACTGATTCAGCCCCGTGTTGGCCATGGGCTCAGGAATTACCCTTCCAATAGTGGCCAGCACCATCTCCTCCATGGGCGTTACGACACAAAGGCGCACCTCTCCCACTCCAGTTAGCTCAGGCTGGTTCTGGTTGTGTGTGACCTTGTGCTACAAGAGGGCACTGTGTCAGTGAGCATTATTGCAAACTGTTTGGCTGGTGTAGCTGTCATGGTTGAATAGCTGGCAGTGCGTGCATTCTGTGAGATGTGGGATTCTGTTTTGGATTTGGATTTATTGTCATGTGTACCGAGGTACAGTGAAATGTATTGTTCTGCAGACAGTCCAGATAGGTCATTCCATACATGAAAAGCACAGGACACACATAAATACACAATGTAGGCCTAGACATCGGGTGAAGCATACGTAGTGTAATGTTAGGGAAAATGTGTGGAGAGATCAGTTCAGTCCAGAAGAGGGTCATTCAGGAGTCTGGTAACAGCGGAGAAGAAGCTGTTTTTGAATCTCTTAGTGTGTGTTCTCAGACTTTTGTATCTTCTAACCGATGGAAGAGGTTGGAAGAGAGAATAACCCAGGCGGGAGAGGTCTTCGATTATACTTCCCGCGTTCCCAAGGCAGCAGGAGGTGTAGACACAGTCAATGGATGGACTGGGCTGTGTTCACGACTCTCTGTAATTTCTTACTGTGATACTTGCAGCAGTGCAAGAGTGTGATGGAGCAAATGAACGTTAGGTACGAGACGTAATTGATGGAAATTGCCGTAGTTGAGTGATGGGAATGTGGTGCATTGTGGAATGTCTGAAGTTAGCGACGTAGTTGGTAGTTATGGCACTTGATCATTCATTTGAGGCCATTGAATATCTTGTGGCACTGCTTCCAAACCCTCAGGACTGGAATGCTTGCAATGATCACTCCCACTGCCTTTTAAGCATATCTTTTGACCCTATCCGGATAAAGGCCAACTCTCCTATGTTCTGCCTTTAAGCCAGAATGCATGGTCTCTTTAAGGGATGTCAGCCAGCTTTGCGTGATACTAGCCTCTCAATCCAATTGAAACACAGTTAACATTGGCTAGACACTGAAATCATTGAAATGCTTAGACAGTTAACATCATCTTGCTTCCATTTGATGTGGGTAATCATGCAACACGATTCCTGGGCGCGATTCTCCCCCCCCCCCCCCCCCCCCCCCCCCACCCCACGCCAGGTGGGAGAATCGCCGGGGCGCCGCACAAATCGTGCCATGCCGCCCCGACCATTGCACGTGATTCTCCCCCCCACCCCCCAAAACCAGCACCGCGCGATTCGCGCTGGGCCGCTCGGAGAATCGCCACACGGCGAACGGCGATTCTCCGGCCCGAATGGGCCGAGCGGCCGCTACGACACGACAGGTTCCCGCCGGCGCCGTCCACCCCTGGTCGCTGCCGGCGGGAACTCTGTGGGAACGCTGGGGGAGCGACCTGTGGGGGGGGGGGGGGGGGGAACCTCGATAGGGTCTGGCCCGCGATCGGGGCCCACTTATTGGCGGGCCGGCCTCTGGGGGCCAGAATAGGTCGTGCCTGGGCCCTGTATGCGCCGTCATGAAACGCAACAGCGTTCACGACGGCGCGGGCACTTGGGCCGCGCCGTGGAAAATTGTCCCCCGTGTATCTGATTTTAATGCTATCGCATTTCACCCTCAATATGCCTTCATAAATCAGATATAATTAATGCTGTACACCACTACATCATTGTAATTTGAGCCATGCAATCCAAGGAATTTTATTACAAGGATACGCAATATATAAACAAAGTGACGCAATGTACACTCCAATCAAGTGCCATCCTTCTTCAGATTTTCTTTCTCAGATTTCTGTTTACTATATATTTACCATGTCTCAGAATGTGAAGCAATACACTTAGCATTTTGCCACACTGCATGTGTCTTTCAAAACTGTTCGTAAATTATTAGTCAAAAGTGTGATAAATCACATGGTTTGGACAGCAAGCTATCAGAATTTTTATAAATGAGACTTCAATTAGCACAATCAATTCAATTGATTTAAGATCTGGTCTACCTGTGTGTCCACATGTTTTGTAACTGTTGGGAACCAATCGGCACTTTCATGCACAAAAATATCATTTGTAGTCATGGTAATGCTCTGAGTGCCATAGTCTCTGCATAAGTAAACAGAAGGTCGACCCAAATTACATTATGGTACGGGTAAATGGCTCCGTCAAGAAGATTGAAATGTGTCTGGGAGCTTGAAATTCTTGAAGAAAATTATTTCAGTCCCCTCGAGTTCTTCAGATTTCTCTCCCTTCAGTGAAGTTTGCTCATAGAATGTAAGATGAAGCAGACAGAGAGGGTTTATGACAGATGTCAGATTAATAAATTTAAGTGAGAACCAGGCTAAATATGGAACATTTGAGTGCACAAGTGGAAAGGAAAATGAAGGGACATATTAGATTGGCTGCGGACATAAAAGGAAATCCAAAAGTCTCCCATTGGCATATAAACAGCAGGAAGGTAATATGAGGATGAGTTGGGCTGATAAGGGACCAGAAAAAGGAAACCTAAGGGCCCATGGCATGGAGGAATAGGGTTTGGCTGTGATAGAAAATGAGCACTTTGTACCTACCTTTATCAAGGAAGAAGATACGGCCAAAATGAAAGAGGTAGTTGAGAGACTAATAATTGATAGAGAGAATGTACTCGAAAGGCTGGCTGTACATAGAACATACAGTGCAGAAGGAAGCCATCCGGCCCATCGAGTCTGCACCAACCCACTTAAACCCTCACTTCCATCCTACTCCCGTAACCCAATAACCCCTCCTAACCTTTTTGGTCACTAAGGGCAATTTAACATGGCCAATCCACCTAACCTGCATGTCTTTGGACTGTGGGAGGAAACCGGAGCACCCGGAGGAAACCCACGCAGACACGGGGAGATCGTGCAGACTCCGCACAGACAGTGACCCAGCGGGGAATCGAACCTGGGACCCTGGCGCTGTGAAGCCACAGTGCTAGCCACCTGTGCTACTGCACTGCCCACGGGAAAGACATCACTAGGCCAAATGGGATTTCTCCAATTTTCCTCTACGTTGTGCAGCAGTGCAACAACCCAGTGCAGTTGCCATACACGCTGCACACGAGTCAGCCATTTAAGGTACCACACGTGCATGGTCACTCAAAAAAAATTAAAGAGCACACAGACTCAAAACAAATTGAACATTACACAAGAAAGAAACAAAAATAGATAGTATGTTGGATGCAGCCTAGGTTTGCTAAGGGAGGTAAGGGTACCAATTTAATCTGGACTCTTTCATGGGACGTGGGTGTCGCAGGCTGTGCCAGCATTTATTTACCATCCCTTATTGTCCTTGAGGGGGCAGTTAAGAGTCAATCACGTTGCTGTGAATCTGGAGTCACATGTAGGCCAGACCAGGTAAGGATGGCAGACTTCCTTCCCTAAAGGCTATTAGTGATGGGTCTTTACGGCAATCGACAATGGTTTCATGGTCATCATTCAACTATTAATTACAGATTCTTTTAAATTGAATTCAAATTTCACCATCTGCAGTGGTGGGATTTGTACATGGTTCCCTAGAGCATTAACCTGGGTCTCTGGATTACCAGTTAGTCCAGAACGTGGGGTCGGGAAGGGAGTGGCAGAGCATAGGGTGGGGAGGGAATACAGAGCGTGGGGTGGGGAGGGGATACAGAGCGTGGGGTGGGGTGGGGATACAGAGCGTGGGGTGGGGAGGGGATACAGAGCGTGGGGTGGGGAGGGGATACAGAGCGTGGGGTGGAGATGGAACGGCAGAGCATGGGGTGGGGAGGGGGCAAGAGAGGGTAGGGTGGGGAAATCTTTCCGGAGAATCGCATTCCTTGATTAGAATGAAGGACACACCAGTTTTCCCTGGATGCTCATTATTCTCAATGGAACTCAGGTCATTATGCAGTTGCAGCTCTGGAATAGAGGAATTTTGAGTGTGTTTCTTGACTTTAACATAGCTTAAGGACGAAATTGCATGAATGTACTACACTAGTAAAGCTGTGAAAATAGCTTTTAAACAGTCATTTGCAAATGATTCATATCTCAACTTGAGGAATAATTTTAAATTGGGCTGTTTTTCTTCCGGGAAAGTGAAGTGCACTGCAGTCTCATTTCTGAGGGGAAATGTTTGAAAAGCTGCTGCCTGCAATGTACAGTGCACAGTTCCATTTACAAATTAATTAAACTTGGCTAAACTCAGAAAAGCGAACTATAATTATTAGACAGTTAACAATATGGTTTAAGCAAATGTAACTTGGTGTCAACTATTAATTATAAGCAGTAAAAAAGATTACATTGCTTCAATTCCAAGTCCAATTTCTCTTTGAAATGACTGATATCTAAAAATAAATTCATTTTCTTCATTAAATCTTAGATTTCAGATTGCTCCTGCAAATATTAAGTAAACCCCATGCAAATTAAAGCTTTAAAATATACAGTAGTGGAAGATATGCTCTGAGCATTTCAGCCCAATTTTAGTGTGCATCGGGAGGCAGATGGCAAATACAACGTTAGGTCGAAGTGATTTAGCTCATTTAATTAGCAATATTATTAACAGGCTGCCCTCCTCATTATCTTGTTCTTGGTATCAGTGATGGCCTCCTTCTTCACCTGCACCTGTGGTGTTGGGTGCTCTGAGGTACAGATGAACCAACACGGTTGCGATTGGTACAACGCAGTTTTATTCCAACTTATTATTTGCAGATCTGACTTGGTACTCAGCACATGGTGATTGTGTGAGTGTCTTGTTAATCAGGTCCTGTCCTTGTCCTTGTCTCCAGATGGACTGTCCACCAGGTGTTGTGTTTCTTGTCTTATACTGTGTCTGCTCTTGTCTGTGATTGGCTGTCGTGTTATGTGTGCTAATTGGTCTGTTGGTCTATCTATCATGATGTGTGTGTTTGAATATCATGACATGCCCCCTTTTTTTACAAGGTTATGTGCCTACGTGGTTAGAAATATGAATGTGTCCTGAGTGCAGCTAAAGGTGTGTGCGCGTGATATTTACAGCATGTACATGTGGCGTAACTATATACATGGGGCGATGTCAGGTGTGGCATGCTAACGAGGTTGTACCATAACAAAAGAAGAAAAACTTTGACGTGTGGTCCGGTCAAACGAGATCTGGAACGATAAAACAGTAACATGTTACAATACAATAGTTGCTGAACTTTGACGCGTGAACAGTCTCATAAGCCCAGTCTAGTAGGTGGGCGACGAATTCGGGTTGACCGCCTCAAGGGTGGGTCGAGAACCACCGGCTGAGGTGCGAGCCTGGCCACGGGTGGCGACAGAAGGGGCATGGTATATGGCAGCTCCACGAAGTCACTATCAGGAACCAGTGGAGGACACGCCGTCTGTGTATGGTTCCGTTGCGAGCGTGGAAGTAGGCGAAGGGCTCGCCGATTGCGCCTACGCACGGATCCATCCGGCATGCGTACCAGGAACGAGCGGGGAGCCACGCGTCGGAGAACTTCGGCAGGTGCTGACCAGCCACCGTCTGGTAGATGAATGCGGACTTTGTCTCCAGGGGCCAGGGGGGAAGATCAGTTGCCCTTGTGTCGTACGATCTCTTCTGGCGATCGCGCTGCAGTTGCATCCTATGCAGTACCGGAGCATGGTCTGTTGTTGGTGCCAGGATGGAAGGCACAGTGGTTCTGAGGGTGTGACCCATCAGCAGCTGTACTGGCGAGAGACCCGTGGCTAGCGGGGCCGAGCGATAGGCGAGCAGGGCGAGGTGAAAGTCCGATCCGGCAGCAGCAGCCTTGCAGAGGAGCCGCTTGGCAATGTGAACGCCCTTCTCCGCCTTTCCATTGGACTGGGGATGCAGAGGGCTGGACGTCACGTGTGTGAAGCCATACGAGGCGGCAAAGGACGACCATTCATGGCTGGCAAAACAAGGCCCATTGTCCGACATGACAGTCATCGGAATGCCGTGGCGAGCAAAGGTGTCTTTGCAGGCCCTGATGACAGCAGACGACGTCAGATCGTGTAGGCGTATGACTTCTGGGTAATTGGAGAAGTAGTCAACTATGATGACATAGTCCCTGCCGAGCGCGTGAAATAGGTCGACATCCACCTTCGCCCAGGGGGACGTCACCAGCTCATGGGGCAGAAGCGTCTCAGGAGGTTGCGCCGGCTGAAACCTTTGGCAGGTTGTGCAGTTGAGCACCATGTTGGCAATATCGTCACTGATGCCCGGCCAGTATACCGCCTCTCGGGCCCTCCGTCTGCACTTCTCGACCCCCAAGTGGCCTTTGTGTATTTGACTGAGAACCAGCTGGCGCATACTGTGCGGAATAACAATCCTGTCCAGCTTCAGAAGGATCCCATCAATGATGGTTAGGTCGTCCCGTACATTATAGAACTGCGGGCACTGCCCTTTGAGCCATCCTCCCGTCATGTGGCGCATCACTCGCTGTAAAAGGGGGTCGGCCGCTGTCTCTCGGCGTATGCGGGCCAGACTGGAGTCGTCAGCCGGCAGATTTGCCGCTGTCAAGGCCACCTGTGCCTCGACCTGACATACAAACCTCTCCGCATCTGGTGGCGTGCTCACTGCTCTGGATAGGGCATCCGCCACGATGAGGTCCTTCCCTGGAGTGTAGAGCAGTTGGAAGTCATACCTCCTGAGTTTAAGTAGGATGCGCTGGAGGCGAGGGGTCATGTCGTTCAGGTCCTTGTTTATTATGCTGACCAGGGGGCGGTGGACAGTTTCGACCGTGAATCGTGGAAGACCATATACATAATTGTGGAACTTGTCCAAGCCAGTTAGCAAGCCCAGGCATTCTTTTTCGATTTGCGCGTAGCGCTGCTCTGTGGGGGTCATAGCCCATGATGCATAGGCAACCGGGGCCCATGACGACGTGTCATCCCTCTGCAGGAGCACTGCTCCAATGCCGGATTGGCTGGCATCAGTTGAGATTTTGGTGGGACGAGACGTGTCGAAGAACGCCAACACTGGTGCCGTGGTGAGTTTGTGTTTGAGCTCCTCCCATTCCAGCTGGTGTGTATGTTGCCACTGGAACTCTGTAGATTTTTTTACGAGATGGCGCAGAGTCGTTGTGTGGGAGGCAAGGTTGGGAATGAATTTGCCTAGGAAGTTGACCATGCCAAGGAATCGTAGGACAGCCTTCTTGTCGGCCGGCCGCGGCATGGCTGTGATGGCGCTCACCTTGTCTGCATCCGGAAGGACCTCTGACCGGGAGATGTGGTCCCCCAGGAACTTCAATTCGGTCTGGCCAAAGGCGCACTTGGCTCGGTTGAGGCGCAGGCCGTTTTCCCGTATGCGGGCAAAAATGTGTTGGAGACGATGTATGTGCTCCTGCGGTGTGGTGGACCAGATGATGACATCATCCACATATACGCGCACCCCTTGGATGCCTTCCATCATCTGCTCCATGATTCTGTGGAAGACCTCGGATGCCGAGATGATGCCAAATGGCATCCGGTTGTAGCAGAATCTGCCGAAAGGGGTGTTAAAGGTGCATAGCTTTCGGCTGGACGGATCCAGTTGGATCTGCCAAAACCCTTTAGAAGCATCCAGTTTCATGAATATCTTCGCTTGGGCCATTTCACTGGTGATCTCCTCCCGTTTAGGTGTGGGATAATGTTCCCGCATAATGTTATTATTAAGGTCTTTGGGGTCTATACAGATGCGGAGCTCGCCAGAGGGCTTCTTGACACACACCATGGAGCTGACCCATGGCGTGGGCTCCGTGACCCTGGATAGGACCCCTTGGTCCTGGAGATCCTGCAGCTGCAGCTTGAGGCGGTCTTTAAGTGGCGCAGGAACCCTGCGAGGTGCGTGAACGACTGGGATGGCGTCCGGTTTGAGGCGAATTCGGTATGTGTATGGCAGTGTTCCCATGCCTTCGAATGCCTCCTGGTTGTGGGCGAGGAGCAATTGGAGCTGTGCATTGAACTCAGCTTCCGGGAAGTCAGATGTGTCGTCTGGAGAGAGAGACAGAATTCGTTGTACAAGGTGGAGAGCCTTACATGCCTGTGCGCCCAGCAAGGAGTCCTTCGATGAGCCAACTATTTCGAACGAGAGTGTGGTCTTGTGTGTTCTGTGTGTCACCTGGAGCTGGCAGGATCCCATGGCCGGGATAATGTTCCCGTTGTAGTCGACCATCTTGCACCGGGATGGCTGGATTGGTGGTCTGACCTTCATGGCATAGAATGCTGACCATGCTATGAGGTTGGCGGATGCGCCAGTGTCCAGGCGGAAAGTGATCGGCGATCGGTTGACTGTCAGGGTGGCACTCCATTCATCGGCCGGATTGATGGTGTTGACCCGGTTCACATCAATGACCGCAACCCGGAAGGCGTCTTGGTCATCTGTGTCGTTGGGTTGGATGTCCTGATGTGGAGGCTGAATGGTTCGCACGTGTCTGCGAGGTTGTCGGAGATGCGGAGGATCCATCGGTTGAACCGCTCGACAGTAGGCAGCGTAGTGGCCCATCCTGCCACAGCGTAGGCATTGTCGGGTTTTTGCAGGACATTGCCCTTTTAAATGTGCAGCTCCACAGTTGCCGCACGTCATGGCGTCATGGCGTTAGTTCCTAATCCTGTCTGTCCATCAGCTATTTCTCAGTAACTCACACGCGACACCCTTCAAATATAAATTGTGCCTGCAATTCATTCTAAAGAGCACTTGTTTGGGCCAAACTCCCTAATCTGTCCTTGGACGATAAGGTTTTACTCACACGCTTCTTAACTGTCTTCCCTGGTTTAATTATTTCGCATCTTTTACTTTTCCCCTTACCTGCCCAAAGAATTATTTTTGACTGTTAGTCAATTCTTTTTCCTTGTGTTTGCTTCCTAAACTATTATTAATTCCGCTCTTTCTACCATAATGCATCCCACCGCAAACCCCCCCCCCCCCACCACCACATTTACCAGTTTACTAAGTGCTGGTGATCAATCTATGTTTATCATTTCTGCTCGGAACCTCATCCTGGACCAGTTCATGTGGAGCTTGTCCCAGCACTAATAGTTCCAGAGACAGCTCCTTCCTGTCTCAGTACTGCTGAGAATGTGATATGAAATGGAACCCCACTTTATTGTGGTGTTCTTTGTGATTCTTGTTCTCAGGATGGATGTTGTAGTGTTCACAAAGACCACAGAAGCTAAGTTCATTAACAAAGCTAACATTTATTTACACTACTTATTAAAACTCGACCACTTATACCTATAGTAAACAATAATCTAGTAATCTGCAATCTACACTCAACTAACACTAGTTTCTGGTCTCTACACTCTATCTATAACTGTACTTTGATCTCTCTCACTACTCCTATGCTCTCCTCTCCAGCCTTCTCCCAGAAGCCTGTGAGTCAATGCTTTATATAGTTCTGCATCTAGCTCCATCTAGTGGTTAATTATGACATGACATTAACCCTTTGTATTCTGTACATTTCCCATAATGTCACATTTACTACACCACGCGATCAACCATGTGCTCACTTTTGCTTATCCCTATGCCAATTTTCACATGGCTCGGTAACAATCTGGAGATTGTATCCTTTTCGGTCCCGTTCTTTCATTTAGCTCAGAGTTCCTGGTATTCTCCAAACAGGAGCTCTTACTGTTGTTGGCTGAATGTGAACCACAACTGGAATTTGTGGTGCACTGTTCCCAGTGTACAAAATATTTTTGGGGGCAGCGCATTGCTAATTTGTCTAATCACACACCCCATTTTGAAGCTGTACCTCTCTACCAGGTGTGATCAAAGTCTGGGGCAAGCTGTCCGAGAGACTGCCCCCTGACCCTTACACGTCAGAGTCTCTCCAACTCATACTCCAGCTCAAAGCCAAAAAGATTCAACACTCGACACAGTTACGCTGTGCACATTACGGAGGCACGGTGGTGTTGTCACTGGACTAGTAATTCAGAGAGCCAGAGTAATGTCGTGGGCTCAAATCCCACCACGGCAGATGGTGACATTTGAATTCAATAAAAATCTGGAATTTAAAATTCTAATAATGACCAGGAAACCATTGTCGATTGTCGTAAAAACCCATCTGGTTCACAAATGACCTTTATGGAACATGTGACTCCAGAGCCACAGACCAAGGGCAATTTGGGATGGACAATAAATGCTGGCCCAGCCAGCGATGCCCACAAGACATGAACGAATAAAAGAAAAATCTTCAGTCCAAACACACAACTATCTGCCGCACCTTAAGGGTCAAAATAAATATTTTATTTTAATTATATATTTTCCTGCACACAAAAATGCACTGAGCAGTGGACAGACATTTTAAATAATTACTGCCTCAAAGTTCCACTACAAATATTGAAGATAAAATAAAACTCAGCAGTAGCTCTTCCTTCTCCTCGGTGGCAAACTGTTGACTTTAATATTTTCCATCTCACTGTGCAGTAATAGGTAGTTTGTTGAGGCAAAACTTTGAGTCAACCCAAGTTACAGCAGCAAACTCCACTTCATGTTCACAGTGATTAGTATCTACTGCTGTGAAGATGTACTCCCGGAGGCTTCTTAGGTTGAACAAACAAACTTTATTTACAAGGTTGTGTTATTAGCTGCATGCTTCAAACTAGTCCAAAGAACACTCTTTCTAACCAGGAAAATACTTCCTCCAGAGATTCCGCAAACTATGTGGTGATTGGTCATTCAGACCACGTGACTCTTAATCAGTAAGGCTGGTCTTAAAAGTCACAATCACCACAACTGCTTACAGTTGCTATCATGGAATCCCTACAATGCAAAAAGAGGCCATTTGGCTAATTGACTCTGCACTGACCCTTCAAAAGAGCACTCTACCCATTTCCACTCCGCCCTAGCCCCTTAACCCCATAACCTAACTGACATTATGTGAAATGTTCAGAATACAAAGAGTTAATGTCATACCATAATTAACCACTAGATGGAGCGAGATGCAGAACTATTTAAAGCACTGACTCACAGGCTTCTGGGAGAAGGCTGAGGAGAAGGTGGGAGAGGAGCAATGAGAGACGGTAGAGTATAGTTAAAGATAGAGTGTTGCGACTAGTGTTCGAAGAGTGGAGATTGTATATTACTAGATTATTGTTTACGATAGAAGTAAATGGCCGAGCTTTAATAAGTAGTGTAAATAAATGTTAGCTTCGTTAATGAACTTAGATTGTGTCGTCTTCGCAAACACGATGACATCCATCCTGATAACGGAATCACAAAGAACACCACACTTATCTGCACATCACTGGACATCATGGGGCAATTTAGAATGGCCAATCCACCTAATCTGCATATCCTTGGACTGTGGGAGGAAACCGGAGCACCCGGAGGAAACCCACACAGACACGGGGATAAAGTGCAAACCC
This sequence comes from Scyliorhinus torazame, assembly GCF_047496885.1. NCBI lineage: Eukaryota > Metazoa > Chordata > Chondrichthyes > Carcharhiniformes > Scyliorhinidae > Scyliorhinus > Scyliorhinus torazame. The sequence continues at coordinate 147,410,208 of NC_092723.1, read as the reverse complement.
CACACAAACAGTTACCCAAGGCCATAATTGAACAAAGAACAAAGAACAAAGAAATGTACAGCACAGGAACAGGCCCTTCGGCCCTCCAAGCCCGTGCCGACCATGCTGCCCGTCTAAACTAAAATCTTCTACACTTCCTGGGTCCGTATCCTTCTATTCCCATCCTATTCATATGTTTGTCAAGATGCCCCTTAAATGTCCCTATCGTCCCTGCTTCCACTACCTCCTCCGGTAGCGAGTTCCAGGCACCCACTACCCTCTGCGTAAAAAACTTGCCTCGTACATCTACTCTAAACCTTGCCCCTCTCACCTTAAACCTATGCCCCCTAGTAATTGATCCCTTTACCCTGGGGAAAAGCCTCTGACTATCCACTCTGTCTATGCCCCTCATAATTTTGTATACCTCTATCAGGTCTCCCCTCAACCTCCTTCGTTCCAGTGAGAACAAACCGAGTTTATTCAACCGCTCCTCATAGCTAATGCCCTCCATACCAGGCAACATTCTGGTAAATCTCTTCTGCACCCTCTCTAAAGCCTCCACATCCTTCTGGTAGTGTGGCAACCAGAATTGAACACTATACTCCAAGTGTGGCCTAACTAAGGTTCTATACAGCTGCAACATGACTTGCCAATTCTTATACTCAATGCCCCGGCCAATGAAGGCAAGCATGCCGTATGCCTTCTTGACTACCTTCTCCACCTGTGTTGCCCCTTTCAATGACCTGTGGACCTGTACTCCTAGATCTCTTTGACTTTCAATACACTTGAGGGTTCTACCATTCACTGTATATTCCCTACCTGCATTAGACCTTCCAAAATGCATTACCTCACATTTGTCCGGATTAAACTCCATCTGCCATCTCTCCGCCCAAGTCTCCAGACAATCTAAATCCTGCTGTATCCTCCGACAGTCCTCATCGCTATCCGCAATTCCACCAACCTTTGTGTCGTCTGCAAACTTACTAATCAGACCAGTTACATATTCCTCCAAATCATTTATATATACTACAAAGAGCAAAGGTCCCAGCACTGATCCCTGTGGAACACCACTGGTCACAGCCCTCCAATTAGAAAAGCATCCCTCCATTGCTACTCTCTGCCTTCTATGGCCTAGCCAGTTCTGTATCCACCTTGCCAGCTCACCCCTGATCCCGTGTGACTTCACCTTTTGTACTAGTCTACCATGAGGGACCTTGTCAAAGGCCTTACTGAAGTCCATATAGACAACATCCACTGCCCTACCTGCATCAATCATCTGAGTGACCTCCTCGAAAAACTCTATCAAGTTAGTGAGACACGACCTCCCCTTCACAAAACCGTGCTGCCTCTCACTAATACGTCCATTTGCTTCCAAATGGGAGTAGATCCTGTCTCGAAGAATTCTCTCCAGTAATTTCCCTACCACTGAAGTAAGGCTCACCGGCCTGTAGTTCCCGGGATTATCCTTGCTACCCTTCTTAAACAGAGGAACAACATTGGCTATTCTCCAGTCCTCCGGGACATCCCCTGAAGACAGCGAGGATCCAAAGATTTCTGTCAAGGCCTCAGCAATTTCCTCTCCAGCCTCTTTCAGTATTCTGGGGTAGATCCCATCAGGCCCCGGGGACTTATCTACCTTAATATTTTTTAAGACACCCAACACCTCGTCTTTTTGGATCACCATGTGACCCAGGCTATCTACACCCCCTTCTCCAGACTCAACATCTACCAATTCCTTCTCTTTGGTGAATACTGATGCAAAGTATTCATTTAGTACCTCACCCATTTCCTCTGGCTCCACACATAGATTCCCTTGCCTATCCTTCAGTGGGCCAACCCTTTCCCTGGCTACCCTCTTGCTTTTTATGTACGTGTAAAAAGCCTTGGGATTTTCCTTAACCCTATTTGCCAATGACTTTTCGTGACCCCTTCTAGCCCTCCTGACTCCTTGCTTAAGTTCCTTCCTACTTTCCTTATATTCCACGAAGGCTTCGTCTGTTCCCAGCCTTTTAGCCCTGACAAATGCCTCCTTTTTCTTTTTGACGAGGCCTACAATATCACTCGTCATCCAAGGTTCCCGAAAATTGCCGTATTTATCTTTCTTCCTCACAGGAACATGCCGGTCCTGTATTCCTTTCAACTGCCACTTGAAAGCCTCCCACATGTCAGATGTTGATTTGCCCTCAAACATCCGCCCCCAATCTATGTTCTTCAGTTCCCGCCTAATATTGTTATAATTAGCCTTCCCCCAATTTAGCACATTCGGACCACTCTTATCCTTGTCCACCAGTACTTTAAAACTTACTGAATTGTGGTCACTGTTACCGAAATGCTCCCCTACTGAAACATCTACCACCTGGCCGGGCTCATTCCCCAATACCAGGTCCAGTACCGCCCCTTCCCTAGTTGGACTGTCTACATATTGTTTTAAGAAGCCCTCCTGGATGCTCCTTACAAACTCCGCCCCGTCTAAGCCCCTGGCACTAAGTGAGTCCCAGTCAATATTGGGGAAGTTGAAGTCTCCCATCACCACAACCCTGTTGTTTTTACTCTTTTCCAAAATCTGTCTCCCTATCTGCTCCTCTATCTCCCGCTGGCTGTTGGGAGGCCTGTAGTATACCCCCAACATTGTGACTGCACCCTTCTTATTCCTGATCTCTACCCATATAGCCTCACTGCCCTCTGAGGTGTCCTCTCGCAGTACAGCTGTGATATTCTCCCGAACAAGTAGCGCAACTCCACCTCCCCTTTTACATCCCCCTCTATCCCGCCTGAAACATCTAAATCCTGGAACGTTTAGCTGCCAATCCTGCCCTTCCCTCAACCAGGTCTCTGTAATGGCAGCAACATCATAGTTCCAAGTACTAATCCAAGCTCTAAGTTCATCTGCCTTACCCGTAATGCTCCTTGCATTAAAGCATATGCACTTCAGGCCACCAGACCCGCTGTGTTCAGCAACTTCTCCCTGTCTGCTCTGCCTCAGAGCCACACTGTCCCTATTCCCTAGTTCTCCCTCAATGCTCTCACCTTCTGACCTATTGCTCCCATGCCCACCCCCCTGCCATACTAGTTTAAACCCTCCCGTGTGACACTAGCAAACCTCGCGGCCAGGATATTTATGCCTCTCCGGTTTAGATGCAACCCGTCCTTCTTATACAGGTCACACCTGCCCCGGAAGAGCTCCCAGTGGTCCAGATAATGGAAACCCTCCCTCCTACACCAGCTGTTTAGCCACGTGTTTAGCTGCTCTATCTTCCTATTTTTAGCCTCACTGGCACGTGGCACAGGGAGTAATCCCGAGATTACATCCCTCGAGGTCCTGTCTCTTAACTTTCTGCCTAGCTCCCTGAACTCCTGCTGCAGGACCTCATGCCCCTTCCTGCCAATGTCGTTAGTACCAATATGTACAACGACCTCTGCCTGTTTGCCCTCCCCCTTCAGGATGCCCTCTACCCGTTCGGAGACATCCTGGACCCTGGCACCAGGGAGGCAACATACCTTCCTGGAGTCTCTTTCACGTCCACAGAAGCGCCTATCTGTGCCCCTGACTATAGAGTCCCCTATTACTATTACTCTTCTGCGCTTTGACCCTCCCTTCTGAACATCAGAGCCAGCCGTGGTGCCACTGCTCTGGCTGCTGCTGTTTTCCCCTGATAGGCTATCCCCCCCGACAGTATCCAAAGGGGTATATCTGTTCGAGAGGGGGACAACCACAGGGGATTCCTGCACTGACTGCCTGCCCTTTCTGGTGGTCACCCATTTCTCTGCCTGCACCTTGGGTGTGACCACATTTACATAACTGCGATCTATGACGCTTTCCGCCACCTGCATGCTCCTAAGTGCATCCAATTGCTGCTCCAACCGAACCATGCGGTCTGTGAGGAGCTCCAGTTGGGTGCACTTTCTGCAGATGAAGCCATCCGGGATGCTGGAAGCCTCCCGGACCTGCCACATCTCACAGTCAGAGCACAGCACCCCTCTAACTGACATTGCGTCAATTAATTAAAATTAAAATTAAAATTTGTCTTTTTTTTTAAATATTTTTTTTTTAATTTCAAAGTTACTGTCAACTATCTGTTTCCTAGCACTAGATTTCTAATAGAAATGCGATAGCTAACTATAGTACTCTCCGATCTCTGGCTTAGATATCCCTCTAAATTATAATTAAGTTATTATGTTTAATTAGACTGCTCCTCCACCTCCGAACCTTGACCTGCACAATGCTAATAATCTAATAATAATATAATATGGCACTTACCTCACACCAATGGGTCTTATTATTAGGTTAGAGGAGGAGGGCGGGTGGGAGACACTACACGTGTAGTGTCTCGGGTTTCCTCTCCACCAGAATTTATTGGTTGGGGGGGGGGACTTCCCAGAGGTCCGCGGGTCGAACCTCCGGTTCCCGCCTTATATAAAAACAAATAAAACAGAAAAGAAGAACAGACACGGGACCAGGTAAGGGTTTTTAAATTCACTGCTCACCTCCCAGAAGGCCCCTGCGCACCGCTGCCGCCGAAATCCAAAGGGCTGCTCCTGCAAAGGTAAGTGGTTTTAAAGTCGCTGGTGCTGTGAGGCAGCAGCGCTAACTGTAGTGATCTCTCTGTGCATGTACATAAGGGGTTAATATGTAATCAGTAGCACCAGATGATCACTAGAGGGCCGGACCAACAGGGGTATAAAAGCAGCCGCATTGTGCCTCTCTCGCTTTCTTTTGGATGGACTGTGACCAGGACAGGAGTATCAGATTAGCTCAGATGGTTAGTGCAGTCAAGCACCCGGAGGAAACCCACGCAGACACGGGGAGAAAGTACAAACGCCACACAGACAGTTACCCAAAGCCAGAATTGAACCCGGGTCCCTGGCGCTGTGAGGCAGCAGTGCTAACCACTGAAAAAAACATTGGTATTGTTTGTTTCGGAGTTGACAACTCTTTCACAAGGATAGTTCAAGATGATACACTTTCATCAACAGTTAGGACAAAGCAATATTGAAATCTGACGCATATTGATTCCCTTTCTCACTCCACCCCAGTCATGAAATCCCATCCATTAGGTAAACTATCGTTACATAATACGATCTTGGTCGCATTACTAGCTTCAACAATACAGGTCTGGAATTGCAGACATAGCAGTTTGAAGAAAGGCAGAACTTGCAGTAAAACCAACTTTGAGCAGAACTTGCCCCTTCAAAGAACTACATTTCCTCACAACCAGTTCCATTACTTTCAATCCTTCTTTCCCGAGATGGTTCTTTCTGAAGCTGATGGACAGTAGTGGAACTATTGTTCAAATTCACAAGTACGCACAGGCTACTACAGTCCTCCCATTCAAAACTAACCCAAACAACTCAAAAGGTTTGCAGCAAGTGCTGCCAAGGTGCATATTCCCACTCTCCCTGAGCATCTGCACATTCGGCAGCAAGAGGATGTTATTTCTGTGTTCTTGTATAAACATATTTAACCTGAAGATTCATTACAGCAAAAAAAATTCCTTCAGTAAAATATTCATCACTTGAACGTGCACTGTTTGTGCAGAAGGTAATAAATGCGATTGTTTGAATATGTTGATTTTATGGATTCTAAATAGATTTACTCTTGTAAATGGTCAAAAGTGAGAATCAATCTGAGTAACTATGCAAACCCTGGTCACAGGTACAACAAAGAACTGACGTTATGTTCCATGCGGACAATCTTTTTCCAGGTATGTTTTTCTACCATAAAACAATGAGTTCTATTTAAGGATTTAACGATGAAGCAAATCGGTCGCTCTTGAGCTACATGCCAGACCGGCAAAATAAATAACACTAATCCCAATATAATTCTACCCCTAATACTTTGAAGCCATTGTGTACTTTAGCACATTGAGACTTAACCATTTGTAATGCCCCATAAACACTTTCTGAGAACACTTTCTGTCAGTGTTACTGAGGTAATTGCAACGTCTTTTTAAAAAATTCATAATCAATGGTGATACATCCTTGAGTTATTTATTTTTTCTCCAGGCTAAATCAAATTCAAACTTTAGCCAAAAAATGGTCATCAACTTTAAACCTACATCACTTTCATTTGTTACCATCAGACCACTAAATTACTTAATCGTTTCAATATTAGTTTTTTATATATATATTTATGAGTTTGTTAAGTTAGTAAAATCTAATTGGACATTTGAACCATATAAACCTCTTCACTCATCTTACCATTTTAAAATTATTTTATCTTCATCAAAAAGTAATGATCAGCTAGACAGTCATGGTGGAATTCAGAATTCGGAATATTTGAGGGATAAGCAGAACAAACATACAGTAAAAACTGGGAAATAGCACTGGTCTGAACTGGTCTTGTATTCCTTAAAATTGAACAACAGTAACAACTGGGATATAAGAGTGGGATATAAGAGTGTCTGGGTTTTTTCCTGTCCTGACCAATATTAATCCTTCAGTCAACAACACTAAAAACAGATTAACTGTACATTATCCTGGAGTAGAGCCTCAGCATTCCTAGAAATCTGTTGGAAAACACATTCCTGGATCCTTGGGGCACCTTGGAACTGCCTCCCTGATAAAGTGCACTGCACCTCACTGAAGTTAAGGTAACAGAATTGCTCCCTGAAAATCCTCCACATCTTTGCAACCTCTCAATTTCCCTAATCCTGTTCTATGCTGAGATAAAGCCTTACCAGGATACACATGTGCAGAGCCAATATCTTTGTGCAGTATAATCCAAGGGGCACAAAACAGAAAGCAAGAGCAGCCTGACCACCCGATCTGCATGACTGAAAATTTGAAAAACACAAAGAATCCTCCAAAATGTGCAAGTTAATACCATCAAGGGGATCTTCATGCCATTTAACATTGGATGGCATAGTGGTAATGGACGAGTAATCCAGACTAAAGGTGTCGGGACATGGGTTTGAATGGCAGCTTGTGGAATTTAAGTTCAATTCATAAAACCTGGAAAGTAAAATGGTGACCATGACAACTATCATCGATTGTTCTAAAAAAACATCTGGTTCACGAATGCTCCCTTGAGGAAGGAAATTTGGTGTCTTTACCTGGGTTGGCCTACATGTGACTCCAGACCCACAGCAATGTGATTGACTCTTAACTGCCCACTGAAATGGCTGAGCAAGCCACTCAATTCAAAGGCAATTAAGGATGGGCAACAAATGCTGGCCTTCCCAGTGATGCCCACATCCTACGACAGAATTCTTAAAAATCATGTTCTGCTGAATGAGATAAGTGTGGGGGGGTGGGGGCTGCATAAACCCCTTTGCGTCTGTGCCCTTCCCACTCGAAGTTTGCGTGTGCAGCCTGAACCCCATTTTCATATCTTAGGCAGGTGTATGGCAGAGGTGTGGGCATCACTTGGCGTAATTGAACTGTGATGATCTTTTATCCTTCTGGCAACAATTTTAGATTTGATATCTATCCAGAGAAATTGAATCATTGTAATGTGCTGCCTTCTCAAAGAGTTGCCAAGGTTTATATATGGAGAAAGACAGTCTTGGTCAACTTTTAAATTAATCTGGTTTCATTGCCTTCAACCTCAACACAAAGCAGCCGGAGCAGAAGTTTCCTGAAGTATGGAAATTCAGCTGTCCAGTCGAATGATAATATGCAACAATCATGAGAAAATCCAGTAAATTGCAGCTTTACTCCATCCATGTCGAACTTCATGAAATCTGGAAAGAAAGATGGTGTTGCTCTGATCCAAAGTGGATATGAGAATTCCAGGAAGTGTATCGCTATAAAAGCATTAGATGGGGTAACCTCTACAGCAGTCTGAATGTTAAATCTGTTGCTATCTAACAAGGGAAACGGAAAAATGACATTACAGTATTGTTTACCTGATCACTGTCCACAGCGCCGGCTGAAATGAAATGAAGTCAATACTGACAACGGAGACCAAAAAAGCATTTCTCTCGGGATTAGGAGGAAACTCGATATGCTTCTCAAATCATTGCAAGAATGAAGTAGACTGAGGAAAGCTATGTTCTCGATGCTTACCTTTCCTATAGATCCAAAGTTGAAAGTGACTTTTATTTTTGCATGTATTCCAAATTGCCTTTTCACATCTTAAAATACTTTTGCAGTTAAACAAACAAAGCCTTGCAATATACTCCTCCAAAAACAGGACTGCAAAACCCAGCTCTGTTCCTCTGGTATTTTCAGCACTACGATCGCTGGTTTAATAGACGAATGGTGTTCACGTCCAGTGCTGGTGTAGCGTGCCAAATGCTATCTTCGTGAGGGCAGTAGTGTGGGCATCATGTCCGTGCATTGCAACTATACAGAGTAGGCAGATCAGCGTCTTACACTGATTTTATGGCTGACCTGCCAGTTTGGACCTCATCACACTAGGTTACATCATAAACACACACAGCGAAGCATGCGTCCAGCAGCATGGGATACCCGCCCTCCCCCAGTCGAGTTGCCAACTGTGATTAAATACATTCCTGGAGGTTTCATCAAACATCACCATTGTTACCATTCCCCCCCTCCCAATATTCCAGCCATTTGACACCAAGCGCACCCATCCTTGTGAAGCACTGCCTTCCTGTGCTTTGGAAAGAAAAAAAGACGCATTACTCAATTGCTTAACTGGCAGCCAAACGGCTTTTTCCTTTTTTATCTCTGGTAAAGAGAAATGTTAAAAGAAACTTACAAACAAAAATTAATGGCCCAATGATTTTTCTCCGGGGTTGCACACAGCAGTGTCCTGGAGACTGACCTTCAATTCCTGGAAACTCCAGGTCAATCCTGGACGGTTGGCAACCCTACCCCCAGCAGTGCTATTTAAAGGGATCAGCATCAAATCTGTAGGGTTGTTGCTTATTACTTTCCGCTGTCTCTTGCTGAGTTTATGGAAGTGCTGGGTGTTGTCAGGAGTACACAAGATTTGGCAAATTCAAAGGGTGTGGAGAAGGCATAGTTGCTCCTGGAAGGGCACCAAATGCACGACTCTCTGCTCGTCATGGGGGCTATTGTTGTAATTCATTCTTGGGCTGCAGCATCAGGGGGAGATGCAGTAGCAAAGAAGCTGCATGCTGCTGTCAGAGGGAGGAAGAGGAGAGGGGCTCTCAGCAAGAGCCCCACCTCGGGTCTTCGGCAAAAACTTACCCAGCTGCACCTACGCCAGGGACATAAGCTGCGAGTCACCAAGGAATCAGACCTGCAAACTTAGAACAGGCTGAAGGCAGCAATCACAGTAACTGTGGAGGTTACCATGACTGTGAACCTTTGCATCAAGATGGAACAGGCCACAGAGGCTCTGGGTGTCTTCTCCCTGAACAGAGAGGAGGAGTGGGCTGGTGGCTTTGCCAAGATAACAGACTTGCCCATGATGCAGGGTGCCATCGACTGCACATGCATTTCTTTGTGGGCACAGCATCGAAATGTGAGATGTACAAATTTGCAATGATTATCACTCACTCAATGTGCAATTGGTGTACAGCATGCCCAACACATCATGTTGGTGAATGCCCATTATCCGGACAGCAGTTATGATTGGTTCATCTTATGCAGTCTGCTGTTCCAGAATTCTTCCAAACAACACATTGAACCAGAGGGTGGCCGCTCGGTGACAAAGGCTAGCCACTGCACACCTGGCTGATGACCAAACCCCTTCCCCAATACAACCACACATGGCCAGCACCAATGAGAGTTGTAATGTTGTAATGAGGAACATCAGCGATCAGACAATCGGGCTGCTGAAGGCTGTCTGAACCATGAGGGCAGAGCCTCCAGCACTCACTGGAGCACGCGTCCTGATCTGTGATGCTCTGCAGCATCTTCCACGTCCTGGTCTTTGTGAGGGAGCGGCACTTGCTCCTATGGGTGTGGGGGGAACCTCAGGCGGAGGAAGAAGGAAAAGAGGAAGAAGCGGAAGGGAAGAGGCTGTCAGCACACCCACGTCCCAGGTGGGCTGTCACAGTTCGACTCCCGATCACATGTATTAAATCCCTGGTCTCCATTATTCAACAATGCTAAACTTCAACATTTCTTTGTTACTCACCATGGCAGCATCCTCTTGGTTATAATACTGAGATAAAAATAAACACAAAACAACCATTCCATGTACCAACTTTATTCAACAAGGTATCCAGTATCCCATACAATATTCAACTAGTTACCCTTGTGCATTCCCTTAGTGTCTAAACATGTGGCTGCCTTTACCGAGCCTTGTGCTCCGACACAGAGAAATCATAATGGCTGCAGGCTTTCAGTGAGAGAGGCTATAGATAGCCATGCAGGACACCATAAAGCAGCTCTGCTTCTTGACGGCCAGACTTTGACCTTCTGCACTTTGGCATGGATGGCCCCAGCATGGGTTGCTTGACTGAAGGGTACAGGACCACTGGTCAAGGAGCAGTGGTGGGAGCATGAATGCTGTCATCCTGAGAAAGAACATGTGCTGCATGAAGCCACTACCATTCTCTTGGGACCCACTCAGCAATCCAAGGAATCTGGTGGAGACCAGATTGCAGGACTGTTCTGAGAGCCTGAAGGCCTATTTGAACACTGGTATTCACAACCATGACAGCAGCAGTCTGAACCTGCATAGCAACCAGCTGTGATTTCATGATCTCAGTCTGAGTTTGCACTGAAGCATCCCATGATTTTCCTACTATGGAAGCTGAAACATTTGGCACCATAATCACAGTTGGGTCCAAAATTCCTCCCAGGGAGTTGGTCACTGCTTCCACACAGGAGAGAGTTGCCTCTGAGCTCTGCACAAAGCCCTGGATGAAGTTGGAATTGGATTTCACCATGCTCCTTGACAGTGACAACAGGCTCTCTGGCAGGCCTGTCACTACATCAACTATTTCATTGCGAATGCCCTTGAGAAGACAGTGGTGAGCTGCCTTCTTGAACCACTGCAGGTCATGTGGCGCAAGTACATGCACAGTGCTGTTAGGGAGGGAGTTCCAGGATTCTGACCCAGCAACAGTGGAGGAACGGCGATACATTTCCAAGTCAGGTTAGTGTGCGGCGTGAAAGGGAACTTGAAGGTGGTGGTGCTCCCATTCATGTGCTGGCCTTGTCCTTTGAGGTGGTAGAAGTCACAAGTTTGGAAGGTGCTGTCGAAGGAGCCTTTGTGTGTGGCTGCACTGCATCTTTTATATAGTACACACTGCTGCCACTGTGCATCAGTGGTGGAGGGAGTGAATGTTTAAGAAGATGCTTGGGGTGCCAATTAAGCGGGCGGCATTTTCCTGGGTGGTGTTGAGCCTCTTGAGTGTTGTTGGAGCTGCAAGTGGGCAGTATTCCATCACTCCTGACTTGTGCCTTGTAGATGGTGGACAGGCTTCAGGGAGCCAGGAGGTGAGTTACTTGCCACAGAATTCCCAGCCTCTGACCTGTTCTGATATCCATCATATGTTTATATGGCTAGTCCAGTTCAATTTCTGGTCAATGGTAATCCCCAGGCTGTTGATTATATGTGACTCAGCGATGTTAATGCCATTGAATGTCAAAGGGCAATGGTTATATTCCCTCTTGTCGGAGATGGTCATTGCCTGGCACTTGTGTTGCGCAGGTATTACTTGCTACTTATCAGCCCAAACCTAAATGTTGTCCAGGTCTTGCTGCATTTGGACATGAACTGCTTCACTCTGAGGAGTGGCAGATTGTACAGAACGTTGTGTAATCATCCCCACTTCTGACCTTACGATGGAAGGAAGGTCACTGTCGAAGATGTTTGGACCAAAGACACTATCATGAGGAACTCCTGCAAAGATGTCCTGGGACTGAGATGATGGATGCCATCAACTCCAAACATCTTCCTTTGTGCTACGTATGACTCCAAACAGCGGAATACATTCCCGCTGATTACCATTGACTTTAGTTTTGTTCGGGCTCCTTGATGCCACACTTGGTCAAATGCTAGTTTAACATCAACAGCAATCACTCTCAGCTCACCATTGCAGTTCTGCTTTTATGTCCATGGTGCAAGGCTGTAATGAGGCCAGGAGCTGAGTGACCCCAGCGGAACTCAAATGGACTGTTAGTGAACAGATTATTGCTGAGTAAGTGTTGCTTGATAGCACTGTTTGATTTTTGCAACACGTTGAGCGGGATCTACCAGTTGCAATGTTCCCGAAAAACAGCGCGGCACACACTGTGTGCCCAGGTCCCTGGGGGATTTGAGACCCCAAGGTGCAAGCCCTTTGGCCAGGGTGGTACTCTGGTGCTGCTGGGCACCACCAGGGCACCCTGGCAGTGCCAGCTGGGTGCCAGCCTGGCACTGCCAAGGTGCCCTGGTGGCACTGCCAACTGGCAAGTGCACTTCCAGGGTACCATGCCCATAATGCCCAGGGTTGTCCTGATGCTGTGAGAATTCATGGGCTCCAGACATCAATGTCGGGGACTTCCAGGGCAACTCCTTTCTAACTGTATACCCCTGTGCCACCGCCTCTGGTAAGTCTGTCCCAGAGATGGTGGTGGGGTGGTGTCGGCAATATCGGGATTCTGCCTCAACCGGCGGGCAGGCTGTACCGACGCCAAAGAGTGGCGTGAACCACTCCAGCGTCTGGCCGCCCGGAAGTTGCGGAATCCTCCGCACTTCCGGGGGCTAGGCCAGCACTGGAGTGGTTGGCGCTGTGCCAACAGGCAGCGAAGTGCCTCCACCAGCCGGTGTGAGTTGGCGCATGCGCGGGAGCGCCAGTGTGTTCTGGCACATGCGCAGAACCGCTGGCGTGATCCCTGCGCATGCGCAGGGGGTTTCCTCTCCGCGCCAGCCATGGCGGAGCTTTACAGAGGCCGGCGCGGAGGGAAAGAGTGCCCCCATGGCACAGGGCCGCCCGCAGATCGGTGGGCCCCGATCGCGGGCCAGGCCACCGTGGGGGCTCCCCCGGGGCCGGATCCCCCTGCGCCCCCTCCCCGTGGACTCCGCAGGCCACCCTCAGAGCCAGATCCCGCCGGTATGGACCTTTCGTCCGGCGGGACCGGACGAAAACAAGCGGCCACTCGGCACATCAGGGCACGGAGAATCACCGGGGGTGGGGGGCCACTGTCAACGGCCCCTGTCCGGCACGACGTGATCCCCGCCCCCGCCAAAAAACCAGCGCCGGAGAATTCGGCAGCCGGCGTCGCAGTGGCAGGGCGGGATTCACCCTGCCCCCCAGCGACTCACCGACCCGGCGGGGGGTCGGAGAATCCCACCCCTGATTCTGTGAGTACGACCATGTCCATAAGACCATAAGACAGAGGAGCGGAAGTAAGGCCATTCGGCCCATCGAGTCCACTCCACCATTCAATCATGGCTGATTTCAACTCCATTTACCCGCTCTCTCTCCATAGCCCTTAATTCCTCGAGAAATCAAGAATTTATCAACTGTCAGGCGGTTGTTTGACTAAACTGTGAGACAGCTCTCCCCATTTTGGCGCAAGCCCCCAGATGTTAGTAAGGAGAAAGTTGCAGGGTCAATAGGGCTAGGTGTGCCATTATCATTTTGTGTGCCTTGATCTTCAAGCAGGTTGAGCCTTTGCTGCAGCCAGAATGTACCTCATCTTGAAATGCAGTCTGGTTTTAAGTAGCAGTCTAGCTTTAAATGGCGCTGATCTCACATGAGCATGGGCCCCTTGCTGAGGTGTGCAGCCTCTCAACATCACACTCAGTGCGAGGCTGAATGCCACAATCATTATAATTAGCAGGCTGTACAAAGAGTATGATGCTGCCTCACTGTGAATGGGCGTGTGATAAAGGTTTTTGGGGCCAATTTTACTCCTATTTGTTCCCAATGTAAAAGTGTAATTACTGGGCATATTGCAGCAATTTTCAATACAATAGATAAATCTTTATTCAAATTTCAAATGACTTTCATTTCAAGGTTAAGATGCTTTGTGTTGTATGTTTTTAATTTTTGGCCAACCTTCATTTGGTGAATATATTCAGCACTGAGTGCTGAATTTGGTGCTTTTTGAGTGCGATAGTGAGAGTTTGGTGACCGAGGGAGTTAGGTGAGGAGGGAGTAAGGTGCTCCTTTCATTTTGTTTCCGACATTCCCGCAAAGAGTGCGAAGAGAGCCAGGAGTTTACAGGAAGTGTAGCTGACTGGGAGCAGAGTCGGAGGGCGGAGATCTAGTTAGTCCACACAGCAGCTATATTCTTTAAGGTAAGAGGGGATGGAGGCTAGGCCAGTTACATGCTCCTCCTGTAGGATGTGGGTAGTGAGGGATACCACCGGTGTCCCCACTGACTATACCTGCGGGAAGTGCACCCAACTTCAGCTCCTCAAAGACCGTGTTAGGGAACTGGAGCTGAAGCTGGATGAACTTCGGATCATCCGGGAGGCAGAGGGGGTGATTGAGAAGAGTTACAGGGAGGTAACCACACCCAAGGTACAGGACAAGAATAGCTGGGTTACAGTCAGGGGGAAAAAAACAAACAGGCAGACAGTGCAGGGATCCCTCGTGGCCGTTCCCCTTCAAAACAAGTATACCGTTTTGGATGCTGTTGGGGGGGATGACCTACCGGGGGAAGGCCCTAGCGGTCAGGTCTCTGGTACGGAGTCTGGCTCTGGGGCTCAGAAGGGAAGGGGGGAGAATAGAAAAGCAATAGTTGTAGGAGATTCAATGTTTAGGGGAATAGATAGGAGATTCTGTGGTCGCGAGCGAGACTCCCGGAAGGTATGTTGCCTCCCGGGTGCCAGGGCCAGGGATGTCTCGGATCGTGTCTTCAGGATCCTTAAGGGGGAGGGTGAACAGCCAGAAGTCGTGGTGCACATTGGTACCAACGACATAGGTAGGAAAAAGGGTGTGGAGGTAATAAACAAGTTTAGGGAGTTAGGCTGGAAGTTGAAAGCCAGGACAGACAGAGTTGTCATCTCTGGTTTGTTGCCGGTGCCACGTGATAGCGAGGCTAGGAATAGGGAGAGAGTGCAGTTGAACACGTGGCTGCAGGAATGGTGTAGGAGGGAGGGCTTCAGGTATTTGGATAATTGGAGCGCATTCTGGGGAAGGCGGGACCTGTACAAGCAGGACGGGTTGCATCTGAACCAGAGGGGCACCAATATCCTGGGAGGGAGGTTTGCTAGTACTCTTCGGGAGGGTTTAAACTAATTTGGCAGGGGAATGGGAACCGGATTTGTAGTCCAGCAACTAAGGTAGCCGATATTCAGGACGCCAAAGCATGTAATGAGGCAGTGGGGAAGGGAACACTGACAAAGGAGAGTATTTGCAGGCACGGAGATGGGTTGAAGTGTGTATACTTCAACGCAAGAAGCATCAGGAATAAGGTGGGTGAACTTAAGGCATGGATCGGTACTTGGGACTACGATGTGGTGGCCATCACGGAAACTTGGATAGAAGAGGGGCAGAAATGGTTGTTGGAGGTCCCTGGTTATAGATGTTTCAATAAGATTAGGGAGGGTGGTAAAAGAGGTGGGGGGGTGGCATTATTAATTAGAGATAGTATAACAGCTGCAGAAAGGCAGTTCGAGGAGTATCACCCTATTGAGGTAGTATGGGTTGAAGTCAGAAATAGGAAAGGAGCAGTCACCTTGTTAGGAGTTTTCTATAGGCCCCCCAATAGTAACAGAGATGTGGAGGAACAGATTGGGAAACAGATTTTGGAAAGGTGCAGAAGTCATAGGGTAGTAGTCATGGGCGACTTTAACTTCCCAAATATTGAGTGGAAACTCCTTAGATCAAATAGTTTGGATGGGGTGGTGTTTGTGCAGTGTGTCCAGGATGCTTTTCTAACACAGTATGTAGATTGTCCGACCAGAGGAGGGGCAATATTGGATTTAGTACTGGGTAATGAACCAGGGCAAGTGATAGATGTGTTAGTGGGGGAGCATTTCGGAGATAGTGACCACAATTCTGTGACTTTCACTTTAGTAATGGAGAGGGATAGGTACGTGCAACAGGGCAAGGTTTACAATTGGGGGAAGGGTAAATACGATGTTGTCAGACAAGAGTTGAAGTGCATAAGTTGGGAACATAGGCTGGCAGGGAAGGACACAAGTGAAATGTGGAACTTGTTCAAGGAACAGGTGCTACGTGTCCTTGATATGTATGTCCCTGTCAGGCAGGGAAGAGATGGTCGAGTGAGGGAACCATGGTTGACAAGAGAGGTTGGATGTCTTGTTAAGAGGAAAAAGGTGACTTATGTAAGGCTGAGGAAACAAGGTTCAGACAGGGCATTGGAGGGATACAAGATAGCCAGAAGGGAACTGAAGAAAGGGATTAGGAGAGCTAAGAGAGGGCATGAACAATCTTTGGCGGGTAGGATCAAGGAAAACCCCAAGGCCTTTTACACATATGTGAGAAAAATGAGAATGACTAGAGCGAGGGTAGGTCCGATCAAGGACAGTAGCGGGAGATTGTGTATTGAGTCTGAAGAGATAGGAGAGGTCTTGAATGAGTATTTTTCTTCTGTATTTACAAATGAGAGGGGCGATATTGTTGGAGAGGACAGTGTGAAACAGATTGGTAAGCTCGAGGAAATACTTGTCAGGAAGGAAGATGTGTTTGGCATTTTGAAAAACTTGAGGATAGACAAGTCCCCCGGGCCTGACGGGATATATCCAAGGATTCTATGGGAAGCAAGAGATGAAATTGCAGAGCCGTTGGCAATGATCTTTTCATCCTCACTGTCAACAGGGGTGGTACCAGGGGATTGGAGAGTGGCGAATGTCGTGCCCCTGTTCAAAAAAGGAACTAGGGATAACCCTGGGAATTACAGGCCAGTTAGTCTTACTTCGGTGGGAGGCAAAGTAATGGAAAGGGTACTGAAGGATAGGATTTCTGAGCATCTGGAAAGACACTGCTTGATTAGGGATAGTCAGCACGGATTTGTGAGGGGTAGGTCTTGCCTTACAAATCTTATTGAATTCTTTGAGGAGGTGACCAAGCATGTGGATGAAGGTAAAGCAGTGGATGTAGTGTACATGGATTTTAGTAAGGCATTTGATAAAGTTCCCCATGGTAGGCTTATGCAGAAAGTAAGGAGGCATGGGATAGTGGGAAATTTGGCCAGTTGGATAACGAACTGGCTAACCGATAGAAGTCAGAGAGTGGTGGTGGATGGCAAATATTCAGCCTGGTTCCCAGTTACCAGTGGCGTACCGCAGGGATCAGTTCTGGGTCCTCTGCTGTTTGTGATTTTCATTAATGACTTGGATGAGGGAGTTGAAGCGTGGGTCAGTAAATTTGCAGACGATACGAAGATTGGTGGAGTTGTGGATAGTAAGGAGGGCTGTTGTCGGCTGCAAAGAGACATAGATAGGATGCAGAGCTGGGCTGAGAAGTGGCAGATGGAGTTTAACCCTGAAAAGTGTGAGGTTGTCCACTTTGGAAGGACAAATATGAATGCGGAATATAGGGTTAACGGTAGAGTTCTTGGCAATGTGGAGGAGCAGAGAGATCTTGGGGTCTATGTTCATACATCTTTGAAAGTTGCCACTCAAGTGGATAGAGCTGTGAAGAAGGCCTATGGTGTGCTCGCGTTCATTTACAGAGGGATTGAATTTAAGAGCCGTGAGGTGATGATGCAGCTGTACAAAACTTTGGTAAGGCCACATTTGGAGTACTGTGTACAGTTCTGGTCGCCTCATTTTAGGAAGGATGTGGAAGCTCTGGAAAAGGTGCAAAGAAGATTTACCAGGATGTTGCCTGGAATGGAGAGTAGGTCTTACGAGGAAAGGTTGAGGGTGCTAGGCCTTTTCTCATTAGTGCGGAGAAGGATGAGGGGCGACTTGATAGAGGTTTATAAGATGGTCAGGGGAATAGATAGAGGAGACAGTCAGAGACTTTTTCCCCGGGTGGAACACACCATTACAAGGGGACATAAATTTAAGGTGAAAGGTGGAAGATATAGGAGGGATATCAGAGGTAGGTTCTTTACCCAGAGAGTAGTGGGGGCATGGAATGCACTGCCTGTGGTAGTAGTTGAGTCGGAAACATTAGGGACCTTCAAGCAGCTATTGGATAGGTACATGGATGACGGTAAAATGATATAGTGTAGATTTATTTGTTCTTAAGGGCAGCACGGTAGCATTGTGGATAGCGCAATTGCTTCACAGCTCCATGGTCCCAGGTTCGATTCCGGCTTGGGTCATTGTCTGTGCGGAGTCTGCATGTCCTCCCCGTGTCTGCGTGGGTTTCCTCCGGGTGCTCCGGTTTCCTCCCACAGTCCAAAGATGTGCGGGTTAGGTGAATTGGCCAATGATAAATTGCCCTTAATGTCCAAATTGCCCTTGGTGTTGGGTGGAGGTGTTGAGTTTGGGTATGGTGCTCTTTCCAAGAGCCAGTGCAGACTCAAAGGGCCGAATGGCCTCCTTCTGCACTGTAAATTCAATGATAATCTATGATTAATCTAGGACAAAAGTTCGGCACAACATCGTGGGCCGAAGGGCCTGTTCTGTGCTGTATTTTCTATGTTCTATGTTCTATGTTATACCAAAATTATTGAATATTACTCGGCCCTTTCTGCCAAATGGATCACAGTCCTTAAAGGTGGCCTCGATTACGGCTTATGATTAACCAGAAGCTCTTGGTGTGTGCATCTTCTCCCCCAGGATCCTTGATCCCGAGGGAAGGCCTACCTCTAGCCTGTCAAGTGCCCGAGTGGCACAAGATGTGATGGGCCTTCTTTGAACTGTGATGACCTGGGGGGTGTCACTGGCTCTTCAGCCACTGTCTCCACAAGATTCTGCCCTATGGGTTAATTGCCCCATTAAGTGCCCTAACTGACCCCCATCTACTACCGGGCAAGTAGCCAAGATTCCTGGGACCCCCACATGCACATGAAACCCAAATGCGATGATTGAAAATGATTTGTGCCTTACTGAACTTAATTTTTAAAAACCCTCAGATAAATACTGCTATGCATCTGAAAACAAATGCAATTGTAACCAGTATATAATTTGCCAACTAATTTCACAGTCCCATTTCTAAGAAACCCAGCGTTGTGAGCTTGCTAAATGCAGTTGTCACCTTGTAGATCTGAGAATATTGGAAGAGTGGAAGGATAAGCACTATTTTAAGACAGAGGCAGGTGATTTATTGTCAGGGTTACACAGGGAATAATTGACCCGTGACACCCCCTACCCAGCTGAAACTCACAGACTCTGTTCAAGTGGCAGCTGTGATCATACTAAATTCCCCTCACAGGCAACATAGATTACATCCTGCTGTGGATTCATATTTACTTGATGTAGAGTTGCCGCTGCGTGCTGTAGGACATTAAAGCAATTTAAATATTAATGAATGCTTTATGAGGGTTTAATAACAAAGTGAAGAATTTTATGTATTTAAAGATCAAGGTTAATCAGTGTAAATTGGTTGATGAAGAAGTGCGATTTCTAGAGACCTTCCGATGTTGTAACATGCGAATCCTCAATGAAGACTTACCACATATGTAGTTCTGAAGGAAAACATCCAAACATATTTCTCCCCGCGCTTTCATGTTCGAAACATTAAAGACTCGGCCCTAACCTTAACCAAACCCACAGCAAGATATGGCATGAGGAAGAGTCCTGTAAGTGTGTTCCCCAATGAGACAACAAGAAGTTCCAAACATCAGTGTGGGAAATAAAATCAAGGTTCTACAATATTATTATGAAAGTCTACATTTGCATCCTGTACAGCAACTAGATCCAGTGAAAGTTTTGATCCAGGTCAGGTGGCTGAAAAGCTTTGCACCCTTGCAGGTCACAGAGCTTTGAAAAGAAGAAATTAGCTTCAAAAACAGCTGGGGCTGTCTTTGAAATCCTCTGGGTTCAAGTGCATAAATTTATAACTGTTTGAGTATTTTGATTTCGAATGAAACGTATTCTGTCCCATCGGCCCAAATCTAAAAGGCTTTTCTCTCACCAGTTTAAAATGTGCGTTTAAAAAAACAACCCTTTCTGCACACATTCATGGACTGGTCGATACAATCAGTCCCATCAGAATACTCACTTATTCAGAGCAGGCAAACCCAGGCACACGATTTGGAAATCAATTGAAGCAAAACCAGTGGACTGGAACAGACTGGATTCGATATCAGGCAATGCAATTTGTTTTTCAGAGCAGTGAACATTGCAGTGTATTAACAAAATTATTTTGTGTTGGAACAAATTAATTACATTACTTATCTCTTTCTTATACTTAGCTCAAGATGTTATGATTCTATTAATTCAGCTTTCCTCTTTCTTTACTTTTGGTTTTTACCCTCTATCTGTTGGAAAGTTTTGCTAGGCACTGCGATCTATTTTTCTCCATCATCGTATTGTAAATCT
This sequence comes from Scyliorhinus torazame, assembly GCF_047496885.1. Lineage (NCBI taxonomy): Eukaryota > Metazoa > Chordata > Chondrichthyes > Carcharhiniformes > Scyliorhinidae > Scyliorhinus > Scyliorhinus torazame. The sequence goes on along the minus strand of NC_092723.1, from coordinate 147,390,002 downwards.
GTTGGGGGTAATTCAAACTTTAAAGGATTGTATAAACAGTGTGATGCTGTGGAAATGGAAATTGGGACCAGTGGCTGATCTGATATTGGCAAAACTTTTCAAAGATTTATTCATGGGATATGGGCATCGCTGGCTGGGCATTTGTTGCCCATCCCTATTTGTTCTTGAATGAGTGGCTTGCTGGGCCATTTCAGAAGGCATTTAAGAATCAACCACATTGCCCTGGGTCTGGAGTCACCTTTATATTGGCCAGATCCAGTAACAATGGCAGATTTCCCTCCCTCATGGGCATTAGTGAGCTAGATGGGCTTTTACAACAATCACCAATGGTTTCATGGTCCTCATTAGACTTGCAATTCAGTATTTTTTAATCAAATTCAGATTTCACCATCTGCTGTGATGGGATTCGAACCCTGGTCCCCAGAGCATTACCCTGGGTCACTGGATTACTAGTCCAGTGGGATTATCACAATGCCACCGTCTCCCCTAAAATGAAATTAAATTAGAACCACAGAATTCCTACAGTGCAGAAGGAGGCCATTCAGCCCATTGTGTCTGCGCCGATCTGCTGAAAGAGCTCCCTACCCAGGCCCACTCCCCCACCCTATCCCCGGAATCCCATCTAACCAGCACATCTTTGGGCGCAAAGGGGCAATTTAGCATGGCCAATCCACCTGACCGGCACATCTTTGGATTGTGGGAGGAAACCGGAGCACCCGGAGGAAGCCCATGCAGACACGGGGAGAAGGTGCAAACTCCACACAGACAGTCACCCAAGGCTGGAATTAAACCCGGTTCCCTGGCGCTGTGAGGCAGCAGTGCTAACCACTGTGCCGTTGCCGTTTCCTCCAGCTGCTTCAGTTGGCTGGAATTAAACCCGGTTCCCTGGCGCTGTGAGGCTGCAATGATAACCACCATTAAGTTGCCCCGCCCCCAAACCTGTGAAGAATTTATGGAAGTTTTATGAGATTGTCAGGCTGATCTTTTTTAAAACTGACTAAATTTTCCCACCTTTTTTGGGAGGGATCTCTGGTAGCTCACTCACGTGGTCATTACTGGTAAGTGAACCCTGACCGTGAATATCAGCAAGCTAATCACCTGAGACTTGACTCATCCACAACTGGCATCCATTTCAAATTCACTCCTAGCCTGGGTCACTTGATTGCAATCGGATGAAGACCCGCCTCTATCCAGTTTTTCTCCTCCCTCACCTGGTCGCACTGCAGACCAGTGCAATGACTCACTGCTGCTCACCTGAGGTCAGCTGGGCCAGTTTAGGGCAGCGTTTCAACTGGGAGTGCGGGAGGGGAACCAGTTTCTATGCAGTTAATTTTAATCCGTCATGTTGGGCAGGACATTTGACAGGATTAGTTTCAATGCCGGCTTGATTTTAGTCTCCATAATCGGCAGGGTAGAAAACCAGCCAATCATGCCTGGTGTGTTTGGTCAAAATGATCCTTTATCTCAACACTCACTAGATGCATTTTCTGAAACATGAAAGGAGCCTACAGACAACAAATAAAAGGGAACTGGTGAGCGTGGAGCTTTTCCCAATAGGTCTGTGTTACACAACTGAATGTGGTTACTTTCAGTTCCATCTTTTCTCCTGGCTGTATCTGCAGCACTGTGTCCCAAGAGCTCAACCATCTGTTCACAGATTGTACAATATTTGTAAAATTAAGACATCTGATCTTTTACTAAACCTCAGCTGTAGGTGACATCATGCAATATACATGTCGAGAAAGCATTGTCACCTGCCAGCAGGTGGTCTAGCTGAGATTTTGGGATGGATTCCCCGCCCCGTGACGTCGGCAGCGCAGATTGGGATCAGGCAGAGCATACAGCCGAAATCAGCGCTGAACCGGCCGCTATGTTCCACCCCCGCCCCCCCACCCACTCTCCGCTGGCAGGGGGATTGCGATTTGCGCCCGTGCACCAGCGGGAGGATGCCAATGGGTCATTAGGACCCAATCGCATCCACTTAGCAGGCCTGGCACCAGACTCTCTTGATCCTCACGATTCTCTGGTCCTCTGAGACAGGAATCATGTCGGTGAGAATCACGACTGATATTTACCAGTGTGGCCCTGGTGTGTGGACCTTGCTGCTGGCCAAGGGGGTAACTCCTTAAAGTGAATCTCTCGCAATTCCCGCCATGCAAAAAGTTGCATGGCTAAGGATTGGGAATCGCTTCCTGATTTGTACTCCCAGCTCCGGTGGGAGAACAATTCAGCTCCGGTGGGAGAACTTAGAGCTGGATTCTCCGTACCCCAAAGCCAAAATCGTGTTCAGCGATCGGGCGGAGACTGGATTTTCACGGTGAAATCGGGGCCGGCGCCGGTTTGACGCCTGTCCATCATGCTCCACCCCCTCCAAACTGGCGTCATCATGACGTGCACCACGTGCTGTTTCAACGATGTTGGCGAGTCACCTGCCGGCCCATCCGCGATGGGCCAAGTTCCCGACGGCACGGGACTCATGCGGTCCCAACCGTGTGGGAACCCGGCGTGACGGCTGCAGACTGTGTCCAGCGCTGCTACACTTGGCCGGGACCTGTGTCGCTGGCCTGGGTGATTCTGCAAGGGCTGGGGGGAATGGTGTGGGGTGGCCAGGGGGCAGGCTGTGGGTTCGCGCTTGGCGGGTTGGGGTTGTGCATGGCCAACTCCATGTTGTACGGCACAACCGGTGCAGGTCATCAGCCATACGCATGCGCAGCCCGGGACCCGGCCATTCTCCGGCCGTTTTCAGCAGGGGTTTCAGACAGCGTCGGTGCTAGCCCTTCACCAGTGCCGGAATTGGTGAGGGTTGCATTACGATTTTTCGGTTGTAAAAGACCACACATGCTCCGCTGCCGCTGGCACTTAGCCGCCGAAATGGAGAATCCAGCCCATAGTCTCCCAAACGGTGAATCCTGCCCAAGGTAATTCCCCTTTTTATTAGAAGTTTGGAAGCAGAAGTCTCTTCCGCAAATGGCATTTGATGACACATTGACGATAATTTTAAAACGGAGGTTGGTAGATTTTTGTTTACAAAAGGTGTTAAGGTATATGGACCAAAGGCATATGTAATTAGGTCATAGATCAACCAGGTCCTCATTGAACAGCAGAATAGGCTCAAAGGGTTAAAAGACCTATTACTAGGCTGGAAGACCTTGAAAACAGGTCCAGGAGGCAAAACCTGCACATTCTGGGCCTACCTGAGGGTGCAGAGGGGTCGGACGCGAGTGTATTCGTGACCACGTTTCTGAGGACGCTGATGGGGATGGGAGCATTTCCTCGGCCTCTGGAACTGGATGGGGCGCACAGAGTCCTTGCAAGGAAGCCCAAAACTAATGAACCGCCAAGGGCTACAGTGGTACGGTTCCACCGCTGAACTGGCCCAGAGGCGCGCTGGATTCAACCCGGCTAAGGCGGTCCTCCACAGTAAAGGGGTGAAGTTCGGGCTGTTGCATCCGGCGAGGCTTTGGGTCACGTATCAGGATCGCCACCATTACTTTGATACACCGGACGAGGCATGGACTTTTATCAAGCAATAAAAGTTGGACTCGACCTAAAGGACAGCCGCACTGGGACGTTACTCTGGTGGGGATGTTAATTGCCGGATAGCCGGAGGGAGCGACATTATGTTGTTCCCTCTTATTTTTGTTTGTTCCCGGTTTCTTTGGCCATGTTTTCGGCTTTTGTAGAGCTCGGCTGCAGGGGGAGGGGAGGGGCCCTACACGTAGGGCTGCTCTTCCGAAAGCTGGAGCCATTTCTTTTCTGGGGCCGGGTTTGCACCCGGGGTTTGTTGTTCTTTTCTTTGGGGGGGGCGGAGGCGGAAAATGTTCTTTGGGGGCTGTTAAAGCAGTTAAGTTGGGCTTTTCACAGGGAGGGAGGGGCCCGAAAAATGAGGCATCTGAATAATCGGAGACAGAGGCGGGAGCGGCCGGGGTCAGAATGGGTCAGCTGACTTATGGAAGTGTAATGGGGGGAGAGCCAGTGTCAAGTGGGTGCTTAACTTGGGGGATTGGGATCATGGGGCTGCTGGGGGGGGGGGGGGGGGGGTGCTGCTTTGCTGACGGAAAAGGAGCCAACATGGGGGTACAGAGGGAGAGTCGGGGGTGGGGCCTCCAATGGGAGGGCTCGAGTAAGCGGGGGAGGCGGGCTCGTGTTGGCCGATAAAGGGAGATGGCTAGTTGGCAGGGGAGGGGGGGGGTTAACCCCCCATCCAGGCTGATCACGTGGAATGTGAGGGGTCTGAATGGGCCGATCAAGAGGGCTCGCGTGTTCTCGCACCTAAAGGGGTTAAAGGCTGACGTAACCATGCTACAGGAGACGCACCTAAAACTTGCGGACCAAACAAGATTGAGAAAAGGCTGGGTGGGCCAGGTGTTCCATTCGGGGCTGGACTCAAAGACCAGAGGAGTAGCAATCCTGGTCAGCAAACAGGTGGCTTTTGAAGCAGGGAGTATTGTGGCTGACAAAGGGGGCAGATACATAATGGTTAGCAAGAAGCTGCAGGGGACTCGGGTGGTGCTTGTGAACGTTTACGCCCCGAACTGGGACGATGTGGAATTCATGAGACGCATGCTGGGAAAAATTCCGGACTTAGACTCACATAATCTGATTATGGGGGGTGACTTTAACACTGTCATAGACCCTGTATTGGACCGGTCAAAGCCCAGGTCGGGAAAGTGACCAGTGGCGGCTAAAGAACTGAGGGGATTCATGGAACAGGTGGGGGGGGTCGTAGACCCATGGAGGTACACCCGGCCGAGGGCGAAGGAGTTCTCTTTTTTTTCCCACGTCCACAAAGTTTATTCCCGTATAGATTTCTTTGTGATGAGCAAGGCGTTAATCCCTAGGGTGGAGGGGACAGAATACTCGGCCATTGCAGTCTCTGACCATGCTCCGCACTGGGTGGATTGGCGTCTTGGGGAGGAGAGAGGTCAGCGCCCACTATGGATTCTTGATGTGGGGCTGCTGGCAGACGACGAGGTTTGTGGGCGGATAAGGAGGAACATTAAAAATTACTTGGAAACTAATGATACCGGGGAGGTAGCGGCGACTCGGTGTGGGAGGCCCTGAAGGCAGTTATCAGAGGGGAGTTAATCTCTATCAGATCCCATAGAGAAAAGAAAGAAAGAGCGGAGAGAGAAAGGCTAGTTGAGGAGATACTCAGAGTAGACAGGAGTTACGTGGAGACCCTTGTGACAGGGCTACTGAAAGTGCGCCAGAGGCTGCAGGTGGAGTTCGACCTGCTAACCAGAGGGAAAGCGGTAGCACAGCTGAGGAAGGCCAAAGGGGTTGTCTATGAATACGGGGAGAAAGCGAGTAGAATGCTGGCGCACCAACTTCGCAAGAGGGAGGGGGCCAGGGAAATTGGGGAAGTGCGGGATAAGGAGGGCAACATGGTCATGGACCCAGAGGGAGTGAACAAAGTCTTTAGAGCGTTTTATGGTAAATTGTATGAGTCAGAGCCCCCGCCGGGAGGGGAAGGGATGAAGCAATTCATGGATCAACTGTGGTTTCCAAAGGTTGAAGAGGATTTGGTGGAGGGACTGGGGGCCCCTATATAGCTGGAGGAGATTGTAAAGGGTCGAGGAAACATGCAGTCGGGCAAGGCCCCGGGGCTGGACGGCTATCCTGTAGAATTCTACAAGAAATTTTCGGAGCTGCTGAGCCCACTCCTGCTAAGGGCCTTTAATGAGACCAAGAAGGGAGGGGGTCCCTCCCAACAATGTCACAGGCTTCGATTTCACTCATCCTCAAACGAGAGAAAGATCCGCTACAGTGTGGGTCTTATAGACCAATATCACTCCTGAACGTAGCCGCCAGACTGCTGGCCAAGATCTTGGCTGCTAGAATTGAGGACTGTGTCCCTGGGGTGATAGGGGAGGATCAGACAGGCTTCGTCAAGGGCAGGCAATTGAACTCCAATGTACAGAGGCTCCTAAACATCATCATGATGCCCTCAGAGGGAGGAGAGGCAGAAGTATGGCGGCGATAGACGCAGAGAAAGCCTTTGACCGGGTGGAATGGGAATACCTGTGGGAAGCGCTAAGAAGGTTTGGATTCAGTGAGGGATTCATATGTTGGGTCCAGCTACTCTACCAGGCGCCCGTGCAAGTGTGTGCACGTACAGGGTGAGGTCGGAATACTTTAGGCTCCACCGGGGGACGAGGCAGGGGTGCCCCCTCTCCCCGTTATTATTCGCCCTTGCGATAGAGCTGTTGGCCATAGCGCTGCGGGCTTCAAAGAACTGGCAGGGGTTGGTTCGGGGAGGAGGAGCATCGGGTCTCGCTTTATGCGGATGATCTGCTCCTGTACATCTCGGACCCGTTAGAGGGGGTGGGGCAGTCATGCAGATTTTGAGGGACTTTGGCAATTTCTCGGGGTACAAATTAAACGAGAAGAAAAGTGAGATGTTCGTGATCCAGGCTAAGGGGCAGGAAAAGAGACTGGGAGAGCTTCTGCTTAGGATGGTCGAGAAGGGATTTCGATACCGAGGCGTACAGGTGGCTCGAAAGGGGGATGCCCTCCACAAGCTTCATTTATCTCGGCTGGTAGAGCAGATGGAGGGGGACTTCAAAAGGTGGGACATGCTCCCGCTATCTCTAGCGGGGAGGGTGCAGACCGTTAAGGTGACGGTCCCCCCCAGATTCCTGTTCGTCTTCCAGTGCCTTCCCATCTTCATCCTTAAGTCCTTCGTTAAGTGGGTGAACAAGATCATCTCGTGATTCATAGGGGCAAATAAGACCCCCCCGAGTAAAGAGACTGTACCTAGAGCGCAGTCGGGGTGGGGGGTGGGGGGGGGGGGGGGGGGGAGCTGGCGCTGCTGAACTTTTGCAGCTACTATTAGGTGGCTAACATAGCCATGATTAGGAAATGGGTATTGGGGAGGGGTCAACGTGGGAGCGGTTAGAGGCGGCCTCATGCAAAGGTACCAGCCTAGGGGCTCTTGTAACGGCACCTCTGCCATTCTCGCCGGCCCGCTACTCCTCTAGTCCGGTGGTGGTGGCGGCATTAAAGATCTGGGGTCAGTGGAGGGAGCCTCAGTTTAGACCCCGATACGCAACAATCACAGATTTTTCCCGGGCAAGATTGACGGAGGGTTCCAAAGCTGGCATCGGGCAGGCATTAAAAGGATGGGGACCTATTCATGGATGGGACCTTTCCCAGCCTGAAAGCGTTTGAGGAGAAATTCAGTTTGCCCCCTGGAAACGCTTTCAGATACCTTCAGGTACGCGCCTTCCTCAAAAAACAGGTGGTGACATTTACGTTGCTACCCCCACGCAGGATACAGGACAGGGTGGTCTCCTGTACCTGGGTAGGGGAGGGGAAGGTGTCGGACATCTACCGGGAACTTCAGGAGGCGGAAGAAGCCCCAGTGGAGGAGCTTAAGGGCAAATGGGAGGAGGAGCTAGGTGGGGAGCTGGATGCGGGCCTGTGGGTGGATGCCCTAAACAGGGTCAATTCCTCTTCATCATGTGCCAGGCTTAGCTTAATCCAGTTTAAGGTGGTCCACCGGGCACACATGATGGCAACCAGGATGAGCAAGCTCTTTGGGGTTGACGATAAATGTGCGAGGTGTGCGGGAAGCCCTGCAGACCATGTCCATATGTTCTGGGCATGCCCGGCTCTTAATGGATTCTGGCAGGGTTTTGCTAAGGCAATGTCCAAGATCTTGGACATGCGGGTGGTGCCGAGTCCAGAGATAGCGATCTTTGGTGTGTCAGATGATCCGGGAGTTCAGGAAGTGAAAGAGGCCGACGTATTGGCCTTTGCCTCCCTGGTAGCCCGGGGACGGATCCTTTTAATGTGGAGGATCTCGAAGCCCCCGAGTGTGGAGACCTGGATTGGTGACATGGCTGGGTTTCTCAGTCTCGAGAAAATAAAGTTTGCCTTGAGAGTGTCCATGACTGGGTTCTCACGGAGGTGGCAGCCGTTCCTCGACTTTCTAGGAGAGCAGTAAAGGTCAGCAGCAGCAGCAATCCGGGGGGGGGGGGGGGGGGGGGGGAGGGGGGGGGGGGAATTGTTACCTAATATTGTTTCTTTTTCTGTATATATGGTGTTAACATTTATTTTGTGATGTTAAATGTTGTTAATGGTTATGCAAAAAATTATATTTTGATAAAAATTTGAATACGAATAATTAAAATTAAAAAAAGACCTATTACTGTTCCAATTAACTTGTGCGGTCAATGTTGTACACGTGGAATATCAAAAGGCATTTGATCAAGTACCACGTAAGAGACTTATTTGAAGTATGGTATTCAAGGATCCGTGGTAACTTGGTTACAGAACTCAATTGAGACTAATGGCCTTCAGCGTTATTTATGTGCAAAAGGTACAGCAACTTGAGGTGAGGAGCATACACATGAATATCCAAAAGCTGCTGCCTGAGTTGTATTGCTTCACTGTTAACTTCACAACAATGGTATCGTGAGGTGATAAATATTAATAATTGCCAATCAACCTCTCCGGCACATAAAAAGATCAACATAAGTGTGGAGTCTCATCTCCTCAGGTTTTAACATGTTGGAGATAATCAAAATTATTCATAACTTTTTGTTTCCATCTCTTTTTTTCTCTTTTTCTTCAGCATCTTTATTTACCACTCTCTTGATCTCTTGTTCCCTGTTTGATTTGATATTAAATTCAGTCCCTTCACCTTTCCTGTTCTGTCTTTGAGCTATTAATTTTGCAATCCTTCAATCTGGTTGGTTGAGGAGATATGCAGTTACTCTCCCTGTTCAATCCATGCTTCCCTCATTATGCTCTTAACAACTCACACCTTCAGCAACTTGCTGTGCAAAAGAATTAAGAACCCAAACTTAGAGGCATAAGTTTAACTAACAGCAGACGCCTTTAGGTTCTCACGTGCAGCCCAAATCTGGCCCACTGCCATTAAACTTGCACCACAAGAGAAGAGGAGATTAGCTGATGCTTTTGACAGGTCTATTGACAGGCACGATTGGGCAAGGAATCAGAGAGGCAGCCTTTCCGCTGACTGGAAACAGGGAGAAAAGGACAAAGGAACAATTGGGGAAAAGGCAGACAGGCAGGTATGGCGAGCAGGTTTGGAGGAGAAATGTGTTCCTCTCAAGATGAACTTATCAGAACCAGGCAGAATTAGAAGGCTGGCCAGGAAGTGAAGTGAGCTGACGAATAGGATTGGGAGCATATTTTAATTGTTTGTCTTGATCTTAATGAGAATTCTGTAGTTAATGGAATAAAGGTGAGATTTGTTGAGATCTATTACTGTGTAGATTCACTTCCTGTTGGTAAAATACGCGGCTTACAGATTTGCATCTGGCTTTATCTCAATAATTGTTTCTTATTCTACCTCTGAAAAGATGAGAGAAGTAAATGTATGGATGGGTTCTGTCATGATATGCAAACATGCAGCTAATGAACACATAGAATAGGACACGACCAATGAGCAGTCAGGACATTCAGAGGTGGTGTCTCACTATAAAAGGGATGGCCTCTTTCCACAGACCAACATCTACAGAGTGAGACAGAGTGTACCCTCAGCATCACACCCCAGCACGTGGCTTAGAGCACGTGGTTCAGTTAGACTGAGTTACTACATTTAGATTAGCAGAGAGTCGAACTCATTGAGAAATGTGCTAATAGTTCAGTAAAACACACTGAACTCACTTCAAAGTCTGGAGCATCATTTACTCAAAACTGCATCAAGTGGCAGCTTGTGTTATTCCAAATTACATAACACAACATGATACCAGGAGTCTGTTCAATCTAGTTAGTTCAACTCAGCAAGATCAGTGACGACCAGCGAATGTATACCGGCACAATGGGAAAGATTCTGGCTCCTCACCAGCTCCAGACCTCCGTCAATCTCAGTGCCAACTGGCGGACATTCAAGCAGAAATTTCAGCTTTATGTCAAAGCATCAGACCTCAATGGTGCGTCTGATGCACGGAAGATAGCTCTTTTCCTCACCACAGTGGGTGATCACGCCTTGGAAATATTCAACTCCTTTCACTTCTGCGAAGACCAGGACAAGACAAAGTTTCAGATCATCCTGGACAAGTTTGACAGCCACTGTGAGGTGGACACCAATGAAATCTTCGAGTGCTACATATTCAAGCAGCGACTGCAAGGTAAAGACGAATCCTTCAACTCATATTTAACTAACCGTAGACTGCTAGCGCAATCCTGCAACTTCGGTGATATCACTGACTCCATGATCAGAGACCAAATCGTTTTTGGAGTTCACTCTGATCCTCTGAGAGAGCAATTACTGAAGATCAAGCATATGACCCTGCCAATCGCAATTGAAACATGCACAGTGCAGGAGCACGCTGAGGGTCGCTATTCCCAGTACAAAACGGCAGAGGATGATGGACTGGCCTCCCGCGAGGCGGAGAGTGTGCAGGCCATCTCCCGGATGCAGCGCCTCAACATTGACGAAAGCGGCCATTTTGCACGCTCTTCCCGGGGCCAGACGCATGCGCGATGCGAACGGGATAACGAAGCGGCCGAAACCCGCACTGCGCAGGTGCAGACGTCTGAAAACCGCACTGCGCATGTGCAACGACGCACGGAGCATCAGGACGGCAACGTCATGACGTGTTCGAACTGTGGCACCGTCCATTTAAAGAAACACTGCCCTGCAAGAGGCAGACGCTGCTTAAACTGCGGGAAGCCAGGCCACGATGCACCCCTGTGCAGATCTGCACCACCAGTCAGGAGCCAGCACTCTCAATTCCGACGACGGTGCAACCGGAGTGTGCAACCATGCCTACAGGATTCGATCCCGGCAATGCAGCGGATCCAGATGATGAATGCCTGGACAACGCCTACCGTGTGGGCATTATTACAACATATGAATATGCCAGACCAGACTCATCGCAAGTCCAGTCAATCCTAGCTGTGGATTCCGAGGAGGAATGGCGAGCAGTGATGAAGGTCAACCACTGCCTCATCCAGTTCAAGCTGGACACGGGTGCCTCTGCCAACCTCCTCTCACAGGCAGACTTCAGACGCATTAAGAAGCCCCCCACGGTCCTTCCAGCTGCCTGCAAGTTCCTGGATTACAACGGGAATGCCATCACGGCACTGGGATCCTGCCATCTGCCCGTATCCAACCGACACATACAAGCACGGTTACGCTTTGAAATTGTTAAGCCAGACAGGGCATCCCTACTAGGTGCGTACGCCTGCAAGCAGCTGAATCACATTCAAAGAGTTTACACCATGACATCCTCCCATGTGGATCTTCAGGCCGGCATCGACGACATCCTCGCCCAGTATCCAGATGTGTTCAACGGGATGGGCACGCTGCCGTATCGATACACGATTCTGCTACGACCTGATGCCAAGCTAGTGGTCCACGCACCACGACGTGTCCCTGCTCCACTGAGAGAGCGCCTGAAGGCACAGCTCAAGGATCTTCAGCGAAAAGGCTTCATATCCAAGGTCACCGAACTGACTGACTGGGTCAGCTCGATGGTGTGCCTAAAGAAGCCTTCGGGGGACATGCGCATCTGCATTGATCCCAAGGATCTCAATAAGAACACTACCGGGAACACTACCCCATCCCGAAGTGGGAGGAACTCATGAGTGAGATGGCACACGCGCGCCTCTTCACCAAATTGGATGCATCACAGGGATTTTGGCAAATCCAGCTGGCAGAGTCCAGCAGAAGGCTCTGCACCTTCAACACGCCTTTTGGCAGATACTGCTACAATCGCATGCCATTTGGCATCTTCTCGGCATCGGAGATATTCCATCGCATCATGGAGCAGATAATGGAAGGGGTTCGTGTGTAAGTGGACGACATCATTATATGGTCCACGACCCCTGAAGAACATGTGTCCCATCTCCAGAAGATATTCCGCCGTGTACATACCAACGGCCTAAAGTTAAACAGGTCCAAATGTTGTTTAGGCACATAGACGCTCAAGTTCCTAGGTGACCAGATCTCACAGCACGGTGTGCGCCCGGACACAGACAAAATCAAGGCCATCGAGGCGATGAAGGTCCCTGAGGAGCAAAAGGCGGTGCTGCGCTTCTTGGGTTTGGTCAATTTTCTGGGCAAGTTCATTCCAAACATGGCCACACACACCACGGCCCTACACAACCTGGCGAAGAAGTCAATTGCCTTTGAGTGGAAGGCGGCACACCAGACAGAGTGGCTGGAGCTGAAAGCCAAGCTCACCACTGCACCAGTCCTGGCATTCTTCGACCCGGACCGGGAGACAAAGATATCCACAGATGCGAGTCAGGATGGCATCGGTGCGGTGTTACTTCAACGAGATGACACATCATCCTGGGCACCAGTAGCCTACGCATCAAGGGCGATGACGCCCACTGAAACCAGATATGCACAGATTGAGAAGGAGTGCTTGGGTCTTCTCTCTGGCATCCTAAAATTTCATGATTATGTCTATGGCCTGCCAACATTCACTGTCGAGACGGATCATAGGCCTCTGGTCCACATCATCCACAAGGACCTGAACGACATGACGCCTCGGTTGCAGAGAATCCTGCTTAAACTTAGGAAGTATGACTTCAACTTGGTGTACACACCTGGCAAGGAGCTCATCATCGCTGATGCATTGTCCCGCTTCGTCACCTCGCCCAGTGAGCCGCTGGAGATCATCCAGCACATCGAATCGCAGGTGCAGCTGTGTGCTAGCACTCTCCCGGCGACAGATGAGAAGGTAGTTCTCATCCGTGATGAGACAACCAAACACCCCCTCTTGCAGCACGTCATCCACAACCTCACCAATGGCTGGCAGAAAGGGCAGTGCCCACAATTTTACAATGTGAAGGACGACCTGACAGTGATTGATGGTATTCTCCTCAAGCTGGACAGGATTGTCATTCTGCTCAGTCTCCAGAGCTTGGTGCTCCGCCAAATCCATGAGGGACACCTGGGCATCGAGAAGTGCAGTTGCAGAGCCTGGCAAGCTGTCTACTGGCCCGGCATCAGCCAGGACATCACGGACATGGTCCTGAACTGTGCCACCCGTCAGCGGTTCCAGCCAGGGCAAGGAGACGTTCCAACAGCATGACATAGTGACCTTTCCGTGTTCCAAGGTTGGCATCGACCTCTTTAATGCGAATGGTCGCGACTACGTAGTGATCATCGACTATTTCTCGAATTACCCTGAGGTGCTGAAGCTCCCTAGCCTCACCTCTCGGACCGTCATCAAAGCCTGTAAGGCGATGTTCTCAAGGCATGGCATCCCAATCACCGTCATGAGCGACAATGGCCCATGCATTAACAGTCAAAAATGGTCCACGGTTGCCAGGTCATACAATTTCCAGCATGTCACCTCCAGTCCGCACTATCCGCAGTCCAATGGAAAAGTCGAGAAAGGGGTGCACATTGTGAAACAGCTCATCTGCAAGGCCACGGACTCTGCTTCTGACCTACACCTTGCACTGCTCGCGTACAGGGCGACTCCATTGTCCACTGGCATGTCGCCAGCTCAACTCCTGATGAACAGAGACCTACGGACGACGCTTCCAGCCATACACCTGTCCAACCTGGATCATCTCCCAGTGCTGCAGAAGATGCAGCAGCTCAGAGACCGTCAAAAGCAGGGCTATGGTGCCCATGCCACCGATGCTATCCCCGGCAGACACTGTCGGGATCAAGGTACCGGATGGTGGGTGGTCTGCCCCGGCTGTCGTTGTTCGACAGGCCGCACCCCACTCTTATGTTGTACGTATGGCTGATGGCTCCATCTTGCGAAGGAATTGACGGGCACTGCGCAAATTTGCCTGCCTGCAACCACTTTGTCCTCCATTTCCATATGTTGAATTGCCACCTCCTGATACCTCGCACCACGAGGCCACCAGTCAGGCTTCCATCCCGCCTGTCAAGGCACCGTCGACCCCTCCGCCACCTCTCCGGCGGTCAACCAGGATCAGGTGCAAGCCTCAGAGACTGGACTTGTGAACGTTTGTTTTGTTTGCTCTGTTCTGTTGTCCACCTGTCAGTCACGTTAGACAGACTCATTCATATGCCTCTTTCCACAGACCAACATCTACAGAGTGAGACAGCATCACACCCCAGCACGTCGCTGAGAGCAAGGCTGGTTCAGTTGGATTGAGTTACTACATTTAGATTAGCAGAGAGTCAAACTCATTGAGAACTGTGCTAATAGTTCAATAAAACACATTGAACTCACTTCAAAGTCTGGAGCATCTTTTACTCAAAAGTGCGTCAAGTGGCAGCTTGTGTTATTTCAAATTACATAACACAACAGGTTCAGCCCAGAAATGGCACAGCTCTCTTTCAGGAGTGAAACGGGGCTCCAAGGACCCACTATGTAGCGAGGCACATAATTGCCTGTCCCGTATTACAAGTGTACTTCCTGCTGCATTGGGCACGCCATGGGCATCCAACTAAATATTCCAAATCTGAACTGTAATATTAAAGTAAGGGTCTGCCACAGGTCACCCATTGGTGAAGTTGTCATGCCTAGCGCCTGACTCTTATGTAAAAATTCATCCAACAAATCATGGTGTAAATGGTCATGAGGACCCTACAGGGGAACCACCTAAAGAGCTCAATTCCTCTATACAGGTTTGTTTCTGGTTCCTGCTCCCTGTCTGCTGCACAACATCCGGACCTTATTTTGCCTGTTTTCTGCATTTCATGGTGGGGTGGTCAGCTCTGGAAACAGCAACTGCTTGTTTGCATCACAACTATTGTATTTCCCTCATGGGTGATCTGGTATGTCTCATTTGGGGGGAACTGATGCAACAGGGCAGCAGCAAAACTGACAAGACAACGCTGGAAGAGGGGTATGATGTAGACATTACATATCATAGAATAATAAAAACTTACAGCCATTTGGCCCATTATATCTGTGTTGACTCTTTGAAAGTGTAGCCATGCATAGTTTTAGACCCCCTGCTATTTGTTTATTGCCCAGTAACTTTTTCATTCTCCGGTATCAATTCAACACCTTTCAGAACGTACTTATGGAAGCAGGCCACTCCACCTGTTCCGAAGGTATTCCAAATCTCAAAACATTTTGAGTGAAAAAAATTTACCTCATCTTCTCTTTCGATATTTTGCCAAAGATCTTAAATATCTGAGCTGGTTATTTGTCCACTTGCCAGAGGCAATAGTTTTCCTCTATCCAATGATAACACTCCCAACTTTTCCAATCGTTCCTGATAACTAAAGTCCCCCGGTACCATCCTGGTAAACCCACCTGTACCCTTTCTAAGGCCTTTACATCTTTCCTGAAGTGAGGTGCCCAGAATTGTTCCAAATATGGCAGCTGAGAAATAACCAGTGATTTATAAAGTTCTAGCATGATTGATTTACTTTCATATTATATTTCTAAATTAAAGTAACCCATGAGCCTTTACAACTACCTGATTAATTTGCCCTACAACCTTTAAAGATTTGTTTACCAGGGCGCCAAGTTCTCCCTGCTCATCTGCACTTTTCAAAATGGGACTTCCATATTAATCTTCCTAAACTGCATCACTTAATATTTCTCTGCCCCTGAACTCCAACTACTGTGCTGTCTATGTCATTCCGAAGCTGATAACTATCCTCATCACTATAATGTGTAGCTTCGTAAAATGGCTGCGTCCCGATTAATTTGGCCAAAACCCGATTTGAAATGGCTAACCGGAAAGGCTGCTGGGAAAAGCTGGTAACAAGACAGAAACGGGCAGCTGCAGACAGAATAGCATATTCGGCTCTGGGGAAGTTGGCCCAGATCGATACTCAGGGCTATTAACAGCCCATCCACCCAGACATCTGCTGCAGTGTAATGAGCAATCCCTGGGAACAATTGCAACATATTAGCAATTGAATACCGGGCCAGACCTGTCGGCGCCTGCAGTGGCCAAAACAAAGACAGGTGAACGACCACCCCCCGATCGGGGAATCGCCTCGCAATTGGACGTATCGACCCCAGTGATTGGGAAAAGGTCCAATCACTTGGGACTCAGGGTCAAGGGCCGCCCCGGGAGGCAGGAAGCCCCTGGGCCCTATAAAGTGAGGGGCCAAGTTCAGATCTCTCTCTCTCTCCCTTCTTCGACTGCTCGAGACCTTCGCAAGAACAGCAACCGGCAACCGTAAGTTTGAATCCAACGATCGCTATCTGATAAAGACTCCTAGCCATCGACCTGTAGCAGCCTTTTGAATCCCACGGGCCAGATCCGATTGGATAAGCCATTCATTTCCCTGTCCTGGTGGGCTCTTCCTAAAGTTAAGTATTGGCCAGTAGTGATAGGTTTATTATATAGATAGTAGGATTATTGTGTAAACATTACTTGTAGAAAATAAATGACCATTGATTTCAATCTTACTAAGCGGTGTGCTGACTTATTAATCATAACTTGAACTTGAACCACGTGGCGGTATCAGAAAGATACCTGGCGACTCGTGAGAAAAGGTGATGTAATCAGAGCTAATAAACTAAGGCTAAAAGGAGCAACAAATGCCAGGTTTTGTACCATTTGCAAACTTTATAATGCTGCTCCCCACACCAAAGATGAGATTGTATATAAAAGGTGAAAAGAATGATGGATCTTTTGGGAACACCACTACAACCCAGCTTCCAGCCTGTAAAACATTCACCACACCACGCTTTGCTTCCTGCCAATTCTGTAATCAATTCTGCTTTCTCCTGAATTCCATCAGCCTCCATCTTCTTAATAGACCTCCCGGGTGGAACGTTGTCAAATGCTTTCCGAAAACTGATGTTTACAACATCTGCTAAAATACCTTGATCAACCTTCTTTGTTAATGTATCAAATTATTCAATCAAGCTAGTCGGACACAACTTGCCTTTAGAAAATGTGTCCTGGCTCTCCTCTTTATCTTGTATCCCTCAAATGGAAGTTTATTTTGTGCCTGATAATGGTTTCATAATCCATTACCCACCCACCAGTGCTGGTAAACGGGCTGGCCTGCAGTTTTCCAGTCTAATGTGTTGTCTTTTCTTAAACAGTCGTGGCAGCACCCTATCCGGTCTTCTAGCACTACTCCTATATCCAGTAAGGATTGAAAAATTTGTGACCAGCACCCCAGCTATTTCTACCTTTGTAATTTAGGAAGTATTCCATCTGGACCATGTTATTTAACAACATTCAGTAATGCTAATCTTTTTTACTACATTATATTTATCTATTACTCTCACGTCCATAATTCTACCTACATTTTCAGTAATAATAATCTTTATTGTCACAAGTAGGCTTACATTAACACTCAATGACGTTACTGTGAAAAGCCCCTAGTCGCCACATTCCGGCGCCTTTTCGGGTACACTGAGGGAGAATTCAGAATGTCCAAATTATCGAACAGCACGTCTTTCGGGACTTGTGGGAGGACACCAGAGCACCCGGAGAAAACCCACGCAGACACGGGGAGAATGTGCAGTCTCCGCACAGCCAGTGACCCAAGCCGGGAATCGAACCTGGAATCCTGGCACTGTGAAGCAACAGTGCTAACCACTGTGCTACCGTACTGCCAATGACCTTTGCATCATCTGCTCATTTAATACTTAAACCATGATTTCTGCTTCTACGGGGGAGTTTTTCCTCTGGATCTTTAATGGGTCCAAACCTTTTTGCTAACTAACATTTACACTTCCTCTGTTCATAAAATGTTTTAAGGTTCAGTTTACTGTTGCCTGCTAATATTTTCTTGAAACTTCTGAATTAACATTTTAATTCCTTCCTGTATTTTCCTAATCTTCCTGGTTATTAACTGAACTTTGCTGCTGACAGTTGACATTTGTCTCCATTTTCTGTTTTATTTATAACTTTTACGTCATTTGTCAACTCCGGATGTTCTCAACATGAAGACATTTGCAGATCTCATTAAGTGAGCAAAGGGGTATTACCACCCTAAGCCCACAGTAATACTACAAAGGTACAAATTTAAATCCATGGGGAGAAGCCCAGGGAGAGCATTGCAGCCTTTGTAGCAACACACAGACAAATTGCGGAGCATTGCAATTTTGGGTCAGCATTGAAGACATATTTAGGGACTGATTGGTATGTGATGTATAAACAATGCAGCTATACAGAGAAAATTGTGAGCTGAATCAGAGTTAACTTTTAAAATGGCACTGGAAATGGCATCAGCAGGAGAGAGCACCTGGAAGAGTGCTCAGGGGCTGCAAAGTACACAGAACACTGTGATCCACCAGTCAGGAGGGGAAGCTGCGAGCACCAATGGTGCCAGGTATAAAGGCCTTGGGTTAAGTAAAGAGAACACAGAAGCCGGAAGAGCCAAAAGTATAGAAGATTTAGACAACAGCCTAGGAGTAACAGAGTGCTATCGGTGCGGGGAAGTCACCTGAGGAAGGAGCTGTGCTCCGAAAGCTAGTGATTCGAAACAAACCTGTTAGACTTTAACCTGGTATTGTAAGACTTCTTACTGTGCCCACCCCAGTCCAACGCCGGCACCTCCATATCATTGCATGGAAAAGGAGAGGGAATCGCGTGGGTGCCATTCCTAGTGTCAGCGGAGACAAGGGGCAAGTCTCCACTGATGGGAGCACATAGTTTCCAGAACAGAGAATCCAGCCCCAGATTTCCAGCATCCTCGGTATTTTGCTTCTACTTCCTTCCTGGTTGGGCCAGAGACCTAACAATCAAAAGGTTCTCCTGTGGTTGTATCAGTAAGTCTTTGCCTTCCCTTACAAAGGTAATTAAAGTTTCCCAATATTACTTCCTGATTTTTGTTGCATCCCTTTGAAATTTGCTGAAAATGTTATCTTTTTACTGTTTGGAGCAATAAAATTCTCAACAGCGTAACATCGCCACCTTTCGTTCCTCAACTCAAACCAAATAGATTCAGCCCGAGAATTCAATTCTTGTGTATCCTTCTTTTCTTGAAACTGGAAAATGATGCTTAATCAATATTGCCAAAACACCTCCCCTATCAGTCCTGATTATTCGGCAATCAACAATTTTTCTATCTGTTTCCTTGGTTCCAACATGGACCATAACTTCTAGTTCTCCTCTTTTCCCTTGCTAAATGTCCTACGCCCATTCAGCGATATAATTTACTCTAGCGCTAGTGAGGCAATATACCATTCAGATTTCAGATTTCAGGGTGCCTTTATATGTCTCTATCTGTAGGGTGCCACCTCAAGTGGCTCCGGCCTTCACAGCTCAGCTGCAGATGGCAAGATCTCGCTGTGGGCTGAGACACTTTCATCCAGCCGGTTGTGTGGCAATGACAGTGGCATTGGCACAGTGGGTAGCATGGTGGTATTTTAAGAGTCTTTTGAACTGTTTTGAGAATGTGCCTGTAGAAGAGGGCCCCTTAAAGGGATGAGGTTTCAAAGGGTCATGTGACCTGATCAGCCAATCATGGCATAGCAGGCATATCCTGGGGGCTGAGAGTGGGCTTTACCAGCAAAATCGATCCTGGCGCTGTAGAAGTCAGCAGCACATCCTCACACTCTGCATATCATTTAAATTATTCTCGGGTACTACATTGGCAATGAGGGTAATCAGAAGCACATTCGAATCGTCGCGCAATCGAGGAAACAGACCTCATATTCAGATACTTCATGTCAAGCCAGTCTATAACCAGTGAGTCACCAAAATGCCTCTTTATGGCAAATTTTAGCAGTATGATCCTAACTTTGAAGATTGGGTTCAATATGTTGAACGTCTGTTGTACTTTTTCCCAGGCAAATGGGAGGAAGGAGAAGAGAAAGATCATGCTACTTACAACCTGTGGAGCCCAAACTTACAATTTAATCAGGAATTTGACATCTCCAGATGCCCCGATAAAAAGACTTTTACAGAGTTAGTAGAACTTGTGAAAGGGCTTTACCATCCGAAGCCCTTGATAATTATGCAAAAGTATAAATTTAATTCGACTACAAGGGCCCCTGGAGAAGCTATAACAACCTTTGTGGACAGATTAAGGCAAATATGGACTTGTCCATGACACATTAAGAGACCATCTAGTGTGTGGGGTGAATAACACTGCGATACAGAAGAAACAGTTGGCAGAGTCTGGGATAACCCTAATGAAGGTGCTGGAGGTTGCTATACCTATGAAAAGAACAAAACAAGCGCTCTAGAGCTTCAAAATATACACGGTGGCAAAATCCACCATGTCTGGAAAGAAGTTGCTAGCCGCAGTGGCACCAAGATTGAGGATGCATAATGAGCCTTGAAAGTAGTTTAACTTTTTACAGTATGTTGTAATAAGAGACTGAAGTGGGGAGGGGAGATGTAGTAGCGGGCCCCTCGAAGGGGTGAGGTTTCGAAGGGTCATGTGACCTGATTGCCCAGTCGGGCCTTAGCAGGTGGATCCTGGGGGCTGAGCCAGCGTTTTCCCGGCAGAATCAATCCTGGAGCTGTAGAAGTCGATAGCGCAACTAGCACTCTGTATATATTTATAGTTATTGTAATGAATGGTTTGTTGTTGTTCAAACCTCGTGATGGCCAATCACTTAGGTACTGCAGTACCTGTCAGGATTGAATATGCAGATGTTATTTGCAAGATGTGAGGTGTGACAAATGAACATTTCAATAGTGTTGAGAGTAGGAGGAGCAGAGTGTATCGACAGAGAGAAAGAGGTAAAGTGTAGTGTGACTGGAAGGCAAGTGATGGAAAACAGAAGAGGGGAGTTAGTAAGCCGAGGGGGCTGTCATTATATCCAGATCAGCATATCATGGTGCAATCACACACACACTAATGGACAGGCAGTAGGACCAACCAGCACACACATAACATCGCAGCCAATCACCAGTGAGAGCACACGCACTATAAAACAGGGAACACCACAGTTCCCGTTCATTCTACCAGGAGGTAGCTCAGAGCACAGAGCTCACAGCGCGCCACTCAGACATAGACCATGTGCTGAGTGCCTCACTAAGATAGTGATAGGGCTGGGTCCACAGGTTAGCTGGTGAAGCATGTACCCAAGCCAGTAGTCAACACACCGCCCGACTCGGAGGGGTTCGTTTGTCAGGTCGACGCACAGGTAGCCTTCACATCGGCCAATCTGCCAGCCACTGATGCACGTCTGGCCCACATTCGCTGTGAGACTGTGGCTGACCCCCTCCTACAACGCATGATGCGCCACATGATGGAAAGGTGGCTCAAGGGGCAGTGCCCACAATTTTACAACGTCCGGGACGACTTGGCCGTCATTGATGGTGTCCTCTTGAAATTGGACCGGATCGTGATCCCACACAGCATGCACCGGCTTGTCCTCGAACAACTGCACGAAGGCCATCTCGGAGTTGAAAAGTGCAGGCGGAGGGCCTGATAGGCGGTGTACTGGCCGGGCATCAGCGAGGACATCGCCAAAATGGTGCTCAATTGCCCCACCTGCCAGTGGTTTCAGCCGACGCAACCCCCCGAGACCCTTCAGCCCCATGAGTTGGTCATGTCCCCCTGGTCGAAGGTGGGCGTGGACCTCTTTCATGCGCTCGGCAGGGACTACATTATTCTTATTGACTACTTCTCAAGTTACCCGGAGGTCATACGTCTGCACGACACAACGTCATCAGCTGTCATCTGGGCATGCAAAGAAACCTTTGCTCGCCATAGAACTCCGCTCACCGTCATGTCTGACAACGGGCCTTGCTTTGCAGGTCAAGAATGGTCTTCCTTTGCCACTTCATACAACTTCACACATGTGACGTCCAGTCCCTTGCATCCTCAGTCGAATGGCAAGGCGGAAAAGGGCGTCCACATTGTGAAGCGGCTCCTCTGCAAGGCTGCTGATGCCGGATCTGACTTCTGTTCAGCCCTGCTGGCCTATCGCTCGGCCCCACTGTCCATGGGTCTCTCGCCAGCCCAGCTGTTGATGGGTCGCACCCTCAGGACCACTGTGCCGTCCATTCATGTTCCTGACCTCGACCATGCTCCAGTATTGCGAACGATGCAACAACAGCGTGCTCAGCAGAAGGTGGCACATGACGCTCGGGCGACTGATCTTCTTGCCCTGGCGGCTGGAGATACCTACCGGAGGGTGGCTGGTCGGCAACCGCCGAGGTTCTCCGCCACGTGGCTCCCCACTCATTCCTGGTTCGTATGCCTGATGGCTCTATTTGCCGCCGTAATCGGCGGGCTCTTCGTTTGGTTCTGCGCTTGCTACGAGATCATGCACCGGTGCCACGTCCTCCTGTTGTCCCTGATGTCGACTTTGTTGAGCTTCCTGCCACGCTGCCTCTTCCTCTCTCGCCCGTGGCCAGGCCCATTCCTCAGCCGGAGGATCCTGACCCACCCTTGAGGCGGTCAACCCGAATTCGTCGCCCAACTGAGAGACTTGACTTATGAGCCTGTTAGCACATTGGACTCACTGAATTGTTTTACAGTACTGTTAACGAGTTTTTTTTCTTGTCGTTCATTGTTCCAGAGTTTTCTCTCGTCGTTTGTTAATTGCATTTGTTCTGTTATTGGTACAATCTCGTTGTTCTGTTGCACCTGACACCTTCCTCTGTATATAGTTTAGCCTCATGTACATGTTGTAAATATTGCACACACATACTCAGATGCACTCAGTACACATTTCTATTTATTAGCACGTAGGCACATATCCTTTGTGAAATGGGGGGATGTCATGATATCCAGATCAGCATATCGTGGTGCAATCACACACACACTGATGGACAGGCAGTTGTACCAACCAGCACACACATAACATCGCAGCCAATCACCAGTGAGAGCGCACACACTATAAAACAGGGAACACCACAGTTCCCGCTCATTCTACCAGGAGATAGCTCAGAGCACAGAGCTCACAGCGCGCCACTCAGACATAGACCATGTGCTGAGTGCCTCACTAAGATAGTGATAGGGCTGGGTCCACAGGTTAGCTGGTGAAGCATGTACCCAAGCCAGTAGTTAGTTGTTACCGTTGATTAGACAATAAAACAGAGTTGTACCATCTACAGCCGTGTTGGATCATTCGTGCATCAGAACACCCAACATGACAGGGGCTGCAGTAATTAAAGTGCAAGTAGATTGGAAGTGAGGTAAGAGCTCAGATTGATCTAATGACCCTTTGAGTTTAAGGAATGCTTTTTGGCAGTCCACATAGATCCTGGAACCTAAGCTCCTGTCATTGCCACTTCAACCCACTGTCTTCAGCAGTATTGCCTGGAGGGCATTCTGCCTCCTTCTGTGTTTTAGATTACAAAGACCACTGAAGTTGTGTACTCCTTTATATGGTTCGTGCAGTGCTGCCTGCCAGCTTTCAGTGTTTCCCTTTACCAGCAGTGACAGCGCATCTCCCCTTCAAGAGGGACATTTGATTTTACATTCATTCTCAAACCCATAGCCAACAAACACCAAGAGTAAGTTTGGCTCCATGTTTGGCTCAATATAACTCACTTCCAGCACAACTCTCTCCTGATCACTTATACTGTTTTCAAGCACAATTGGCCACGGCATCCACTTTGGTTCATAGGCGGACTTGAGTCAGCGGACTTGAGTTAAAGTCCGCTGAATGGCATATTTAGCGTGGTGCGCACAATTCAAATGCATTTTTATTTTTTTTAAATCTTTTTATTGGCATTTCTCATATTTATAAACAGTTGTATATATATATATATACACATCACATTTTTCTCACCTGCGCTAATTTCCTTTATGAGACAGAGGTTTAGTTTGTCCTTCGTTTAACTGACCCTACGTGCCTTTCATTGCCCAGTCTTTTGGTAACTCATCTATCTTGGTGTTTTAATAATTAAAAATTAAAAATTCTTATTAGGTTACTCCCCATTGTTGGCCTCAAACAGGTTTTGGAACAGACCGACAAACTGCCCCCAAGTATCCAGGAAGCCTTCCCCTGACCCTCAAGTGGCGTACTTAATCTTGTCCAGGTGGAGAGATTCCAAGAGGTCAGCGAGCCAGTCTGCAGCTGTGGGTGGTGCTGCCGATCGCCAGCCAAGCAGGATTCTCCGGCGCGCGATTAGGGAAGCGAAAGCAAGGGCGTTGGCCCCCTTCCCCATGTGTAGCTCTGGCTGCTCCGATAGCCCGAAGATTGCCACTATTGGGCATGGCTTCGCCCTCACCCCCACAACCTTGGGCATTGCCTCTGGCTGTCCAGAACCCGGCAAGCTTGGGGCAAGCCCAAAACATGTGGGTGTGGTTGGCCGGGCCCCTCTGGCACCGCTCATATTTGTACTCAACCCTGCTCATTCGGGTTCTGGCCAGGTACGCTCTGTGCACCACTTTGAGCTGCATTAGGCTTAGCCTTGCGCAGGAGGAGGTGGAGTCCACCCTGCTCAGTGCTTCACTCCAGAGTCCCCATCCTACCTCTGTCCCCAGTTCGTCCTCCCATTTTTGTCTGATCTCGTCCAGTGGAGTCCGGGCTCTGTCCAGTAGCTGTCCGTCTATTTTCCCACGTAGCCCCCCCCTTCTCGTTGCTTGTGCCTATCAGGTCCTCCAGTAGTGTGGTTTCTGGGGCGCTGGGGTACCCTACTGTCTCTTTGCGGAGGAAGTGTTTTATTTGGAGGTGTCTCATTTCCTGTCCTTTTGCTAGCCTCCACTTCCTCGTCAGTTCGTCTAGTGTCGCCAGTCTGTGCCCTATGTAGAAGTCCCCACCAGTCTGTGCCCCCGTCCCGCCTCCATCTTTTGAAGGTGGTATCTAGCATGGCTGGGGGGAACCTGTGATTGCTGCAGATGGGGGCCATGGGGGACATTTTAGTTATCCCGAAGTGTTGTCTGAGCTGGGTCCATGTTCTCAGCGTGGCCGCTACCACTGGGCTTGTGTATCTTGTTGAGGGGGATGGGAGTGCTGCTGTAGCCAGGGCCCGGAGGGTTGTTCCTTTACAGGATGCCTCCTCCATTTGTACCCAATCTGTGTCAGGTTCTTGTACCCATCCCCTCACTCTTTCTGCCGTTGCTGCCCAGTGGTAGTATTGTAGGTTTGGTAAGGAAAAGCCCCCTTTGATTTTCCTTCTTTGCAGTGTCTGTTTTGGGATTCTCGGGTTTACGGTCTGCCCGCTGCTCTTTGTTCCGATTCTTCCTTTCTTTTCCATCCCCGTCGCTTTCATGATGGCTGTTGTGGCTGTTCCTCCCCCAGTTTGTTCGCTCTAACGAACTCCTCCGCTGCCGCTGGGGTGTTAAAAAACAGCTCCTTCCCCTCAAACGTTACCCAGAGTTTGGCTGGGAATAACATCCCAAATTTCACATTACTTTTGTAGAGTGCTGATTTGGCCGTGTTGAATTCAGCCCTTCGTTTGGCCAGGTCCGCCCCAATGTCCTGGTACACCCTTATGGTCTTCCCTTCCCATGTGCTCGCTTTCGTCTGCCGGGCCCACTTTAGGATTTTTTTCCCTGTCTTGGAACCTGTGCAGCTTCACGATAATCGCTCTGGGCTGCTCCCTGGCTTTGGGCCTGGGTCGGAGCGCCTGTGCGCCCTGTCGATTTCTGGGTGGTTTGGAAACTTCTCCCTTCCCACTAGCTTGCCCGGCATTTGGGTGACGTAGCCTGTTGGGTCTCTGCCCTCCATCCCCTCTGGCGGACTCACTATTTTAACATTCTGCCGTCTGGACCTATTTTCCTGGTCCTCCACTTTCCCTCTTAGGCTCCCTGGGTCGTTACCAGCCTTTTCACCTCAGTTTCCTGAGTTACCATCCTGTCGCTCTGGTCCAAGGCGGCCCTTTCCAACTCCTGAATAGTTTTCTCCTGCACCTCCACCTTCCTTTCCAGGCCGTTGATGGTTCGCTGCATTTTTTCTGTTGTCTCCGCCAGCATCTCCTTCATCATTGTGTGGAGCTCCGTCCCGAGTGCCTCCCTCATGGCGTTTAACTCCGTCTTTATCTCCTCCTTTATGGCATTTATTTCCGTTTTCAGCACGCTTCTCCATTCCTCCCCCTGTGCTTGGGGGGGGGGGGTCGCCGCGTCCCGTTCCTGTTCAGCTGCTCGGCTCGCCAGCTTTTCCGTTTCCTGATTCGCCTGAACCTCCGCCTCGCCCCATGGGGTCGTCTGCCGGCGCGGCCGCAGCTCCTGCTTTTTTTCTTCGCCTTCGCAGCTGTTCCTTCTTACATCTCGCCGTCCCCTCAATTTATTATTAAAAATTTGCAGGAGAGGAAGGTTGAATTTTAAAATTCTTATTTTGTCCTTGTGATCCTCTCCGTGCTCCGACTTTCGGGCCGTTTCGGAGCGATCCCCACTCCTCCTCCACGTGCAGCTCACCGGGGCCAGTCTCCTTTTTTTTCCCTCTCCCTCTCCAGCTCCGTGGGAATTTTTTTTTAATTCCCCGGGAAAACCCCCCCCCAAAAAGCCGTGATTTTGTGGCTGTGCGGGAGTATCTTTGCTGCGGCCGCTCCGTTCGCGATCACCACCGGAAGTCCAATTCAAATGCATTTTGACGTCTTTTTGGCTTCAGGGAGAGTCTCTCCTCGGCCCTTGAAGTGATTTTTTAGAGAGGTTCCTCGGCGATCAGGACGCCATTTTGTCTGGCTGCCTCGATCTCTCACTCCCCCCCTTGTTTCTGACGCCCCCCTCACCCCCACCAACCTTCGGGAGGCCCCGGGAACCTTCCTCACCCCCTCCCCCCCTTAACCTGGAAAGGCCCCAGGCCCGCTCCCTCTGGCAGTGCCAACATGGCACTCTGGTGCTTTAACCACATAAACCATGCTGAAAACTAAGTTTTCCAGCTCATTCAAGCCTGCCACAGCACAATGTTTTTATTTAACCATCTACTGTGGTGGAATTCGAGCTGGGGACCCCAGAGCATTGCTCTAGGTTTATGGTTTACCTGTTCATTGACTTAGACCATTAGGCCACAGGAGAACTAAGCTGATTGCGCCTGGTAATCCAAGGCAGTCTACCATTCAAGTACTAACCAGGCCCGAGTCTGCTTAGCTTCCGAGATCAGACGGGTCTGGGCATTTTCAGAGCTCAACAGCATCATTCCAGAACTCAGCAGCTCATTGAGCTCATTTTCTTTTATGATAACCTCAAGTTAAATTTTTTCCAGTTTTGCGACCTAAACCATAAAAGATTACCCACAAATTAGTGATTTGATGTTATTTATCAACACTGTAGATCAATCATTGAATTAAAGATTCTGTTCAGAATAATTGTATTTAGGGACAAGATATAGTTGGTAAATTTTACTTGGTCTTAAAGATGCGCTGTTCTCCTTCACAACAGCGTACCAAATGCCCGCCAGCAGATTTGTTGGAAGAAAATATTGCCACAAGTGTGAAGAATGAATAAAGGATGAGCCAGGGCTCAATGCTGGAGCATTCTGAGAAGTCTGTTGCCATATTTTAAATTGTCCTTCAGTGGAAATATATTTAAACTCCAGGATGAAAGCCCTGAGGAATAAGTAAAAGGTTTGTACTTGATGAGCTTCTTTAAAGGGCAATTTAGAGTTGGCAGGTTTGTGATGATCTCCAGTTACCCACAGATAGCACGTTTTTATTTACGTGACCAAAGTAACACAACTTGACACTTGACACTATTCGTGTGGCTTTTTATTTGTTTCTATAAAACACCAAGAAATAAAGTTTGTGAAAAATTTGCCAAGACACACTATCCACTAACAAAGGAGCTGCGCTGGGAATGGAGAAATCAGAAAAATAGATCAAAAAGATTGGGTCAACAAAGAGTTCTGAATTGGCTATTTATCCCAAATGTACGATTATAGCAGGAATTTCCAATTGATGAAATAATCAAAATGCTGCTGATTGTAAAATTGGTGCATTTGCTTCCATCTTTACCAATTCAAACACACCATCCTAGAAGTAGGTTTATTTATTTCTGGCTGCAAGTATAGAACGTCAGCTGAGACAAAGTATTGAAGGGAATCGTCAAATTGAAACTTCTTCTCTTGGAATAGCCTGCAGCGCACTGCTGAGTTATTTCCAGTTGCTATGTTGTCGTGCAAGGTGTCTCACAGGACAAGGGGTTAGGAATTCCTTCATAATCCGACGGGTTTGCGAGCACAGATTCAGGACGGGACTGACAGATTTTGTCATCAGATACCCTGCCCCGAGGGTTCACACACAAAGGGGCTGTCACCACCTCCATTTTGGCAGACTGTAGGTGCTGTGACGGCTGCCTGAAATGCCCCAATATCAACATCCTGGGCGTTACCATTGATCAGAAACTGAACTGGACTAGCTATATTAATTCTGTGGTTACTGTCATAATATCCACTCATGTATATAATGAGATACAGACAGGCAGTGACTGACACACAGAATAACCAATAAACACGCAGGACACAAAACAACCAATCATCAGACAGGACACTGTAGGGGACACCATCACTATAAAATACACGAGGTATCAAGACTCTGCCTCTTCTCACTGGATACAGCTACAGAGATAGTCAGGGTACACAGTGCAGTGAGCACCGTCTCCATGTGACAGAGAGCTAGTCTGGTCAAGCCAGTCAGAGGTTATCAGTTTAGATTAATAGAGTCAACCCACAGCAGATTATGTACAGCAATCAGCAGGTTCAATAAAACAGTGTTGAACCATTTCCTGTGTCGGAGGCCTGTTTCTCGTCTTACTGCATCCAGTTGCAGTCAGTGTTGAACCAACTCAGAGAACACATCAGTTATTAGGGCAGGTCAAAGGCTAG